>NC_091063.1:130430202-130739431 GCF_000393655.2 Nicotiana sylvestris
CTGGCACCCGGTGTCACACAGGCCCGAGCGAACCACTCTGCAACTCTTTTTTTTATTATTTTGTAACTATCATGGGCCAACATGGCCACAACTCGTAATGTATAACTGTAAGTGGGCAACACTGTATCAATAAACTATCATTCTTAAAACATGAATACCAATGGGCCATCAAGGCCTCTGACATACTATAAAAAATGAACCTCTGTGTCTGCAAAGGCTCTAAGATTGTTTGACATCAAATGGGCAAGGTATCAACCTACCCATAAGTCTGTAGCAAAGCTCTGACACAATGACTCATAGACTCGGCTGCACTCCGAATAAGGTGGAGTCTTACCGATCCTTCGCTGAATGCCAATCTTGTCTACTATGAGGGCACGTCAAACTGATTATCTATACTTGTAGGCATGAATGCAACATCCCCAACAAAAGTACGTCATTATGAATAATGTACTGAGTATGTAAGGCAGAACTGAAACATAACAGTAAGTCAACATTAATTAAGGACATGGAAGAAACATGAAGTAAAGGACTCAACCTATAAGTCTGGATAGCTCTGTAAATCATGAAATATTTATAGTATCATGCATATGAGTATAAATGTTATGTAATGCATAGGTCTGTACTTACATAACATCATAAAGTCTCTGAGGGCATCTCATCATAACATCTCATCTACTATGGGCAAAACCATCATCGCATACCAGCTGATTAGATGGTGGTACGTATATAATGCCATAACCTTTTCCTATATCCTATATATATACGTGTATATAATGCCATCTGATCATGGACCAATGTGGATGAATGCAATGCATGAGAAGTACGTCAATAAAATCTTTCGGAGTGTCATAAGACCATTTTACCTTTGATTAATATCGTGAAGTAAACTTTATAAACTTACATATTTTCTGAGACCTATGAACAAATGATAGAATAATAAGACATATGAGAATTCAAGAACATTGGCATCTCTAATACTTCTATGAATAAAGTCATTTATGGAATTTATGTATTTGCTCGTTTTGTTTGTGTCGTATTGATCATGCCAAAAAGAAATAAGGGATAGCCTTAATATACCTGAGCCCATTCTTTTGAAACAAGACTAAACTGACGTTTATGGATAGCTCGAGTTTGACCTTTGAAAATGCGATCGCACTGCTTGCTTGTTGTATGAAATACTATAAGGGAAGAAGAGAACTAGCTGAGGAATTTCCTCATCACGATCTCCCTTTTATATTTTGCCTATAAACGCTTCAGCTTCACTTTAGTAGAACTTGATTTTGTTGTCATGGAATATCTTATTAATCCTTTTCCATTTTGGTTGTAAGGCATCTTATGGATTTCTCTTTGGAATGTAATAGTTAAGGTTGCTTCAAATTTGCTTAATCTATTGCACTTCCATTTATCTGGTGCAATATTGAGAAAAATACCAGCACAAACTCAAAGATTTGGTGATGCAATACAGAATTGTCAACCCATGTGAAGGATGTAAGTAGAATAAAGCCATGTAATAAAATGTGCTTCAATAGAAAGTAAAGTCCAAATGGATCATCTCTGCTTATTATCATTTGCCACATCACCTTAGATGGCCACCTTTAAAAGGGACTATGAGTCATTTGTTTGGTTTAGTGGCTTGCTGCCACGTGGGGGTGGGGTGGGTAAAATTTAATCTTTATCCACTTATTAGGTAATTAGCTAATGTCTCGTTACCCGGTAATTAACCAATTACCCGTATAATAAAGAATTATTTCAAATTACTTAAAAATTCTTCTTATTTTTAATACACTTTATACATCCTACTATCATGTTCATATGGTACCACATAAAATAAATACATACACTATTATTTTTATTAAAACATCCATGTAAAAATACATATATTTTCTCAACTTATAATTTTCCTAATCTCATATAAAGAGTAAAAATTCTCGTACGCTTAATTCTTAAAATGGTAAAAAGATAACCTTCTTTTCTTGTGAGAAAATAATTTCTATCTTTACAATAAAGAAAATCTCATAAACTTTCGTATATTATTTGTATAATTTATCATATCCGAAAATAGTAATAATGGTAACTATCCAAAATTATACTTATAAAACTTTTACTAAAATACTTCACTTAAATGAAAATACCACACTAACATAATATCTGACGGTATCAAAGTTGTAAACTTACAAGGTCTCATAATAATAATGTCTTAAACCCTCTATAACCTCCTAATAGACATAATCCCTTCGAACTCATGTGGATTTACTATGGCACATCCTAATGCTAAGGTATGAGATGTAACATCTTTTCCCCCTTTAGAAACATTCGTCCTTGAATGTTAACTCCTTGAGATTTTCAAAACTTTCGCTAGGGTCTCCTCTGTATACTAAACTAAAACCTAACCTCTATTTGAGTTCTGGACTATTCAAAACCCTTTGTACTTGACTATCTCGTATCCTTTTCACCTTTACATTACTTACCTTTCAATCTTGCATCGTATCTTCTATTTCTTTCATAATTTCCCTTCCACATAAGTAGAAATTACATCTACGCCTTAAAGCTCTATTGTGATAGCACCTCTAGTGCATACAAAATTCGGTGGAAACTTTATACTGACTTCTTACGACTTAGCTCTATGACACGATCTGGAAATAAAAGAAGGGTAATATTTCCTAAATGCCCTATAGCCTGTCAATTATAAATGTGGCGCGCAGCACACCCGTAAGTGAGACTCTACTAGGCATGGCTTTGTAGACTCTCTAGGACAGGACTTCCTCTGATACCACTTTGTTATGTCCCAAACCTGGGGAGGCGTGGCTGGCACCTGGTGCCGCATTGGCTCGAGCGAACCACTCTGCAACTCTTTTTTCATTCTTTGTAACTATCATGGGCCAACATGGCCACAACTCGTAATGTATAATTGTAAGTGGCCAACACTGTATCAATAACTTAGCGTTCTTAATACATGAATACATATGGGCTGTCAAGGCCTCTGATATACTGTACAAAATGAAACTCTATGTCTACAAAGCCTCTAAGATTGTTTGATACCAAATGGAATAGGGTATTGGCCTATCCATAAGTCTGTAGAAAAGTTATGAAACGATGACTAATAGACTCGGCTGCACTCTAAATGAGGTGGAGTCTTACCGATCCTTCGTTGAATGTCAATCTCGTCTACTATGAGGGCTCGTCAAACTGATTATCTATACCTGGAGGCATGAATGCAGCGTCCCCAACAAAAGGACGTCAGTAAGAATAATGTACTGAGTATGTAAGGCAGAATTGAAACATAACAGTAAGTCAATATTAATTAAGGACAACGAAGAAACGTGAAGTAAAGGACTCAACCTATAAGTTTGGATAGCTCTGTAAATCATGAAATATTTATAGTATCATGCATATGTATATAAATGTCATGTAATGCATAGGTCTGTACGTACATAACATCATAAAGCCTCTAAGGTCACCCCATCATATAATCTCAGCCACTATGGGCAAAATCATCGTTGCATACAAGCTGATTAGGTAGTGGTGCGTATATAATGCCATAACCTTTTCCCATATCCCATATACATATATTATAAATATATACGCATATATAACGCCATCTGGTCATGGGTAAATGTGAATAAATGCAATGCATGAGACATACGTAAATAAAATCTTTCGGAGTATCATAAGATCATTTTACCTCTAATTATTATCATGAAATAAACTTTATCAACTTACATATTTTCTGAAACCCATGAACAAACGATAGAATAATAAGACATATGGGAATTCAAGAACATAGACATCTCTAATACTTTTATGAATAGAGTCATTTATGGAATTTATGTATTTGCTCGTTTTGTTTGTGTCGTATAGATCATGCCAAAAAGAAATAATGGATAGCCTTAATATACCTGAGCCCATTCTTTTGAAACAAGACTAAACTGACGTTTATGGCTAGCTCGAGTTTGACCTTTGAAAATGCGATCGCACTGCTTGCTTGTTGTATGAAATACTATAAGGGAAGAAGAGAACTAGCTGAGGAATTTCCTCATCACGATCTCCCTTTTATATTTTGCCTATAAACGCTTCAGCTTCACTTTAGTAGCACTTGATTTTGTTGTCATGGAATATCTTATTAATCCTTTTCCATTTTGGTTGTAAGGCATCTTATGGATTTCTCTTTGGTATGTAATAGTTAAGGTTGCTTCAAATTTGCTGAATCTATTCCACTTCCATTTATCTGGTGCAATATTGAGAAAAATCCCAGCACAAACTCAAAGATTTGGTGATGCAATACAGAATTGTCAACCCATGTGAAGGATGTAAGTACAATAAAGTCATGTAATAAAATGTTCTTCAATAGAAAGTAAAGTCCAAATGGATCATCTCTGCTTATCATTATTTGCCGCATTACCTTAGATGGCCACCTTTAAAAGGGACTATGAGTCATTTGTTTGGTTTAGTGGCTTGCTGCCACGTGGGGGTGGGGTGGGTGAAGTTTAATCTTTATCCACTTATTAGGTAATTAGGTAATGTCTCGTTACCCGGTAATTAATCAATTACCCCGCATAATTAAGAATTATTTCAAATTACTTAAAAATTCTACTTATTTTTAATACACTTTATACATCCTACTATCATGTTCATATGATACCACATAAAATGAATACATACACTATTATTTTTATTAAAACATCCATGTAAAAATACATATATTTTCTCAACTTATAATTTTCCTAATCTCATATAAAGAGTAAAAATTCTCGTACGCTTAATTCTTAAAATGGTAAAAAGATAACCTTCTTTTCTTGTGAGAAAATAATTTCTATCTTTACAATAAAGAAAATCTCATAAACTTTCGTATATTATTTGTATAATTTATCATATCCGAAAATAGTAATAATGGTAACTATCCAAAATTATACTTATAAAACTTTTACTAAAATACTTCACTTAAATGAAAATACCACACTAACATAATATCTGACGGTATCAAGGTTGTAAACTTACAAGGTCTCATAATAATAATGTCTTAAACCCTCTATAACCTCCTAATAGACATAATCCCTTCGAACTCATATGGATTTACTATGGCACATCCTAATGCTAACGTATGAGATGTAACATCTTTTCCCCCTTTAGAAACATTCGTCCTTGAATGTTAACTCCTTGAGATTTTCAAAACTTTCGCTAGGGTCTCCTCTGTATACTAAACTAAAACTCAACCTCTATCTGAGTTCTGGACTATTCACAACCCTTTATACTTGACTATCTCGTATCTTTTTCACCTTTACGTTACTTAACTTTCAATCTTGCATCGTATCTTCTGGTTCTTTCATAATTTCCCTTCCACATAAGTAGAAATACATCTACGGCTTAAAGCTCTATTGGTATAGCACCTCTAGTACATACAAAATTCGGTGGAAACTTTATACTGACTTCTTACGACTTAGCTCTATGGCACGATCTGGAAATAAAAGAAGGGTAATATTTCCTAAATTCCCTATAGCCTCTCAATTATAAATGTGGCGCGCATCACACCCGTAAGTAAGACTCTACTAGGCATGGCTTTGTAGACTCTCTAGGACAGGACTTCCTCTAATACCACTTTGTTACGCCCCAAACCTGGGGAGGCGTGGCTGGCACCCGGTGCCGCATTGGCTCGAGCGAACCACTCTGCAACTCTTTTTTCATTCTTTGTAACTATCATGGGCCAACATGGCCACAACTCATAATGTATAATTGTAAGTGGGCAACACTGTATCAATAACTTAGCGTTCTTAAAACATGAATACATATGGGCTGTCAAGGCCTCTGACATACTATACAAAATGAAACTCTGTGTCTACAAAGCCTCTAAGATTGTTTGATACCAAATGGAGTAGGGTATCGGCCTACCCATAAGTCTGTAGCAAAGTTATGACACGATGACTAATAGACTCGGCTGCACTCTAAATGAGGTGGAGTCTTACCGATCCTTCGTTGAATGTCAATCTCGTCTACTATGAGGGCTCATCAAACTGATTATCTATACCTGGAGGCATGAATGCAGCGTCCCCAAAAAAAGGACGTCAGTACAAATAATGTACTAAGTATGTAAGGCAGAACTGAAACATAACAGTTAGTCAACATTAATTAAGGACAACGAAGAAACGTGAAGTAAAGGACTCAACCTATAAGTTTGGATAGCTCTATAAATCATGAAATATTTATAGTATCATGCATATGAGTATAAATGTCATGTAATGCATAGGTCTGTACGTACATAACATCATAAAGCCTATAAGGGCATCCCATCATATAATCTCAGCCACTATGGGCAAAATCATCGTTGCATACAAGCTGATTAGGTGGTGGTGCGTATATAATGCCATAACCTTTTCCCATATCCCATATACATATATTATAAATATATACGCATATATAACGTCATCTGGTCATGGGTCAATATGAATAAATGCAATGCATGAGACGTACGTCAATAAAATCTTTCGGAGTATCATATAATCATTTTACCTCTAATTATTATCATGAAGTAAACTTTATCAACTTACATATTTTCTGAAACCCATGAACAGATGATAAAATAATAAGACATATAGGAATTCAAGAACATAGACATCTCTAATACTTCTATGAATAGAGTCATTTATGGAATTTATATATTTGCTCGTTTTGTTTGTGTCGTATAGATCATGCCAAAAAGAAATAAGGGATAGCCTTAATATACCTGAGCCAGTTCTTTTGAAACAAGACTAAACTGATGTTTATGGCTAGCTCGAGTTTGACCTTTGAAAATGCGATCGCACTGCTTGCTTGTTGTATGAAATACTATAAGGGAAGAAGAGAACTAGCTGAGGAATTTCCTCATCACGATCTCCCTTTTATATTTTGCCTATAAACGCTTCAGCTTCACTTTAGTAGCACTTGATTTTGTTGTCATGGAATATCTTATTAATCCTTTTCCATTTTGGTTGTAAGGCATCTTATGGATTTCTCTTTGGTATGTAATAGTTAAGGTTGCTTCAAATTTGCTTAATCTATTTCACTTCCATTTATCTGGTGCAATATTGAGAAAAATCCCAGAACAAACTCAAAGATTTGGTGATGCAATACAGAATTGTCAACCCATGTGAAGGATGTAAGTAGAATAAAGCCATGTAATAAAATGTGCTTCAATAGAAAGTGAAGTCCAAATGGATCATCTCTGCTTATTATCATTTGCCGCATTACCTTAGATGGCCACCTTTAAAAGGGACTATGAGTCATTTGTTTGGTTTAGTGGCTTGCTGCCACGTGGGGGTGGGGTGGGTGAAGTTTAATCTTTATCCACTTATTAGGTAATTAGGTAATGTCTCGTTACCCGGTAATTAACCAATTACCCCGCATAATTAAGAATTATTTCAAATTACTTAAAAATTCTACTTATTTTTAATACACTTTATACATCCTACTATCATGTTCATATGGCACCACATAAAATAAATACATACACTATTATTTTTATTAAAACATCCATGTAAAAATACATATATTTTCTCAACTTATAATTTTCCTAATCTCATATAAAGAGTAAAAATTCTCGTACGCTTAATTCTTAAAATGGTAAAAAAGATAACCTTCTTTTCTTGTGAGAAAATAATTTCTATCTTTACAATAAAGAAAATCTCATAAACTTTCGTATATTATTTGTATAATTTATCATATCCGAAAATAGTAATAATGGTAACTATCCAAAATTATACTTATAAAACTTTTACTAAAATACTTCACTTAAATGAAAATACCACACTAACATAATATCTGACGGTATCAAAGTTGTAAACTTACAAGGTCTCATAATAATAAAGTCTTAAACCCTCTATAACCTCCTAATAGACATAATCTCTTCGAACTCATGTGGATTTACTATGGCACATCCTAATGCTAAGGTATGGGATGTAACATCTTTTCCCCCTTTAGAAACATTCGTCCTTGAATGTTAACTCCTTGAGATTTTTAAAACTTTCGCTAGGGTCTCCTCTGTATACTAAACTAAAACCTAACCTCTATCTAAGCTCTGAACTATTCAAAACCCTTTGTACTTGACTATCTCGTATGTTTTTCACCTTTACATTACTTACCTTTCAATCTTGCATCGTATCTTCTGTTTCTTTCATAATTTCCCTTCCACATAAGTAGAAATTACATCTACGCCTTAAAGCTCTATTGTGATAGCACCTCTAGTGCATACAAAATTCGGTGGAAACTTTATACTGACTTCTTACGACTTAGCTCTGTGGCACGATCTGGAAATAAAAGAAGGGTAATATTTCCTAAATGCCCTATAGCCTGTCAATTATAAATGTGGCGCGCAGCACACCCGTAAGTGAGACTCTACTAGGCATGGCTTTGTAGACTCTCTAGGACATGACTTCCTCTGATACCACTTTGTTATGTCCCAAACCTGGGGAGGCGTGGCTGGCACCTGGTGCCGCATTGGCTCGAGCGAACCACTCTGCAACTCTTTTTTCATTCTTTGTAACTATCATGGGCCAACATGGCCACAACTCGTAATGTATAATTGTAAGTGGCCAACACTGTATCAATAACTTAGCGTTCTTAAAACATGAATACATATGGGCTGTCAAGGCCTCTGATATACTGTACAAAATGAAACTCTGTGTCTACAAAGCCTCTAAGATTGTTTGATACCAAATGGAATAGGGTATTGGCCTACCCATAAGTCTGTAGAAAAGTTATGAAACGATGACTAATAGACTCGGCTGCACTCTAAATGAGGTGGAGTCTTACCGATCCTTCGTTGAATGTCAATCTCGTCTACTATGAGGGCTCGTCAAACTGATTATCTATACCTGGAGGCATGAATGCAGCGTCCCCAACAAAAGGACATCAGTAAGAATAATGTACTAAGTATGTAAGGCAGAACTGAAACATAACAGTAAGTCAATATTAATTAAGGACAACGAAGAAACGTGAAGTAAAGGACTCAACCTATAAGTTTGGATAGCTCTGTAAATCATGAAATATTTATAGTATCATGCATATGCATATAAATGTCATGTAATGCATAGGTCTGTACGTACATAACATCATAAAGCCTCTAAGGTCACCCCATCATATAATCTCAGCCACTATGGGCAAAATCATCGTTGCATACAAGCTGATTGGGTAGTGGTGCGTATATAATACCATAACCTTTTCCCATATCCCATATACATATATTATAAATATATACGCATATATAACGTCATCTGGTCATGGGTAAATGTGAATAAATGCAATGCATGAGACATACGTAAATAAAATCTTTCGGAGTATCATAAGATCATTTTACCTCTAATTATTATCATGAAGTAAACTTTATCAACTTACATATTTTCTGAAACCCATGAACAAACGATAGAATAATAAGACATATGGGAATTCAAGAACATAGACATCTCTAATACTTTTATGAATAGAGTCATTTATGGAATTTATGTATTTGCTCGTTTTGTTTGTGTCGTATAGATCATGCCAAAAAGAAATAAGGGATAGCCTTAATATACCTGAGCCCATTCTTTTGAAACAAGACTAAACTGACGTTTATGGCTAGCTCGAGTTTGACCTTTGAAAATGCGATCGCACTGCTTGCTTGTTGTATGAAATACTATAAGGGAAGAAGAGAACTAGCTGAGGAATTTCCTCATCACGATCTCCCTTTTATATTTTGCCTATAAACGCTTCAGCTTCACTTTAGTAGCACTTGATTTTGTTGTCATGGAATATCTTATTAATCCTTTTCCATTTTGGTTGTAAGGCATCTTATGGATTTCTCTTTGGTATGTAATAGTTAAGGTTGCTTCAAATTTGCTTAATCTATTCCACTTCCATTTATCTGGTGCAATATTGAGAAAAATCCCAGAACAAACTCAAAGATTTGGTGATGCAATACAGAATTGTCAACCCATGTGAAGGATGTAAGTAGAATAAAGTCATGTAATAAAATGTTCTTCAATAGAAAGTAAAGTCCAAATGGATCATCTCTGCTTATTATTATTTGCCGCATTACCTTAGATGGCCACCTTTAAAAGGGACTATGAGTCATTTGTTTGGTTTAGTGGCTTGCTGCCACGTGGGGGTGGGGTGGGTGAAGTTTAATCTTTATCCACTTATTAGGTAATTAGGTAATGTCTCGTTACCCGGTAATTAACCAATTACCCCGCATAATTAAGAATTATTTCAAATTACTTAAAAATTCTACTTATTTTTAATACATTTTATACATCCTACTATCATGTTCACATGGTACCACATAAAATAAATACATACACTATTATTTTTATTAAAACATCCATGTAAAAATACATATATTTTCTCAACTTATAATTTTCCTAATCTCATATAAAGAGTAAAAATTCTCGTACGCTTAATTCTTAAAATGGTAAAAAGATAACCTTCTTTTCTTGTGAGAAAATAATTTCTATCTTTACAATAAAGAAAATCTCATAAACTTTCGTATATTATTTGTATAATTTATCATATCCGAAAATAGTAATAATGGTAACTATCCAAAATTATACTTATAAAACTTTTACTAAAATACTTCACTTAAATGAAAATACCACACTAACATAATATCTGACGGTATCAAGGTTGTAAACTTACAAGGTCTCATAATAATAATGTCTTAAACCCTCTATAACCTCCTAATAGACATAATCCCTTCGAACTCATATGGATTTACTATGGCACATCCTAATGCTAACGTATGAGATGTAACATCTTTTCCCCCTTTAGAAACATTCGTCCTTGAATGTTAACTCCTTGAGATTTTCAAAACTTTCGCTAGGGTCTCCTCTGTATACTAAACTAAAACTCAACCTCTATCTGAGTTCTGGACTATTCACAACCCTTTGTACTTGACTATCTCGTATCTTTTTCACCTTTACGTTACTTAACTTTCAATCTTGCATCGTATCTTCTGGTTCTTTCATAATTTACCTTCCACATAAGTAGAAATACATCTACGGCTTAAAGCTCTATTGGTATAGCACCTCTAGTACATACAAAATTCGGTGGAAACTTTATACTGACTTCTTACGACTTAGCTCTATGGCACGATCTGGAAATAAAAGAAGGGTAATATTTCCTAAATGCCCTATAGCCTCTCAATTATAAATGTGGCGCGCAGCACACCTGTAAGTAAGACTCTACTAGGCATGGCTTTGTAGACTCTCTAGGACAGGACTTCCTCTAATACCACTTTGTTACGCCCCAAACCTGGGGAGGCGTGGCTGGCACCCGGTGCCGCATTGGCTCGAGCGAACCACTCTGCAACTCTTTTTTCATTCTTTGTAACTATCATGGGCCAACATGGACACAACTCATAATGTATAATTGTAAGTGGGCAACACTGTATCAATAACTTAGCGTTCTTAAAACATGAATACATATGGGTTGTCAAGGCCTCTGACATACTATACAAAATGAAACTCTGTGTCTACAAAGCCTCTAAGATTGTTTGATACCAAATGGAGTAGGGTATCGGCCTACCCATAAGTCTGTAGCAAAGTTATGACACGATGACTAATAGACTCGGCTGCACTCTAAATGAGGTGGAGTCTTACCGATCCTTCGTTGAATGTCAATCTCGTCTACTATGAGGGCTCATCAAACTGATTATCTATACCTGGAGGCATGAATGCAGCGTCCCCAAAAAAAGGACGTCAGTACAAATAATGTACTAAGTATGTAAGGCAGAACTGAAACATAACAGTTAGTCAACATTAATTAAGGACAACGAAGAAACGTGAAGTAAAGGACTCAACCTATAAGTTTGGATAGCTCTATAAATCATGAAATATTTATAGTATCATGCATATGCGTATAAATGTCATGTAATGCATAGGTCTGTACGTACATAACATCATAAAGCCTATAAGGGCATCCCATCATATAATCTCAGCCACTATGGGCAAAATCATCGTTGCATACAAGCTGATTAGGTGGTGGTGCGTATATAATGCCATAACCTTTTCCCATATCCCATATACATATATTATAAATATATACGCATATATAACGTCATCTGGTCATGGGTCAATATGAATAAATGCAATGCATGAGACGTACGTCAATAAAATCTTTCGGAGTATCATATAATCATTTTACCTCTAATTATTATCATGAAGTAAACTTTATCAACTTACATATTTTCTGAAACCCATGAACAGATGATAGAACAATAAGACATATAGGAATTCAAGAACATAGACATCTCTAATACTTCTATGAATAGAGTCATTTATGGAATTTATATATTTGCTCGTTTTGTTTGTGTCGTATAGATCATGCCAAAAAGAAATAAGGGATAGCCTTAATATACCTGAGCCCATTCTTTTGAAACAAGACTAAACTGATGTTTATGGCTAGCTCGAGTTTGACCTTTGAAAATGCGATCGCACTGCTTGCTTGTTGTATGAAATACTATAAGGGAAGAAGAGAACTAGCTGAGGAATTTCCTCATCACGATCTCCCTTTTATATTTTGCCTATAAACGCTTCAGCTTCACTTTAGTAGCACTTGATTTTGTTGTCATGGAATATCTTATTAATCCTTTTCCATTTTGGTTGTAAGGCATCTTATGGATTTTTGTTTGGTATGTAATAGTTAAGGTTGCTTCAAATTTGCTTAATCTATTTCACTTCCATTTATCTGGTGCAATATTGAGAAAAATCCCAGCACAAACTCAAAGATTTGGTGATGCAATACAGAATTGTCAACCCATGTGAAGGATGTAAGTAGAATAAAGCCATGTAATAAAATGTGCTTCAATAGAAAGTGAAGTCCAAATGGATCATCTCTGCTTATTATCATTTGCCGCATTACCTTAGATGGCCACCTTTAAAAGGGACTATGAGTCATTTGTTTGGTTTAGTGGCTTGCTGCCACGTGGGGTGGGGTGGGTAAAGTTTAATCTTTATCCACTTATTAGGTAATTAGGTAATGTCTCGTTACCCGGTAATTAACCAATTACCCTGCATAATTAAGAATTATTTCAAATTACTTAAAAATTCTACTTATTTTTAATACACTTTATACATCCTACTATCATGTTCATATGGCACCACATAAAATAAATACATACACTATTATTTTTATTAAAACATCCATGTAAAAATACATATATTTTCTCAACTTATAATTTTCCTTATCTCATATAAAGAGTAAAAATTCTCGTACGCTTAATTCTTAAAATGGTAAAAAAGATAACCTTCTTTTCTTGTGAGAAAATAATTTCTATCTTTACAATAAAGAAAATCTCATAAACTTTCGTATATTATTTGTATAATTTATCATATCCGAAAATAGTAATAATGGTAACTATCCAAAATTATACTTATAAAACTTTTACTAAAATACTTCACTTAAATGAAAATACCACACTAACATAATATCTGACGGTATCAAGGTTGTAAACTTAAAAGGTCTCATAATAATAATGTCTTAAACCCTCTATAACCTCCTAATAGACATAATCCCTTCGAACTCATGTGGATTTACTATGGCACATCCTAATGCTAAGGTATGGGATGTAACATCTTTTCCCCCTTTAGAAACATTCGTCCTTGAATGTTAACTCCTTGAGATTTTCAAAACTTTCGCTAGGGTCTCCTCTGTATACTAAACTAAAACCCAACCTCTATCTAAGCTCTGGACTATTCACAACCTTTTGTATTTGACTATCTCGTATCTTTTTCACCTTTACATTCCTTACCTTTCAATCTTGCATTGTATCTTCTGTTTCTTTCATAATTTCCCTTCCACATAAGTAGAAATTACATCTACGCCTTAAAGCTCTATTGTGATAGCACCTCTAGTGCATACAAAATTCGGTGGAAACTTTATACTGACTTCTTACGACTTAGCTCTGTGGCACGATCTGGAAATAAAAGAAGGGTAATATTTCCTAAATGCCCTATAGCCTCTCAATTATAAATGTGGTGCAGAGCACACCCGTAAGTGAAACTCTACTAGGCATGGCTTTGTAGACTCTCTAGGACAGGACTTCCTCTGATACCACTTTGTTACGCCCCAAACCTGAGGAGGCGTGGCTGGCACCCGATGCCGCATTGGCTCGAGCGAACCACTCTGCAACTCTTTTTTCATTCTTTGTAACTATCATGGGCCAACATGGCCACAACTCGTAATGTATAATTGTAAGTGGGCAACACTGTATCAATAACTTATCGTTCTTAAAACATGAATATATATGGGCTGTCAATGCCTCTGACATACTGTACAAAATGAAACTTTGTGTCTACAAAGCCTCTAAGATTGTTTGATACCAAATGGAATAGGGTATCGGCCTACCCATAAGTCTGTAGCAAAGTTATGACATGATGACTAATAGACTCGGCTGCACTTTAAATGAGGTGGAGTCTTACCGATCCTTCGTTGAATGTTAATCTCGTCTACTATGAGGGCTCGTCAAACTGATTATCTATACCTGGAGGCATGAATGCAGTGTCCCCAACAAAAGGACGTCACTATGAATAATGTACTAAGTATGTAAGGCAGAACTGAAACATAACAGTAAGTCAACATTAATAAAGGACAACGAAGAAACATGAAGTAAAGGACTCAACCTATAAGTTTGGATAGCTCTGTAAATCATGAAATATTTATAGTATCATGCATATGCGTATAAATGTCATGTAATGCATAGGTCTGTACGTACATAACATCATAAATCCTCTAAGGGCATCCCATCATATAATCTCAGCCACTATGGGCAAAATCATCGTTGCATACCAGCTGATTAGGTGGTGGTGCGTATATAATGCCATAACCTTTTCCCATATCCCATATACATATATTATAAATGTATACGCATATATAACATCATCTGGTCATGGGTCAATGTGAATAAATGCAATGCATGAGACGTACATCAATAAATCTTCCGGAGTATCATAAGATCATTTTGCCTCTAATTATTATCATGAAGTAAACTTTATCAACTTACATATTTTCTGAAACCCATGAACAAACGATAGAATAATAAGACATATGGGAATTCAAGAACATAGACATATGTTTACCTTGGAGATGGTAATTACAATTAAATTTGATTTGTGGTTCTAAAAACCGAATGGTTAATAATCGGGGCCTCGATCTTGCTTATTCGGGGCCTCGGGGTCGAGCCTGATGCTCGAGTGGGAGCTATCGAGGGTGGATTAACAGTTATGATAGAATCAACGACAGCTCTTTATGGCCAATAATAAGCAATAAATGAAGAACAATAAATGAAACACAATGAATATTAGCAATAAATACAAGTAATGAGATCAAGAGAATATGTTAGAGAAAATTTTCTTGTGTATTCAATATTTAGCAACAAATGTTTATAAAATGGCAAGGATCCCCTTTATATATAAGGGGGAATTCCAACATAGTACAAATGCATTTATTGAAAAGATATAGGGCTGGTACAGCCATTTAATGCCCTAGTTCGGGTCTGAACTAGCCTACTAGACTTTGTCAGCTCTAGTCGCGGGCCTTGGGAGCCTCCCACCTTTTTGTCATAACTTAATCAGCCTGCACTGCCTCGAGGATGGACGTTGATAACCTCTTGGGTGTTAATCTCGACCAAAATCTTGAGCCTATAGAAACGTGCTTATGAAGCGCCATATGACCGAATATTGGACCCTCCGATTTTACCGTGTACAGATAGTCCTCGCATTTCTTGGAGTGAAACGATAAGAAATGACTTCGATATTTATCTCCTCGACCTTGTCACAATGATGTCATACCCATAACGTAAGACTTTGTGATAACTGAGGCGTCCTGTCGATTCACCTTTCCAGAATCATTCGATGTATCGCCAACTTATATTCTCCAGAGCGATAATATCGTTGCCGGTCCAGTTCCCGAAAGCACATTGATTGCGCCTTCCGTACGTATTTCAAAGATATTGATTGTGTCGTCAGTTACGCTCCCACCCTTCCTATAAATGGAAGCCTTCTTGAATCAAACTTCATTCAAATGTTCTTCAACCAATACTTTATCCCTTTCTTCTCTTCATCTTCATCCATTGTTATTTCCTATGTTTAAGGCCCGTGGCCTTAAGGTTACATGGCAGTGTCCTCATCAGCTGCGCCATGGCCTCTTTCCAGAGCTTTCCCTCCCCGAGCGAGATTGTACTAATTTGTTGTTGTTGTTATTGTTGTTGTTTTTGTTGTTGTTGTTGGCCTGAGATAATGAGATAGGGGCGTTGATTTCTTCCAACTCAGGAAGATATTTGGACTCTACACTGCTGCTGAGGAGGATGTTCGGACTTTATATCGCTGCTCACCTCCCTACTCCGGCCTAGTGTGGCACTTCAACCCTTTTGCTTTCTGTGGGGTGAAGTGGCATGACCGGCCACTAGCTTGCATGACACAATGTTCCAAGAAGAGGACTTAAAGTAGTCGTGCAAGTAAGGATGACGCTCGCCAAGTCTTCTATCGGGCTGGTGTGATGACCCGGCCAGTCGTCTCATGAGTTACCACTCTATTCTCCCCATTTCTGCTTCTTATTGCTTTACCTATCGGTTCTATATATGATCGGGTTAGTCGGATCGAATCCGGAAAGGATTTAGGTTTGAGACACTTAGTCTCTTTTAAGGAAGTTTAAGTTGGAAAAGTCAACCGAATCTTGACTTATATGCTAGAGGGCTCAGATGTAAGTTCCGATGATTCGGTTAGCTTCAGGAGGTGATTTATGACTTAGCAATGTGATCGAAAGGGGTTTTGGCGATTTGGAGTAGTTTTAGGCTTGAATTGACAAAGTTGATATTTTGGCGATTTCCGGTTGGTAGGCGAGATTTTGATATAGGGGTCGGAATGGAATTCCGAGAGTTGTAGTAGTTCCATTGTGTCATTTGGGATGTGTGTGCAAAATTTTAGGTTATTCGAACGTGGTTTGGTTGGGTTTTTGGTTGAAAGCGTAATTTGGAAGATTTTAGAAAGTTTGGCTTGAATCCGATGTGTTTTGGGTGATTTAATATTGGTTGAGGTGTTTTGAGGATTGGAACAAGTTTAATAAGGTATTGGGATATGCTTGTGCTTTTGGTTGAGGTCTCGGGGGCCTCGGGGTGGTTTCGCGTGGTTAAGGGAGAAGTTGAGATGTTATTGCAGCTGCTGAAATTGCTGCTTCTAGTGTTTTCACACCTGCGGTTTGGGGACCGCAGGTGCTGTGCCGCATGTGCGAGAGAGTGGCCACAGAAACGGATTATGGGTATTTGTCAGGGACCGCAGAAGCGGGTAAGAGGATCGCATCTACGAAGTCGCAGATGCGGACGGATGATCGTAGATGCGGATGTGGCCAGTTAAGTGATTTTCGCAGAAGCAGAATAATGACCGCAAATGCGGTTGAAGGACCGTAGATGCGGAAAGGCCTGGGCAGAACATATAAGTTATTTCATTCGCAATTTTCAGTTATTTCACTATTTTTGACTTCGGCTTGGGAGCTTTTTAGGCGATTTGAGAGAGGGATTTCAAGAGAACTTCATTGAGGTAAGGAATTCGCACCTAAAACTCGTCCCTATGCTATTATTTCATGTATTAGAGCTAGAAATTATGGAAATCAAAGGTTAAAATTGGGGAAACTAGGCTTGGAAACATAGGCCTTTAATTGTGGATTTGAAGGACCATTTGGGGTCGGATTTGAGAACTTTTGATATGTATGAACTCGTGGGGAGATAAGAAACCTATTGATGTAAAAATTATCGAATTTCGAGACGTGGGCCTGGGGTCGGGTTTTGGTAATTTCGGGATTTGTGCCATTTATTGATTGTTTTCTCTTGGGCTTCATTCCCTTAGCATATTTTGATGTTCTCGTTCTGATTTTGGATAGATTCGACGCGAGTGGAGGCCGATTCGAGGGGAAAGGCGTTGCGAGTTAGAGATTAGACCAGTTCGAGGTGAGTAATGATTGTAAATGATGTTTTGAGGGTTTGAAACCCCGGATTGCACATTGTAGTGCTATATTGAGATGAGGCACATGCTTGATGACGAGCGTGGGGGTCATGCCTTATTGGGGATTGTGACTTGGTCTATCCCGATTGATGATTTTACCGCGTATTTTATTGAAAACTATTTGCCATCATTATTATTTGGGCCTAGTGCCAAATATTTGAACTCTTCGGGGATTTTTATTGATATTTCCTCACTGTTTTGACTTTATACTTGAACTCAGTCATGTTATTTTCCACTTTTTTACTACTCAGCCGTGTTTACTCAGTTTTAAGACTTAAAATAATTTTTTAAATGATGGTTGGGCAGAGAAACACTGTTTTACTATTGCCCGAGGGGCTTGTGAGGATTTTTGACTAAGTAAGGCCGAGGGCCTATATTGTGAGGAAACACTGATATTGATTTGAGACCGAGGGCTTGAGATATGTAAGCCACGAGGTGGCTTGATTGATATGAGGCCGAGGGCCTAGTTTTGATACCACGAGATGACTTGTTATTGCACTTGGGCCTTAAGGGGCCCCTCCAGGAGTCTGCACACCCTCAGTGAGCAAGGGTACCCATTATGATGTGAGATTGAGCCCGAGGGGCTGGTATTGTTCTATGTGATTGTCCGAGGGGCTAGTACTGTTCTGAAATGTTGCCCGAGGGGTGGATTTGTTGATACTGTGACCAAGGGGAGAGCCTTTATGTGTTTACTTTTCATAATTGACTGTCAATTTCCTACTTAATCATTGAAAATGGCTTTTCATGTAGTTATATTTTGAGTTAAAGGATTTTACCTATCTTTCACTGTCTTACTGTTTTGAAATGGTTTTACTGCTTTAGTATAGAATGCTTTGTGCCTTACGTGATTTCTTGCTTTTAGTCTTTATTTACATTTGTCACTCACTGAGTTGGAGTACTCACTTTACTCCCTGCACCCTGTGTGCAGATTCAGGCGTAGCTGGTTCTGCTCCCGAGTGTTGATCCCTCCACCTTCAGGCGGGCATTCGGAGCTCATAAGGTAGCTGCTTGGCGTCCGCAGCTCCGTGTCTCTACTCCTTTATCTGTTTTATCTTTCTTTCTAGATAGTTGTACTAGTTTATAGAGTTAGTGGATTGTATTTTGACTTATTGATGCTCATGACTAGTGACACCCCAGTTAGGGCTGTGTTGGATTATTTTCCGCAAATTATGTTATTAGCTGCTTAAACCTTAGTTTAATTTATTATGCTTTATACTGTTTCTTATTGTTAACTATTTAAAAATGGAATTGGGTTTAAATTGGTTGACCTTGTCTTCACGAGAGACGCCATCACTACCGGGTCCGGGTTTAGGGTCGTGACAAGTTTGTATCAGAGCCTAGGTAACATAGATCTCACGAGTCATGAGCAGGTTTAGTAGAGTCTCGCGGATCGGTATGGAGACATCTGTATTTATCCTCGAGAGGCTGTAGAACCTTTAGGAAAAACTTCATATTCTTAAAATTCTTGTCGTGCGAACTTGTTGATCCGAGTACTAAACTTTTGTTATTTCATTCTCTCACAAATGGTGAGGACACACGCTACCGGTTAGGGTGGACGACCACCAGTACCACCAGTTGTGGCCACCAGAGGCCGAGGATACGATTGTGGTCATGGTAGGGGTAAAGCAGCTAGAGCAGCACCTGCAGATCCACCAACTGCCCTAGTTCATGATCAGGTCCCAGTTGTGGGCACTCCTGCAGTACATCTCAGGCACCAACTGTGCCCATTGTGATTCTGGGTCTTTAGGAGGCCTTGACTCAGATCTTATCAGTTTGCACTGGCCTAGCTCAGGCGATTTCAGCCACTACAGCCGCAACTACTTCTCAGGCCGGGGGAGACAATCAGACTCCTGCCACTCGCACACTTGAGTAGGTGGTGCAGGGACTTCAGATGTCGAGGGCACATCTAGCCCAGCCGGTTGCAGCTACTCAAGACTATGTAGTTCCTACTATGTCGGAGGATGAGCAGTGTAGGTTGGAGAGGTTTGGTAGACTGCAGCCTCCGATCTTTAGTGGTGCAGAGGGTGAGGATGCCCAGGGTTTCTTAGATAAATGCTAGAGGATGCTTCGCACAACGGGTATTCTGGAGACCAGCGGGGTCGCTTTCACTACTTATATGTTTTCTGGAGCTGTCTTTACTTGTTGGGAGGCTTTTGAGAGGTGTAGGCTGGTTGGTGCAGCACCCCTTACCTGATAGCAGTTCTCCATTCTCTTTCTGGAGAAGTATGTGCCGCAGTCCCGCAAAGAGGAGCTACGTAGGGAGTTTGAGTAGTTGCGTCAGGGAGAGATGACTGTGATGCAGTATGAGATGAGGTTCTCCGAGTTAGCTCATCATGCTATTTAGATGGTTCCGATAGATAGAGAGAGGATTAGTGATGGCCTCACTTATCAACTTCATATTCTCATGACCAGGGAGAGGGTGATGGGTGCTACTTTGGAGGAGGTTGTGGATATCGCTCATGAGATTGAGTGTGTTCGTCGCCAGGAGTGCAAGGAGAGGGAGGCCAAGAGGCCTTTAGGATCTAGTAGTTATAGTGGTACTCCTTCGAGGGGTTAGTTTCAGCACTACAGAGGCTATCCATTCAGGCATGCTCAGCCAGCTCGCCTAGGTTATCATGGGGCGTCATCGGGTCATGGTTCTCACAGTTCTTATCAAGGCCAGTCATCACTTAGTGCCCTTCCAGCTCAGAGTTCGTCCCGTGCTCCATCACTTCAGGACTCTTCTATGCTGAGTGCATATGCTAGTCACTTCGGTGCGAGGGGTTCCCTTCAGTCCCCTTCTCCAGCACCTGGAGGTTGTTATGAGTGCAGTGAGATGAGTCATATGTGGAGGTAGTGCCCTCGTTGTCTTGCGAGTTCATCTCAACAGAGGGGTCAGTCATCGGCTTCAGCGCCAGTTACTTCACCACCACCGGCCAGCCAGCTAGGGGTGGAGGTTAGTCAGCTAGGGTTCGCCCCCAAGGGGGAGGTCAATCAGGTGGTAGTCAGACCCATTTCTATGCACTTCCAGGCAAACCCGATACTATTGCTTCAGATGTTGTTATTATAGGTATTATTTCAGTCTGCCATAAAGATGCCTCTGTATTATTTGATCTCGGTTCCACCTTTTCTTATGTGTCCTCGTATTTTTCTCACTATTTGGGTATGCCCCGTGAGTTTCTTGCTTTACCTGTTCATGTATCTACCCCGGTGGGCGATACTGTTGTTGTAGACTGTGTGTTCCGGTCGCGTGTGGTGACTATTGGGGGTCTGGAGACTCGAGTGGATCTATTATTATTGAGCATGGTGGATTTCGATGTCATTTTGGGCATGGATTGGCTATCTCCGTGTCGTGCTATTCTGGACTGTCATGCTAAGACAGTTACATTGGCTATACCGGGTGTACCATGGATTGAGTGGCGAGGTGTGATTGATTATGTTCCCAGTAGAGTGATCTCATTTTTGAAACCCAGCGTATGATTGGGAAGGGTTGTCTTTCGTATCTAGCCTTTGTGAGGGATGTCGGTTCTGAGACTCCCAGTATTGATGTTGTTCTAGTTATGAGGGATCTTCCCGATGTGTTTCCTGCAGATCTGTCGGGTATGCCACCGGACAGGGATATTGAATTTGGTATTGACCTAGTGCCGGGCAGTTAGCCCATTTCTATTCCGTCGTATCGTATGGCACTAGCGGAGTTGAAGGAATTAAAAGAACAACTTTAGGAATTCCTTGATAAAAGGTTCATTTGGCCTAGTATGTCACCTTGGGGTGCGTCGGTTCTATTTGTGAAGAAGAAGGATGGCACTATGAGAATGTGCATTGATTATAGGTAATTGAACAAAGTAAAAATTAAGAACAAGTATCCCTTGCCTCGCATTGATGATTTATTCGACCAGCTTCAGGGAACGAGGGCGTTCTCCAAGATTGATCTCCACTCAGACTATCACCAGTTGAAGATCATAGATTCGGATATTCTTAAGACAACTTTCAGGACCTGATATGGTCATTATGAGTTCTTGGTGATGTCTTTTGGGCTGAGCAATGGCCCAGCATCGTTCATGCATGTGATGAACAACGTGTTCCGGCCTTATCTCGATTCGTTTGTCATAGTCTTCATTGATGATATTCTGGTGTACTTGCGTAGTCAGGAGGAGCATGCGGAGCATTTAAGAGTTGTGTTGTAAAGATTGAGGGAGGAGAAGCTTTATGCAAAATTCTCCAAGTGTGAGTTTTGGATCGGTTCAGTGGCTTTTTTGGGGCATGTGGTGTCCAGTGAGGGTATTCAGGTTGACCTAAAGAAGATAGAGGTAGTTCAGAGTTAGCCCAGACCGTCCTCAGCCACAGAGATTCGCAGCTTTCTTGGTTTGGCAGGTTATTATCGCCATTTTGTTCAGGGATTCTCATCTATCGCATCACCCTTGACCAAGTTGACTCATAAGGGTGCTCCATTTGTATGGTCGGACGAGTGTGAGGAGAGCTTTCAGAAGCTCAAGACAGCTTTGACCATAGCTCCAGTGTTGGTCTTACCATTAGCCCCAGGTTCATATACCGTGTATTGTGATGCTTCGAGAGTTAGGATTGGTTGTGTGTTGATGCAGGAGGGTAGAGTTATTACTTATGCTTCTCGTCCATTGAAGCCCCATGAGAAGAACTACCTCGTTCATGATTTGGAGTTGGCTGCCATAGTTCACGCGTTGAAGATTTGGAGGCATTACTTGTATGGCGTACCTTGTGAGGTGTTCACTGATCATCGTAGTCTTCAGCATTTGTTCAAGCAAAGGGATCTTAATTTGAGACAGCGGAGATGGTTGGAGTTGCTTAAGGATTATGACATCACCATATTGTACCATCTAGGAAAGGCCAATGTGGTGGCCGATGCTTTGAGCTGAAAGGCAGTGAGTATGGAGAGTTAGGCATATATTCCAGTTGGGGAGAGACCTCTTGCAGTTGATGTTCAGGCCTTGGCCAATCGGTTTGTGAGGTTGGATATTTCGGATCCCAATCGGGTATTGGCTTGTATGGTTTCTTTGTCTTCCTTATATGATCACATCAGAGAATGCCAATATGATGATCTGTATTTGCTTGTCCTTAGGGACAGAGTTCATCATGATGATGCTAGAGATGTGACCATTGGTGATGATGGGGTGTTGAGGATGCAGGGCCGGATCTGTGTGCCCAATGTGGATGAGCTTCGAGAGTTAATTCTGGAGGAGGCTCATAGATCGCGGTATTCTATTCATCCGGGTGCCGCGAAGATGTATCAGGATTTGAGGCAGCACTATTGTGGAAAAGAATTAAGAAAGATATTATAGGATTTATGGCTCGGTGTCTCAATTGTCAACAGGTGAAATATGAGCATCAGAGACCGGGTGGCTTGCTACAACAGATGGATATTCCCGAGTGGGAGTGGGAGAGGATCACTATAGACTTTGTAGTTGGATTTCCACGGACTTTGAGGAGGTTTTATGCTATTTGGGTGATTGTGGATCGGCTGACCAAGTCCGCGCACTTCATTCCTGTGTTTACTACCTATTCTTCAGAGCGGTTGGCAGAGATCTATATCCGGGAGATTGTTCGTTTGCATGGTGTCCCTGTTTCCATCATTTCAGATAGGGGCACTCAGTTTACTTCGCAATTTTGGAGGTTTGTGCAGCGAGAGTTCGGGGTCCGCTCGGCAAGGAGAAGGGAGTTCCACCTCTAGTTCCCGCCTAGATGGAAGTGTGCCGTCAGTGCCAGGCAAGTCATCCTCTAGGCATTTTGGTTTGAGGGGGAATCTCCCGTCAGAAAACTCTCCCAACGTTCGAGGTCTGAGTTTCGACATTCCATGGGGTGTGATGGCTCATTTCCTTTTGGGAACTGGGTATTTGAAGAGTTGGCACCTAACAGATTACGGTGTGTTAGGGCACCTAGAGTGATTAACTCTTGGATTGGTTTGCATTACCAGAAATTTTAGGGTAAGGGCTCGAAATAACCTCGAGGGAAAGGTGTTAGGCACCCCTCTTAGTCCACAACTGTGGGTCCTGGCCGAAGTTATATTCACAAATTAGTCCATTACAAATAAACAGTTGAATCAAATAGGTTGCAAGTAAAGCACGTTGGATAACTCAAACAATAAGATAAAGATTTTTTGTACAAGTTGTATAAAACAAAATTTTAAACAGAAAAGGGAATTTTGGAAAGGAGGAGTCCTAGGTTGGTTAGCCAATAGGATCACCCCATACAATGTCCGGTAAACACTCCTCGATGAGGGGCTACACGTGATATTAGCACGTAGTCATCATATCCCATATCTACTCTTCCCATCCCCTTAGTGATCATTTAAAGCGAGTGTTTGGTCAGCGATCTCTATTGCGTGTTGTTACCCGTCCTTTCTTAATGGTCCTAGAGGGATTTAGGACCTCTACCTATAGGTGGTTCTAGATAGACCCTTAAGGTTTTAAAGGTGAAAATACTAAGGCGACAGGCAAGAACAATTAGGACTCTTAGCAAATAAGAATAAAAGGGAGCAATTAGAGGCTCAAAGTTTCCTCCTCAAACAAGGCACATGAACAGCATGACTCAAACACAAATAAGGGCCTTTTTGTTTAAACCGTATCCTAAGGCATGATGTCTAAGTGAACATATAGAAACCAGGCAGTTTATTTTATAAACTCGGAGGTAATGACCCTATCAGTGTCCTACTGATTTTAAAGCTTGTTTGAACAACATTAAGTTACAGAAACAGTTTCAGAATCGCAAGTTTTGAAAACGCCCTACAGGCTTGCCTATACACGGAACATTGATGATTACATTTTATATAATGAAACAATGAAGATTTTGAAATGGCCTCTTTAATCCCTATACGCATGTTGTCTAATAATAGATTAAGGCAGTTTTAAAGAACTCGTTTCAAGGAAATACAAACCATTTAATTAAACCAGTTCAGAAGTGAACTAAAATGCAGACTGGGTTGACTTATTTAAACTAGTTTTGATCTATAGAAGGAATTCTGGTGTTTTCCCCTATAGACATGATATCTAATTGTTTAACACTGATTTTAGAAGCTTTCAGGCATGAACACATGTAAACACTTGATATAACAGTATTTGGATTGCATTATATCCTATAGGCATGGCATCTACTTGTGAAGCTGATTTTAAGACTTGTACAAATGATTTCTATTATGGAATCAATTGAGACCTAGACATGATTTCTAACATGACAAGATACAAAAGTCCTATAGGTATGATTTCTACTTATAAAGGCAAACACAACAAATTGTAAAGTCCTATAGGCATGGTTTCTACTTATTAATTCAAACACATTAAATTGTAAAGTCCTATAGGCATGGTTTCTACCCTTATTACCTCACAAACATGTAGCTACCCACCCTTTTCACTAATTACCCCAATATTCGTTTGCAAGTTATTACAAACCATATGAACGAATTACAAAAGTAAATAAGAAAATAAGAAGTTATTCTATAGGGAGCCTACAGATAGGCCCAGATTTCCAAAGCCTCAATAGCCTCAAATGCCTCAATTCCATAGACAATGCCATAGTCTAGGTGCATCAAAGTTCCCTAAGGATCTCATGGATCCCGGGCAGTGCTTACACCTAGACTTGGTAACCAATATTGAATAAGTGCAGTATGGAAGGGCCAGCCTCAGTATGCTAGAGTTTAGAGGGTTCTCAAGAGGATCCCAAGGCAGTACACATGCTGGAGAGGGCAGAACCTATTGACTTATGAGTATAGTGGGAGTGCTTGACATAGTTTGAAAGGCTTCATTAGGGAAAACAGTATCAAAAGGAAATTTTGTTTGAAATAATTTAGTGAAAACAACAGAGACAGTTTGAAAACAACAGTCCAAACACAACACCCTTAAGATAGGTTCATACACAACCAGGGGTCACAGAACCAAAACAAGTTCAGTAGTCACAAACAGGAGGTCAAGGGATTTGGGGATACATAGAACACATGATTGTAAACACATAACAAGAAAAGATCTTAGGAATTGTACAGATATGCTCAGACATAACTTACGTGACATAGTCATAGAACCAGACATAAAGAACAAACTTACATACCGGGGTGATAGGGATTTGGGGATCCATGAAGCATATGATGGTAAGCACATAACAGGCAGAGGTAATTGGTACAGATATGCTCAGAAACAGTTGATCAGACATAGAGGGGGTAACATGTTTATACTGATTCTAAGGATGGGGAGTTCATAACATGCTAATCATATAAGCATATTAACTGCATGTTTCACAGCAAAACCATAGATAAAAGCAAACTAGAAACAGGGTGAATTGAAGTAATAAAAGAACTATATTGTTGTTGGAACTTGAATTGAAACTAGAACATTCCAGTAGAAAACACAGTAAGCAAAATTGAAGGAGCAGGAGAACACAATAGTTAGCCTTGGCTTACAGCCGGCTAACTCAGAATAGTAGCAAGTAGCACAAACGAGAGAGAGTAGAAAGTTTAAGTGAGAGAGAGAGAGAGAGAGATTTTGAACCAAAGTGTTCGTGTCTTTGTGCTAATAAGGGAGTATGTATATATAGTTTTAAAGCAGGTAGCAAATAAGGTAAAAATCAAAGTTCATCAGTAATTATGGGGACTCAGAATCAATCAGTCATGAAATCAAGGTAAGTACTCCCTTTAATTGAGGAGTCGACTTCAAACGATAATAAACATGTGGCAAATAAGGAAGGAAATCGTATAAGGCTGAGCATAACAAATAAGGAAATATTTTCTGCATAGTACAAGTATAAAACATGTAATAGAGGCTAGGTTCAGCATATTTCAATCAATGAAAAGACTTAAGAAATCAATTAATAGCATAATTGACTGTAGAATAAGGTCAGAAAATATTTTACAAGGTTAAAAATCAGTAGACATATCATGCGAAATCAGTGAAAGATCAATCACAAAGACTCAAGGATTCAAAAGTAGAAAATAGCACTGATTTAGCACAACTTTATAAGGACAAGCACATAGTAAGCAAACCAGAACTCTAAGAGGCCGAGTAGGACAAAAATCATATATAAATTAGGGGTTCATGTAGAGCATAGTCTAAATTAGTAAAATAAGCATGATACAGGTAGGAAAAGTGAAAATTAGAAACATTGGTGAACAAAATAGGGTAAAATCACACAATAGGCAGGGATAACCATAATTAGGAACCTTAACAAGCAATCATAGCGTAAAA
Organism: Nicotiana sylvestris; assembly: GCF_000393655.2. Lineage (NCBI taxonomy): Eukaryota > Viridiplantae > Streptophyta > Magnoliopsida > Solanales > Solanaceae > Nicotiana > Nicotiana sylvestris. Next base: position 130,457,369 of record NC_091063.1, read on the forward strand.
TCACAGAATCACATAAACATATAGATTAACTAAAAATGTTATCAAAACTAAACTCAGAAACCCAAGATTAGAACTAAGAAATTAGGGTTTTCATCATAGGCAAGTTGAAGAGGTAGTAAAATCACAGAATAAGTCGAAATATGCAAGAGATAGAAGTTTAACATAAAGAATTGGTTTAAACAAGGTTTTAGAAGAAGTTCTGAAAACCCTAATTTTAGAAGAAGGTGAAGACACTTTGAAATCGATGATTCTTGTAAAGAGTTACGAGAATAGTGTAAAACATCAAAGAAATAAACTCAAATCATTTAAAAATCGTACAGATCTAGGAGATGTAAGCAAAAATTAGGGTTTTAGAAGAAACCCAAGTAGAGATGAAAGAACCTCTCTAAAATCTGAAGGATCGTAACAAGTATAACATGATTTCGCTTGAAATCATACTGAAGTAGCCAAGAACATACCAGATGGCAAACCCTAGATGCAAGTCAGCGTGGCCCAAGGCCCTTGAATGCCTCAGAGAAGGCGAGCATGGCAATATAGGAGCCATTAGAGGCTTAGGAGTTGAAGGAAGATTACCGGAGAAGACCGGAGAAGGTAGTCGGTGGTTGAAGGAGCTAGGGTTAGGTTGAGGGGTTAAGAAAGGAGAGGAGATGAGAGAATACAAAGGCGGCGGATTTGGGAAATGAGATAGGGTTAGGGGGTCGTTGGAATTAAAAATGGCAAGAATGGATGAGGGTCGTTGATCTAAATAGAGGGTCGTTGGAATTAAAAATGGTAAGAATGGACGAGGGTCGTTGATCTTTTAGATCAACGGCCAGGATTTGACGGATCTTGGGTCGGGTAGGCGGGTTCAGGGTTTGGGTTGGGTGTTTTTAATTTGAAATTGGGCTGTTAGGTTTTAATTGGGCTACAATTGAAATGTAAATCTGGCTATATTTTAAATAGTCAATTTTCCCTATATAATTTATAATAAATGATAAACAATTTCTAAAAAAATAATTTACGGTACTAAAATGGTTTAAAAATAGATATTCAACATTTTAAAAATATAGAAGATCAATTTCACGCATATAAATGTAATTATACATTAATGAGGCTAATATAGCAGTTATATGTAATTTAGCTTTAAAAATACGAAATGCAATTATAAAAAATGCATAAAAATAATTTAACCATATTTTGGCATAAATATAGAAATTAAATGACTAAATTACCACAACAATAATTTGAGGGATAAATATTGGGGATTTTATGAATAAAAGGGAAGGAAATAAATCAATTTAAATTCTTAAAATTATGGGGAAAATTATAAAAACCTTGTGCATGCTTATATATGCATGTATATGCTATTTTGAAGGTATTTATGTATATAAAAAATATCAGAAAAAATGTGTATCAACAGCTGCCCCTCTTTACCCGGGAAGGATGAAAGAGTTTTCGGGTAAAGAAATGATGGCCAATTTTGACCGGACGGGTTATTTTGAAAGTCAGAGGCTGAACTCCGATCTTTGAGTTGCCTACATATCCCTGGTTTTATAGGAATCAGGCCATGTGTAGTCTTGGATTCATCCGCGGATTATGCCGATGAAATTACTGCAAGAACGAACACGCGGTGCGGAAACGGCTTCGGTGAGCGGTTAAAGCTCAGAGGGTTGGAGGGAACTGGAGCGAGATTTATCCTGCTAGGATAGCAGTTGCTTACTGGTTACCTGCAGATAAAAGATGCGACAAATGTATTTGCTAAAATTTAAACATGATGCAGATTCCCTTTGGACCATGAAGGTTGTCTTTGGGCGGTTAAATATGACGTCCTTAGACCATGACGTCCTGGGCCATGAATATAATAGTGAGGTATTTGCATGCCATGAAATTATGTTCTCGTGCCTTGACAATGGTGCCTCCGAACCATGACGCCTTTGAATAATGATACGCAAGTTTGAGGGATCCTCAAGCCATGGCATGGTGTCTTCCAGCTATGAGGATGATGACTTTAGACTATGACACCTTCGGATAGATTGGGTATATTTCAACCCATGATGTGCAATAGTCATGATGTTATCAAAACAATGATTAGTCTTGTGAAATGGAGGGCAAAGCTTAGCCGGAATGAAAAACAAATAGATAGTACTAGAAATAGAGCAATATTTGTGCAAAGAGGGACAATGCTTAGTCCCATGCAAATGTGGAGGCAGGGATTAGCCTCATGCAAATATGAAGGCAAGGATTAGCCTCATGCAAGATGGAGTCAAGGATTGACTCATACACGTATAGAGGAAAGGATTAGCCTCATGCAAATATGGAGGCAGGGATTAGCCGCATGTAGATATGGAGGTAGGGATTAGCCTCATGCAAATATGGAGGCAGGGATTAGCCTCATACAAATAGAGAGGCAAGGATTAGCCTCATGCAAATAGGGAGGCAGGAATTAGCCCCATGCAAATGTAGAGTCAGGGATTAGACTCATGCAAACAGGGAGGCAAGGATTAGCCTCATGCAAATATGGAGGCAGGGATTAGCCTCATGGAGTCAAGGATTAGACTCATGCAGATATGGAGGTAGGCATTAGCCTCATGCAAGTATGGAGGCAAGGATTAACCTTATGCAAATGTGGAGGCAGGGACTAGCCTTATGGAGTCAAGGATTAGACTCATGCAAGTATGGAGGCAAGGATTAGCTTCATGCAAATGTGGAGTCATTGATTAGACTCATGCAAATAGGGAGGCATGGATTAGCCTCATGCAAGTATGGAGGCACGGATTAGCCTCATGGAGTCAAGGATTATACTCATGCAAGTATGGAGGCAAGGATTAGCCTCATGCAAATGTGGAGTCAAGTATTAGACTTATGCAAATAGGGAGGCAAGGATTAGCCTCATGTAGATAGAGAGGTAGGGATTAGCCTCATGCAAGTATGGAGGCAGGGATTAGCCTCATGGATTCAAGGATTAGACTCATGCAGATATGGAGGCAGAGATTAGCCTCATGCAAATATGGAGGCAAGGATTAGCCTCATGTAGAGAGCAAGTAGTAAGTAATAGTAGCATATGTCTTAGCAGGAGAAGTATTCAATGTCTGATGGGCTGATTGATAGTGAATTATCTTTGTGTATACATGTTTTGCGAATGCTATCGTTACGTCAAATGTGCCTGCATTCAAAAGAAAATTGTAAGTTTTGTGAGGGGGAGGTTGGTTCGTGCTTCGTCCGCTGGCCTTGCTATGCTCCATTCTGAAAGCCTTTCGAGTTCCCTTGGGTGACATTTGACTGTTATGGAAGTAGAGTTTTCGAAAATATGCAATATTTGAAAAAATAGAGCTGTTTTAGAAACGTATTAATACATCAAGTAATTTTGATGAACTAGTGACTATGACACATCTCAAAGACGTTGCAGCTCTCTTATGGAATTTTGAGGGTCCTCTTCAAAATTCTGCCCTAGTTTGGTAGATGATCTTTGACTGTTTGCGGATGATGGACCCTGCTGAACCCTCTCCGGAATTTTGAGAATCCTTCTCAAAATTCTACCCCAGTTCTTAACTAATTACTGACTTCCCGGCATGCGATGGCATTTGCTGGACTTGCTCCGGAATTTTGGGGGTCCTTCTCAAAATTCTACCTCTGTTTCTTCTCTTGGGGGAAATGAAAATTTTATTATGATATGACCGAACCCATAAGGCTGCCTACGTATCCCCTCTTAAACGGGAATCAGGTCAATCGTAGTTCAATTACATCAAATGAGGAAATGTAAAGTATCTAAGCATAGTATCTCTTGATCGCGTCTGAATTGATCGGTTTTGGCTAAACTTCTCCGTCCATTTTTGCAAGTATGAGTCCTGCTCCTATTACCACCCTATGGACCATGTATGGACCTTGCCAGTTGGGAGAGAATTTCTCTTTGGCCTCATCTTGATGTGGGAAGATTTTCTTCAATACCAGCTGCACTGGTGTGAACCGTCTTGGTTTGACTCTTTTGTTGAAAGCTATGGACATTCTATTCTAATAAAGTTGGCTGTGACACACTGCGTTCATCCTCTTTCCATTGATAAGGTCCAATTGTCCATAGCGACTTCTTATCCACTCCGCATCGCTGAGTTCAGCTTCCTGTATGACTCTTAAAGAAGGAATCTCCACCTCAGCTGGGATGACAACCTCGGTGCCATAAACCAACATGTAGGGAGTTTTCCAGGTTGATGTGCGAACCATGGTACGGTACCCAATAGAGCAAAGGGTAACTTTTCATGCCATTGTTTGTGGTTCTCTACCATTTTCCTTAGTATCTTCTTGATGTTTTTGTTGGTGGCTTCTACGGCTCCATTCTTCTGAGGTATGTAGGCTGTGAAATGATTGTGCTTTATTTTGAAAGCTTCACATATAGCTTTCATTAGATCACTATTGAGAATGGCGGCATTGTCACTAATAATGGACTCGGGAGCTCCGAATCGGCAGACAATACGATCCTTGACAAAATCTGCGATGACTTTCTTGGTTACAACTTTGTAAGATGTAGTTTCTACCCATTTTGTGAAGCAATCAATGGATACCAGAATAAACCTGTGTCCGTTTGAAGTAGTGGGCTCAATCGGACCAATAACATCCATTACCCAGGTGGCGAATGGCCAAGGTGAGCTTGATACATTGAGCTCATTTGGCGACACTTTTATCATATCGGCATGCACTTGACATTGAAAGCATTTGCAGACATACTGAATGCAATCTGTCTCCATGGTCATCCAAAAATAACCTGCTCTGAGTATCTTCTTATCCAAGACGAAACCATTCATGTGTGGACCACAGGTCCCAACATGCACATCCTCAAGTAGCTTAGAAGCTTCCTTTGCGTCAACACATCTTAGCAAACCCAAATCAGGAGTTCTTCTGTACAAGTTCCCTCTACTGTGGAAGAAGTGATTTGACAATCTCTAGAGCGTGCGTTTTTTAGTGTGATTTGCATGCTCCGGGTATTCTCCTTTTGATAAGTATTCTTTGATATCATGGAAGGAATGCTTTCCATCTGCTTTTTCTTAGACATAAGAACAATATGCCAGCTGATTATGGATCCTTACTGGAATAGGATCAATGTAGTTCTTATCTGGATGTTGTATCATGGATGATAAGGTGGCCAATGCATCAGCGAACTCATTCTGAATTCTGGGCACATGTTGGAATTTTATCTTTGTAAACCTCTTTCTCAATTCCTGCACATGGTGCAGATATGACAATATCTTGGAATTCTTGGTGGCCCATTCTCCCTGTACCTGGTGCACAAGCAAATTTGAGTCACCGATTACCGGCAACTCCTGAATGTTCATGTCGACCGCCATGTTGAGCCCTAATATGCATGCTTCATATTCTTCCATGTTGTTACTGCAGGGAAATCTGAGTTTAGCAGATACCAGATAATGCTGACCCATTTCTGATACCAAAACTTCTCCAATGCCCACTCCTTTGAAATTTGTGGCTCCGTCAAAGAACATCCTCTAACCGTCATATGCTTCGGTAATGTCTTCTCCTATGAATGATACTTCTTCATCAGGAAAATACATTTTCAATGGTTTGTATTCTCCTCCCACCAGATTTTCAGTAAGGTGATCTGCCAATGTTTGTCCCTTGACCGACTTTTAAGTTACATAGACGATATCAAACTCGCTTTGTAGTATCTACCACTTAGCCAACTTCCCGATCGGCATGTGTTTCTGGAATATATACTTCAGAGGATCCATCTTGGATATGAGGTATGTAGTGTAGGCACATAATTAATGCCTTAATTTCTGGGGTGTCCAGGTCAAAGCACAACAAATGCATTCAAGCAGAGAATACCGTGCTTCATAAGGTGTGACCTTCTTACTCAAGTAGTATATGGCCTGCTCCTTTCTTCCTGTCTCATCATGTTGTCCCAAAACACATCCGAAGGCTCCATCCAATAAAGATAGATAAAGTAGTAAAGGTCGTCCTGGTTCTGGCGGGACCAGAACTGGTGGCTGGACAGGTAGTCCTTGATCTTGTCAAAAGTTTTCTGGAAATCCTCGGTCCAGCTCGTTTTGGCATCCTTACTTAGCATCTTGAAGATGGGTTCACATATGACTGTGGACTGTGCTATGAAGCGACTGATATAGTTGAGACGTCCTAGGAAGCTCATCACATCCTTTTTGCTCTTAGGTGGTGGTAACTCCTGAATAGATTTGACTTTAGTTAGATCCAGTTCGATCCCTCGATGACTGACGATGAATACCAATAACTTTCCTGCGGGAACATTGAATGCACACTTTGCAGGGTTCAATTTCAAATTGTACCTCCTGAGTCTGTCAAAGAACTTTCTCAAGTCCACTACGTGATCTGCAACCCTCATGGATTTTATAATGACATCATCCACATACACCTCTATTTCTTTGTGTATCATATCATGGAAGATGGTTGCCATGGCTCTCATGTAAGTGGCCCTAGCATTCTTCAGACTGAATGACATTATCTTGTAACAATATACACCCCATGGTGTAATAAAAGTTGTCTTCTCTACATCTTCTTAGTCCATCCAAATCTAATGATAACCCGCGAAGCAATTTACAAAGGGTTGGAGTTCATGCTTGGCGCAATTATCGATCAGGATGTGTATATTTGGCAGTGGAAAATTATCTTTGGGACTTGCTCGATTTAAATCCCGATAGTCAACACATACTCTGACATTTCTGTCTTTCCTCAGAACTGGCACAATGTTAGCTAACCAGGTTGGATATTCGACCACCCTGAGAACCATGGCTTTGATCTACTTGGTAACTTCCTCCTTGATTTTTAGGCTTATGTCTGGTTTGAACTATCTGAGTTTCTGTTTTACTGGCGGACACATGGGATTAGTAGGCAACTTGTGAGCCACTATGGAAGTGCTCAAACCGGTTATGTCATCATATGACCATGCAAAAATGACCTCATATTCTTTTAGGAACCAAAGGTAATCCTCCTTCTCTATTGGCGACAAGTGAATGCTGATGTGTATTTCTTTGGCGGTCTCGGCGTCTCCCAAATTTACTACTTCTGTCTCGTCCAAATTGGACTTAGGCTTATTTTCAAAATTTTCAACCTCCCTAACGATTTCCTCGGGTATCTCATCTTCTTCCTCTGAGTCAGTATTCTCATGTTGCATTGCCTCATTACATGTCACAGTCACTGGTTCATCAGGAAAAGTAATAATAACACTGTGGAAAGAAAAAGTGTAAAGATACTAGTGAATAATAAAGAGCAAATGCATTTGATTAAATTTTGAAAAGGAATTGTTCAGACAAAGAATGGCTTGATGAATCGAGCATTTGTTTGAAACAAGTAAAGATTAAAACTAAACTACAAGAAATTTTAAATGCCTAGAACGGCTATAGAAGTAAATTCTACCAAGCTACCTAGGGACTCGGCGGGCTCGAGATGGTGTGGCGGTCCAGTTTCTAAGAACAGCTCCCTTCGCCACAGTCTGAATAGTGAGGCCTTCTTCCTCCTTCTCAATTATGGCACTGCATTCCATATCCTCATCATCCAACAACAAATTCTTCAACCGAACTAGTGCTTCTTTTTCTGCAGTTCCCCATATTGTGTTGGCCTGGTGGAAAGCTTGTTCCAAACGTGGCACCGGTTGCTCAAGAGGGTAATATGGTCCATGTCATGGAGGCGACCAATTCCTGTACTCTTTCCATGTGTACTGGTATCTGAGCCCAAAAGTGGTACTATGACGTTTTAGCTGTATTGGCTTGGTAATACCTTGGAGGTTCTTTCCCAACCCTTTGCCAGGTTCATATCCAGACCATAATAGTATGCTTTCTATCTTGTTACTACACCATTTATCCTTCTCGACGGCATTGATCTGTTTGATGTGATGATAGGTTTCCCCTCCTAGCCTTCTTCTATGTCCAATGGTCGGGATGGTTGACTAGTGTAGATGGGGTTACTTCCATCTCTGTGAATGATTACTTCCTGGCGGTTCCATTCGAACTTCATGGCTTGATGTAGTGTAGAAGGCACGGATCCAGCAGCATGGATCCATGGTTGGCCCAACAGAAGATTATATGAGGCTGGCATGTCAAGTACATGGAATTCAATGACGAACCAAGTTGGCCCCATCTGCAAGCAAAGGTTGATTTCTCCGATCGTGGCCCTCTAGGACCCATCAAAAGCTTCACATTCATGCTTCATGCCCGTATTTCATGGAAACCTTTGTCCATCCTTTTCAGGGTGTCTAATGGACAAATATTTAGGCTCGAACCTCTATCAACCAAAACCCTAGCAATGAACATGCCTTCAAATTGTACCGTGATATACAGTGCTCGATTGTCATTCAAACCTTCGGGCGGAAGCTCATCTTCATGGAAGATAATCTTATGGTGCTCCAGCACTTGACCGACCATGTTGGCCATTTCTCCACCAGTGATGTTATTGGGTACATAAGCCTCGCTCAGTACTTTCATCAAAGCGTTCTTGTGTGCCTCTGAATTTTGCAAGAGTGACAGGATAGATATCTGAGCAGGGACTTTGTTCAGGTGGTCATCAACAGAATACTCCTTTGCCTGTACTTTCCTCCACAGGTCATCCGGCTCGGTCTCAATGATAGGCTGCCTAGTATCCTCCTTACTCGAACCCCGCAGGTGTTCAGGTGCATAGACTCTTCCAGTTCTAGTCATCCCTTGTGCAGCATCGGATTCCTCTACCTTGGCTTTCCTTTTCCACCGAGCCTCAGCAACATAATCCTAGGGTATTGCTTTTGAGTTGAATGGGGGTGTAGTTGATACTGTCACAGTAAAGGTGTGACCACTTCTACTTCAAATGGAGCAGAGGTGGCTGCGGGCGGAGCCACTTTCACCTCGAATGGAACTAATGCAGTTACCTCAACATCAATTAGCGCCTGAGTTTGAACCACAATAGGAGTAAGTGTGACTACAACCGTAAAGCCATCGCCTTTCCGAATGATCCTGATCGATCCCTTGGGGTCCCATTCTACATTTATCTCTATCACATGTACACCATCACATGTGATTAGGAAGGGGATTGTTGCGGACATTGGACGCGACTTCCTTTGCTTGTATGACCTTGTTGTCAATTAGCGTCTGGATCTTATCCTTCAATGTTCGTCACTCAACAGTGGTGTTCCCTCTCATACCAGAATGGTACGCACAGGTTTTGTTCGGATTGGCCCATTGGGATGGATTTTCTAATGCCAAAGTGTTGATACCCAATTTTCCCTCAAACTATTTTTAAATTTGCATATATACCTTCAAAATCACTTTTTATAATAATTGGTATTTTGCCATAATTTTCTATATTATTAATTAATTTATTTTTTAAACAATTTATTCAGTACTTTATATTCAATAATTATTCATAAATTACATTACAAGTAATTTCGAAGTATTTCTTCGCTCAATATGTCATTTTTAATCCTATTAGGATTTAATTATTTCACAAATTAGCCAATTTGGCATTGTTTGGCTGTAATTACAATGATTTTGCAATTATAGCCTAATCGTGCACTTTATGCTATTTTAATTCGATAATCACTCATTTTGCATTTTAAATATTAGTTAATTGCCTTAATTTCACCTATTTAGCTTTAATTTTATTTTATCTAATTATTAGCTATTTTTATTAATTATTTATATAATTTTGATGGGTATTTAACAATTAGCCATTCTTATTTAAATTATAACCTAATTAAACCAGGTCAAAATTAAATAACCCACCAGACCCAAGCCCAATGCACCATACCACACGGCCCAATCCCTCATTCCATCTGAACCGTTGATTAATTTCAATCAACGGTCCAAATCCCCCTTACCATAATTAAACCATAAGACTACCCCCTCTCTCTCTCATTCTCTCTCAACCGCTCTCTCTATCTCTGGTTCTCTATAGAACTTTTTCTTCTCCCCTCCTCTCCGATTGACCCTGTCCACCTTCTCTGTCCACCTCCCTCACCGGAAACCATGGCCTCTCATCATCTCCTGGCCTCTGCTTCACCCCATGCCGGTTTGACACTACCCTGAGGTCCTTAGGTGAACCTGGAGCGGTTCAACTCCTACCCATGGTCCTTCATGCCATTTTTCGGCCACCTCCGGCCGTTCGAATAAGATCTATGACTTTTCCGGCTAAAACTAGTAACATTTTAAGGTTTTCTCATCTTCTCTGGGTTCTTTGAAACCCTAACTCTTAAGACTTTCTGATTTCTTTTAGATCTGTCTTAGATCTGTGTATATTATGAGCTTTTGTTGTTTTCCTCAAAGGTTTTTCCGATTTTTCTAAAGTAACTCTTCAACTTCAAACTAGGGTTCTTAAACACCTTTTCAAAAATGTTTCTTTTGATTTTTTTTTGGTATTAATCTACGACTCTCACTATGTTTAAACGTTTGTTTAAGCCTTCTCCTTTATCTGAGTTACTATGTTGAAAACCCTAATTTTTGGCTTTAGTTTTGGATTCTGAGTTCGTCTTTACTATTTGTTCATTCGATTTATCTGTATGTTTGATTCTCATGAATATGTTTTGATTAATTAGAGTATTTTATGTTTTTCACCCTAGTAATGTCTTATTAAGGTTTCCGATTTGGTTCTTCCAGTTTATACTCCGTTTATTGGTTTATTCATGGATGTCTATACTATTTCCCTTAATATAGTACCATTTTTTGATTCGTGAATCCTTGATTTACTGTGTTGATACCCTTATACTGATTTTTGGCTATTCTTTTCCTATTTTCATAACCCTTAAATTATTTTTTACCTTATTATGTGGTTGACTATATTATTAATTTATTCCTACTGATATTTCCTTAATTAGACCCTTATGTATATACCCCTAATTACATATTATGTACCTATGTTGTTTGAATTCTTTCCTTATTTGTTACCTACTTTCTACCGTTGGTAAATTACTCCCTTAATTAAGGGAAACTTGGCTGATTTTCATTCTTAATTGATTCTGTAGTTCTATAACTGCTGAACAATTGATTCTTGCCTTATTTTACCTAACTTTCAAACTATTATATATACTCTTTTCTCTTTTCATTACACATACGAACACAGTAGTTCAAAAACCCTCTCTCACACAAAGAGAAAACATTCTTCTTCTCTCTCTTTTCTCTGGTTATTTGCTATTGTTCTAAGTCAACCGGCTGCAAGCCAAAGCTGATTACTCTACTCTCTTGCCCCCTCAATTTGTGTTTACTTCTTTAATGGTATGTTCTGATTTCAATTCAAGTTTCAGAACAATGTGTTTCTTTTACTGCTTCATTTTATTTTGTTTCTAGTATGTTTTCACTTATGGTCCTGTTGATTAAACTTGTAATTGATATGTTTACTTCATCACTTCATCAGCATGCTTCTGAATTTTTCCCCTCCCTTAGACTCATCACGTTTATAAAATTGTTATTCCCCTTCCTAATATACCCGAATGTGGCCCTTCTTTACTTTTGTTTACCTTGATTTCTAGCATGAACCTCTCCGTGCAAAAAATAGTTGGCTATCCTCAAGTTAAATGATTCTGTGTTCTCTAACTCCATAGCATATTGTTGATTCTATACTTGTGCACTCCTGCAACTGTGTGTTTACTTATGTAACTTATGTGTTCCCAAACCCCACTACCCCTGTTTGTGGTTGCTGAACCTGCCTTGGTCCTATGTTCTTTGGTTAGGTGTGAACTTGTTTTGGGTGCTGTGTTTGGACTATTACTCGACTCTCTTTTCAAAACTGACCTATTGAACAACTCCCCCTGTTGCTTTACAAAACCGTTTCAAACAAGTCTTTCAAACTGTTTTCCTGCTTAAATCTTTTCAACACTATGACAAGCACTCTCACTCTACTCTTAGACTACTAAGTTCTGCCCCTTTTGTGTGAGCTTGCCTTTGGACCCTTGAGCTCCCTATGAACTTGGACACATAAAATCTGGCCTTTTCACACTGCACTTACTCTATCTTAGATATGAAATCTGAGTGTGAGCACTGCCCGGGATCCTTGAGGTCCTTAGGGAACTCTGACACACCCAGATATGAGAAAGGCTATGGTACAATCTTGGCATTTGAGGTGATTTATTACATAACTCAGAGAGGAAGTCCTAATGAGGTGCTGGGAATCTAGGCCTATTTTCAGGCTCTTTATAGTGTAACTTTTTCTTTTTCTTTTTGTACTTATGAAATTCATTCCAATATTGGTGTTTAATAATCTATTGTAAACAAGTATTAGGGTTGGCTAGTGAAAAAGGGAAGGGTAGTTATATATGCTATCAACATCAATTGGTAGAAACCATGTCTTAGGTTTACATTTCCTATATGTGCATTAGAATCCATGTGCAAGATCAACCCATTCAAAGCATGTCATGCATTAGATACCATGTTCTTAGGTTTACTGTTTCAGCATCTCATTTGGCATCACTTTACCACTTAGAAATCCTGCTTTAGGTTAAACAACAGTATCAACATAAAATTGTTGCTCCTGCACGTCTTGAAGTCATGTTGTAACTCTTCAGGCATTTAGAAATCATGATTTAGGAATTCTTCAATCATTCTGCATTTTAATATATGCACGTTAGATACCCTGTTTTAGGATCTTGTTCACACTCACTCAGTCACACCTAGTTAAACTACTGATGCATGAAAAAGGACATAAAAATAGTCTCATGTTTGCTTATCCTGTTTAAGTGAAACTGGTCACAATCCCTGCATGTTTTTTCAACATTTAGAATAGTATGCTTTAGGTAAAATAACTTCCAAGCTATTTTTTAATAATTCTGGTAACTGATGCATATTATTTTATGCTTAGGCAAGTCTTAGGTAATCAACTTTAAAATAAAAACCAAAACCGTTTTTGTGATTAATGTTTAACTGTCAGCATGTTAAAATCAGTAGGTAAGCTTGATTAGGAATTCTTCCCTGAGTCATGTTATAAATCTGATTCTGCTGTTATAACTTAGATACCATGCTTAAGATCTGACTTTAGACCTTAATTATGTATGAGTCATGCTGTATATGTGTACTGTGTGTGGAGGTATATCTGAGCCTTTCACTGGTCTTTCATGCTCCCTTTAATTGAAGTCCTACTTGTTTATTACATGTCATCTTAGTATTTTACCTTTAAACTTGAGGGTCTGCCTAGAACCCCCTTTTATAGGATATGAGTCCTAATTTCCTCCGGGACTTATAGGAAGGGACGAGTAACAACATGTAATAGGGGTCGAGACCAACCCTCACTTTAATTACCTTCACGGGGCGGGAAAGGGTAGATATGGATATGATGACCAGTGCATTAATACCAAGTGTAGCCCCTCTTTGAAGAGTGTCATATCGGGTATTGCACTGATGTGATCCATATTATAAACAAACCTAGGACACCCCTTGCATTCACAAATATTCTTAGATTGTAATTCTTTTCAAAATCTTGCTTTTTTTCAAACACCTGTGTATTTAAACTTAAATCCCCTACTATTTGACCCATACTTGTTTATTTGCTAATTGTACTAATTCACAAAAACCTGTTTGGCCGGGAACCACACTAGTGGATCCTGAGGGGTGCCTAACACCTTCCCCTTAGGATAATTTCAAGTCCTTACCCTGTCTCTGGTTATCAAACGCGGTTATAAATGAACCCTATAGGTTACCTAACGCACCTTAAATCGTTAGGTAGCTACTCTTCAAAAATGCAAACCCCTTTTCCAAAAGGAAGAGTTTCCTAACCAAAAATGTCATGAACCCGATTTCACGAGAAAAAGGGGGCACGACAGCATGACGACTCTACTGGAGATATTCAGGTTTTTACCATTTCATACCGTTTTTGAATTTGTACTCTCCCTGTGTGCAATTATTTGTTTAATTCCTTTAAGCATTTAATTTCTTCTTCAAAAGCAAAACAAACATATATTTCTTGTTTTCTTCCTTTATAACTGCTTTAAATTATAAAATTGCTGTATTTATCGCTTTTTTAACGTGCAAATACATGTCAACATGCTTTAAATTATTTCATTATCATGCTCAACATCATACTCCCCTCGTGCCAAACAAATACCATAGCAACGCTTGATGAGTGGTTGCGCCCTTCCTATATCGTTACCCCCATAAAATTGGACAGGCTTATTAGCGGTAAAACTAGCCGATCAGCGGTGCGGTCGACAGTTTCGTGCCTTCCCCCTTCAGTTGTCCTCTCAAGGGTACCAGTCTAAAACCCCATAGAAACCTTAATCTGTTTAAATTGCGCATGCATCATGGTCAAACCTAGCCGGGTCAGCTATGTTGTCCACATAATGATCCTTTAAGATAGCCTTGTCCAAAAGTCCACTGGGTTTCCCTAAATCCAAATGGACATCATCACGTTCTATGCATTTATTTAAAGAACTAAATGTTTCATGCTAATTGTTGATGTTAAATAGTCAAGTCTGGTAGGGGTAAGGGCCTAACCTTGTTTGACTTGTAGAAATATGAGGCACGAAGTCCCCATATTCGGCATGGTCACCAATATCGACCCAAGATTGCTGAGTTGGTGGGAAGATTTACATTCTAGTGACAAAACACTCATCAGAAAATATTTGGGTAATCTACCATCCCTCCTGGAGATCCAGCCTAACAACATGATAATAAAATCTACTACGTTGTTTTGGGATTGTGAAAGGGCCGTGTTCCGCTTTGGGAACATTGAAATGACACCTTTGCTAGAGGAGATAGGAGGACTGGACGGTCTAGTGTAGGAAACCCCAGGTTTGCTAATGCCCGAGAACCGCACAGATAAGGGTTTCCTAAAAATGATAGGTTTGAAGAAGAATGCAGAATTGGTATGCCTAAAGGAATCGTACATCCCTTTTGACTATCTGTATGAAAGGTACAGTCACAACAAATTATATTGTACCTACCATGACAAGTTTTCCATCATGTCCTTGGGACATATCCATCGTACGATATTCGTATTCATGTTTTACTTCCTGGGTCTGATCGTGTTTCCAATGAAGAAAGGGAGAATCCATACTAGGCTGGCTATGGTAACCAAGACCCTAATGGAGGGTATTGGTGGGTAGACATTCAGCATTGTACCCCTGATCATTGTAGACATATACTGAGCCTTAGAGAAGTGTCAACAAGGAGTGAGACACTTCGAAGGCTGCAATCTACTACTTCAGCTCTGGCTCATGGAACATCTCCAAAAGGGCAAATACCGACAAGAAATTCAGCGAAGGGCCTGAGATGATCACATTGCTTTCCACCATCCAAAGCGAATGAATTACATCCCTGACATGTTCAATAAACCTGAGAATGCCAAAGAATAGGTTGAGCTCTTTGATAATCTGACTAAAGAATAGGTTCAATGGATGTTCGAGTGGTTTTTGACAGAGGATTTCATCGCCCGATCCAGAGATGCACCTTTCCCGATACTGATTGGTCTAAGAGGAACATACCCTTACGTTACTCTTCGAGTTTTGAGGCAAGCAGGTAGGAAGCAAGTCATACCCAGGGTCGACAAGATGAGCCATCTTCGAGGTGACTTCCAAAATGATAATAGTCCCCACAAGTGCCAAGCCCAACACATGTGGCACTGCAAGATCGTAATGGAGAAATACACAATCGAGCCAGACAAATATCATACCGGTTGTACCTCTTTATATTCTGGTTGGTTGGAAGATAATTGGGATGATCTGGGCCAGCCAGGGTTCATTCGAGGTCATAGAATTATAGATGAGAAGGCCGAGGCACAAGTTAAGTACAACCAGCTGCGCAAAAGGATCCGAGAATATGAGAGCGAACACCGTGAGATATAGGAGTCAAACAAGAAGATGATTGAGGAATGGAAAGACATGGCTACCAGTGCCAACAAAAGGCTAGGATACTTGGAGCGAGGCATAGTAGAACTAGAGGGAAAATTTCTCAAAAGGGTTGAAGACTGTCAAAAGGCTGAAGGGACCGAAGGTGGACATCTAGCCAGAGCATACATGTTGTTGGGACTTCGCGAATTGGGGAAGCTGTTCGACGGAACCAAGGATGTCGAATCTGGGGAAGGTCCTTCTGGGACCAAATAGATAGGAATTTGTTTTTTCGCGTTATGAATGTAATAAGGCCAATGGCCATTAATGACTTTTATTTCTTGCTTATTTAGTGTCGTTTTGGGATTCGCCTATCTTTATCAATAAAATGAGGCATTTATCATTAAAAGTTCTCCAAGTCTATTTGTCGCTAGGCCTACCTCGGGCACAAAGAGGTTCCCAAATTAAGACACACTTTACATTCCCGCACTATTTGTTTATTATTCCCCTCCGCAAAGGTTAGTTCGTGCACTCTGGCATCATCATCTTATTTCACAAGATCCAAGGGCCCTCCACCCACTCCTCCTTTTAGTCCCTCTAAAGGCAAGAACAAAGGCAAGTATAAAATGGAAGATTTAAACAACATCAGGAAGGGGAACACAGCTGAACGGGTAGAGGTCACTGATGGCCAGGGTATTCGGGTTCCTAACGAGAATGTGTCACAACTTGAACATAAACTATTGAAATTCCGGGAAGAGCTAGATCAGGTTCGAAATTTGGCAAACCTGTCATTTTTCCTCAACACCCCAGATATCAACTTCCCCAATGCTCAAAACCCTACACCTCCTCTAAATATCACAAAACAGCAGAATCATCTTGCGCCTCATCATCACGCGGCTCCACTAAATAACCAATGCAACACCTGCCATACCCCAAACAACACTCAACTACACATCCTAGAACCTCAGAACTCTACAAACGACCATTTCCACACCCATACACCAGGCCACCATAACACTCCTATCTACGTGGAGACCATGTCACACTCCACCCAACCTATCTCATGCACACCTAAATCTGATGAAAAGGATCTTCTTATCAGGAACTTGGCCGAGGAACTTAAGAAACTGACCAACCGGATTCAGGGCGTTGAGGGAAGCAAAGGAATCGAGGGTCTAAACTATGAGGACCTTTGCATACAGCCTGATGTCGAACTGCCTGAGGTGTACAAACCTCATAAGTTCAAAATGTTTGATGGTACGGGTGATCCAAGGGTCCATCTGAGGATATATTACAACAAGTTGGTTGGGTAGGGAAGGATGAAATGATCCGCATAAAGTTGTTCATGAGGAGTTTGAAAGGAGATGCATTATCTTGGTACATCAACCAAGATCCCAAGAATTGGTCAAGCTGGGTAGGCATGGCATCTGACTTTATGGACAGATTTAGGTTTAATACAGAGAACACACCAGACGTGTTCTATATCTATAATTTGAATAAGAAGCCCACAGAGAAGTTTTGCGAGTATGCTACTCGGTGGAGGTCCGAAGCTGCTAAGGTCAGACCCGCCTTAGAAGAGGAGCAAATGAACAAGTTCTTTGTTCGAGCTCAGGACCCGCAGTACTATGAACAGCTATGATGATTGAGAACCACAAGTTTTCCGACATTATCAAATTAGATGAAATAATTGCAAAAGGTATTAAAAGTGGTATGGTTACAAATTTTGAAGCCTTGCAAGCTACGAATAAGGCCTTACAGTCTGGTGGTGTGTCTAAGAAAAGGGACGTAGGGGCCGTGATGGTTGCAAAAAGGACTAAGTCTCCCCTTAAATACCAAGCTTACCCAACACCTCCACTCCCATACCAGCCAACCCCAAATTACCAAGCACCCTCATACCAAGCTCCGCCACCAACTTATCAGTCATCTCCACCTACTACATATCAACCTACTTTACCCTGATACTCCTAACCCGCTCATGTCTACCAAACTTATAATGCTCAACCATCCTATTATCAATCACCCCCTGCACGCCAAACATTCCCTATACCCCGACCTAATTTTGATTGTAGACCTCCAAAACAATATATAACCATCGCTGAGAATGCCGCTCCAGCATGAAAGGGCACCCCTAAGAATCCTTCTCAGTGGGATAACCCAAACAAGTCCTGTGCATACCACTCCGGCATGAAAGGGAACACCATCGATGAATGCCGCTCCTTGAAAGACAAGATACAGTCTTTGATTGATAACAAAATCATTGTAGCAAAGGAACTCGCTCCTAACGTCCGCAACAACCATTTGCCAGGCCATAAGGGTGGTGGTATCCACATGATTGAAGTAGAAGATGACTGGGATCCCGAAGGATCAATCGGGTTGATCGCAAAAGGTGATGACCCAAAGAAACCAACAATTACTCTCAATCCAATCATAGTCCAGATCCAACCGTTTGAGGACGCTGAGCTGAATATGTCTATACCTCTTGAGTTTGATGTGGAGGAAAGAAAAAGGGGGCGCGACAGTTACTATTATAGGTGATGTGTGCCACGACCCAAAATTCAATAAAGGTCATGATGGCGCCGGACACAGTTGTCAGGCAAGCCAACCATAAATACTTAATTTAGTTCTCGGTTTAGCAATTTCAAAATCATGATTTTTCTTCAATTTAATAGTAAAAAGACAAAATTTCAGGATGAATAGTATTATTTTTTAACATGTCAAAAATGAATAATCCATAATCATCCCAGAATGCAGTGTCACAAGCGCATGAGCATCAACTAGGAAAAATAAAATAAATACAACATTTGTCTGGAATACAATTTGGACAGGAATAGAAAATACAACTACTCTGAAAGAGACGCTACCGGCTACGGATCGTGACACAAGATACCACTCACCTAAATCCCCATATCAACCATGCCGCTACACCACAAGGCCACTAAATGCATATGCATGTACAATAAAATGTACAACAAGTATAGTATGAGTACGAAAACAACGCGTACCCAGTAAGTATCCAGTCTAATCTCGAAGAAGTAGCGATGAGAGGTCGACTCCGACACTTACTAGTGAACCAACAGTAATTTACTAATAATATAATTAGTCGTGGGTTTTATTAAAATCGGCGGTGAACTCAAGAAAATCATTAAGCAAGTAAACAACCCTTTCGTTAAATAGGCGATTTCCAAATTTATTTTTATCATTTATCAATTTATCTCAGGTCGGAGAGGCAATATCATTATTTATAAATTTCAAGGTAAGCAATACAAGCATGCACAAATCATGCCGAGGTCGTTCGGCCCGATCAAACATAATATTTAATCTGTACACTGTCAGAGGGTCGAATGGCGCAAACCATATATGCATCTATTTAATCTATTGAGGCGTTCGGTCCGTTCCACAAAATATAAATACATTCAAACGATCAATCAGGAACTCAACAAGGGGAAATTATCCAAGGAAAAGGCAATTTCTCTTTTAAAAGTCAAGAAAATGTTGTTTAGTCTTTTAAAAATTTATTTACCAAGTTCGATATGATTTAAGCATTTTAAATTGACAATAAGGTTGCAAATATTGCAAGTAAAGTATGCTTTTGGGTCCTTGACAACCCGGACGTAAGCATAATAGTAGCTACGCACGAACACTCGTCACCTTGAGCGTACGTAGCCCCCACAAATAGGAGCACATATTGATTTTATTCACCTATGGGGTAAATTCCCTCTTACAAGGTTAGAAAGGAGACTTACCTTGCTCCGAAGTTCCATAACTGGCTTCCGGGCCCTTCAAACAACTCGAATAGATGCCCAACACTCCAAAACTAGCCAATAATTATGCAAACCCATTAATATATACTCAAATACTCATTATAATCCAATTTATAACAATTTCTAACACCGATCGAAAAGTCGATAAAAATTATCCTAGGGCCCACACACCCAGATTCCAAATTTTTTCGAAGGTAAACTTTACCCATAACTTCACGAACTCAAATATATAATTTACTCTAAATTCCATTCCCAGATTCATGGTAAAAATCCAAAAATACCAAGTTCTAAGTTTTTCTTCAAAATCCCAAATTTCTACTAGTTTTCATGCCCAAATTCATATAATCCAAGTATTTAACTTGCAATAGGTGGGAATCACTTACCTTGACATAGATGATGAAAATCTCCCTTCCAAGAGCTCCATCTCCCAAACAAACAAAAAATGGAGGAGAAAGGGTCAAATCCCTCCTTTAAAACAATCTGCCCAGCACTACCCTTCTTCGCGATCACGGGAATGCCTTCGCGATCGAGAAGGCTAAACTCACTTCCTCCATATTTTCTTCTACGTGTTCACGTGAACCTGCCCGTGTTCGCGTAGGCTCCTATAGTCACAACTCCGCGTTCGCGATGAGCATTTTCCTCTCCAGCTCCAGTTCCACTTCGCGTTCGCGAAGAAGGAAACCAGATACCAGAATCAGCAGTTCCAAAATAGCTCATGACTGTGGTAAAACTAGATAATTTGGAAAGAGGATTTGAGAAAGAACGTCAAAACAAAAATGCTGGAGGACCTAATGAAGGAAAGGAGAACTCTACAAAAGAGGATAGCTACTCAGAATAACAGAATCTTCGGGCGAAGACAACCCTATATATGGAAAAAGTAGCGACTATCCACCTGCCTCAAAGGCCGATTTAAAAAACTAGCTAAAGCTTTTATCGCTTTGGGAAGATGTGTTGGTGGGATTGCCTCGGTCATCTCATAACCATGTCATACACTTGACGCCGCCATACGACATTTTGGGGTCAGAGACCCTGCATCAATCAAGCCTCGAGATGGTACCCGATCTCGAAGGAATCCACCAAACAGAAGAAAAGCTCTAAGGAGCCATCAATATCATTACAGGCCTCGAGATGGTACCCGATCTTGAGGGCCTCCGTCAAAAAATAAAATAGGCTCCAGGAAGCCATTGGTATCATTACAAGTACCGAGATGGTACCCGATCTCGAGGACCTCCACCAAGAAGAGGACAAGCTCCAGAAATCCAAGAACATCACTACACGTCCCAAGATGGTACCCGATATATTGAACGTGGCTATGGAAGAGTTAAGTTAGAGGAACTCCGTTTTTCATGATGCTTATTATGGGTAAATGTAAGGCCATCAGTAGATCATGTGTGTATTAAGACATGTAAGCCTCTTGATAAGGAGCCTTAAAGCAAGAATATCTATCCACCCCTATGGTGAAAGGTTGTGAGAGATTCAGAAGATAGATACAAGTTTCAATAAGTAAAAGAAGCAAGGTGAAGAAGGGTAGGCGCCCAGTTACTGAAGATTACCAGTATTTACAACTCAGGTAGAGAGATATAAGCATTTTGAGTTGCCTTCAATAGTAACAGAGGTATGTACAATTGGTCACACTCATTCCAGTTGTGCCCTATGGGGGTTAATAAAAGTAGTATAAGAGGAGGACGGGATATCAGGATCTGGCTGGGGTTAGAGTAACCCAAAATAATGGATGGATTGTTTGCGTCAGTTGACATTTTTGAAGGAAATTGCAAATGTGCTAATACATCTCCTCGTAAGATACCCAAATATTGCACTCTAAAATAGTACAGCTAGATATGAGAACTACAAAGATAGGCACTGAAAGTCTAGAAGGGATAAATATTACCTTAGTGTGACTATCGTCCCTAGTAGAGCAAGGACGTTGAGCAACCCGAAGATCCGATGAATGAAGCAAGGAGAGCTAAAAGCAAAAGAATGTCTTGTTGAAATTTTCAGAATAAAGTGATAGACAAAAATGTTAGCACGGAAATAAGAAGAGAGATAATGAAGTATTAGGAGTAAGATGTGATACATGGATGACAACGATAGAAAACAAAATGATGACATCATTATAGAATCTATAGTCAAGGAAAGGAAAAGATGAGAGGTGACAGGCCACGAGACAACAAAAGAGTATAGGCCACAAAGTCATATCCTCATTTCGAGAAATAAGTTCGTGACTCTAAGTGATTACCGGAAGGAAAAGTTAGACCCCAGAATAATAGAAATTAGTAGGGACTGATTGATTGGGTAATAGTCAGCATCATGTGAATTTCATATTTCATTCCGGCGATAATATAGTGGATAACAGAAGAAGATCTATGAGAAATTCAGAGAATGGTCATTCAGGAAGATGCTTCCCTAAAGCAAGCAAGGTGAGTAAAGTTAAGCTTAAGGGACTGTATGTGCCAGTTACACTAAGTGTGGCCCTCACGAGTAAGGAATTTTGTTATCCTTGGTACAAAAGGATTACCGTAAGTCGAGTAAGGGCCTTCGATGATATGAAAGGACGCCAAAGATGGAAGGTAAAACATCAATAGGTAGATCATCATAGCTCTAACTCTTAGTACTCCCCTAAATGGGGGAATATAGAGTGATGTGGCATTAAGTCAGAATTAAGTGATTCTAGTAACTATGGAATGGTGAAGGAAGAATGCGATAAAAATGAGAAAAGAATTAGATCGCACTTATTTAAATCCTACAGATGTGCTACGATTCCAGAACATTATGCAAACACGATGTCAAGGAAAGGAAGTAAGGGACCCTACCCAAGATGTTATTGATATATAAGGAGTCAGTACGAGACATAAGTTAAGACAAAGGAAATAACCCAAGAAAGATTACGCGGAATATTGATATGAGGATGGGCCAACGAGCAGTCAGTAATTGATTTAGGAAGATCCTAGTTATGGCTAAACAGGAGGTTATAAATGAGTTAGCAGATCATGCAATGCAATAACCTTGCCATCCTGCATCAACACCACACCAAGTCCAATACGAGATGCATCACAATAACCTATATATGGCCCTAAACCTGTGGGCAAAACCAACACTAGAGCCGTAGTCAAAGCTATCTTGAGCTTCTGAAAGCTCACCTCACACTCATCCAACCACCTGAACTGGGCGCCCTTCTGTGTCAACCTGGTCATCGGGGCTGCAATAGATGAGAACTCCTCCACAAAGCAACAATAATAGCCTACCAAACCCAAGAAACTCCGGATCTCTGTAGCTGATGTTGGTCTAGGCCAGTTCTTTACTGTCTCTAGCTTCTTTGGATCTACCTGAATGCCCTATGCTAAAAGAACATGACCCAAGAAAGCGACTGAACTCAACTAGAACTCACACTTTGAAAACTTAGCATACAACTGACTATCTCTCAAAGTCTGAAGAACCACTCTCATATGCTACTCATGCTCCTCCCGGCTGCGGGAATAAATCAAAATGTCCTCAATGAAGACTATCACGAATGAATCCAAGTAAGGCCTGAACACTCGGTTCATCAAATCCATAAAAGTTACTGGGGAATTTGTCAACCCAAATGACATCATCAAGAACTCATAATTCCTGTACCGAGTGCGAAAAGCTGTCTTAGGGACATCAGGTGCCCTAATCTTCAACTGATGGTAGTCAGATCTCAAGTCAATCTTCGAAAGTACCTTGACACCCCTGAAGCTGATCAAACAAATCATCAATACTCGGCAATGGATACTTATTCTTGATTGTAACCTTATTCAACTACTAGTAATCTATACACATCCTCATCGATCCATCCTTCTTCTTAACAAACAGCACTGACGCACCCCAAAAAGAAACACTAGGCAAGCCCTCATCAAGCAAGTCTTGCAATTGCTCCTTCAATTCTTTCAACTCATGCAGGGCCATATGATATGGCGGAATAGAAATGGGCTGAGTGCCCGGAGCCAAATCAATGCAGAAGTCAATATCCCTATCGGGTGGCATACCCAGCAGGTCTGAAGGAAATACCTCAGGAAACTCTTGAACAACAGGCACAAAATCCATAGAAGGAACCTCAACACTAGAATCACGAACATATGCCAAATAGGCCAAACACCCCTTCTCGACCATACGCCGAGCCTTCACATATGAGATAACACTATGGGTGGAATGACCATGGGTCCCTCTCCACTCTAAACGAGGAAAGTCCAACAAGGCTAAGGTCACGGTCTTGGCATGACAGTCCAAGATAGCGTGGCATGGTGATAACCAGTCCATCGCCAATATGACATCAAAATCAACCATGTCCAAAAGTAACAAATCTATACGAGTCTCAAGACCCCCAATCACAACTATAAATGAACAATGGACACGATCTACCATAATAGAATCACCCACCGGTGTAGACATATATACAGGAGCACTCAAGGAATCGCTAGGCATGACCAGATACGGTGCAAAATAAGATGACACATAGGAGTACGTAGATTTTGGATCAAATAGAACTGAAGCATCTCTACTACAAACCAGAACCGTACCTGTGATAACTGCATCGGAAGCCTCAGCCTCAAGCCTGGCTGGAAGAGCATAACATTGGGCTGGGGCCCACCATACTGAACTACATCTCTGGGATGGCCTGTTGCTGGCTGGCCTCCACCTCTAGTAGATTGACCTCTGCCTCTAATACCTCTACCTCTACCTATAGCTGGTTGAGCAGGCTATGGAACACTCAGTGCCTGAATCATGGCATAGTAACCCTGATTCTGAGAGTTGTTCGATGCTCGAGGGCAAAATCAAGCAATGTGACCCATATCACCACAAGTATAATAAGCCCTCGACTGCTGACCTTGACGACCTGAATGATCACCCCAAAAACTCTGGAGAGGCGGTGCACTGATAGGAGCTGGTGGTGCACTATAGGACTGCTGATCAAAATACTGCATATAAGAACCACGACCACCTGAAGTTCCATGAGAAACCTAAAGTGCTGACTGAAAAGGCCTAGGAGGATGGCCTCTATCATACAAATCCCTGCCTCCAAACGAGGCACCACTGAATCTGTCTGAATGACGAGACCTCTTGTCAGACCCCTGACCACCCCCCTACGATAGAACCATCTCAACTCTCCTAGCCACATTGGCCGCCTCTTGAAAAGAAATCTCACTCCCCGTCTCCTTAGCCATCTGAAGTTGAATAGGCTAAATGAGTCTCTCAATAAACCTCCTCTCTCTCTCTCTCTCTCTCAGTGGGAAGTGTAAGAAGAGCATGACGGGCCAAATCAATAAACCTGGTCTCGTACTGAGTAACAGTTATAGAACCCTACTGGAGACGCTCAAACTGCCTCCGATAGATCTCTCTCTGAGTGACAGGAAGAAACTTCTCCAGAAATAGCTGAGAAAACTGATCCCAAATCAAAGCTGGTGACCCAACTGGTCTAACCAAACAATAATCCCTCCACCAAGTCTTGGCGGATCCAGATAAGCGAAAAGTAGCAAAGTCGACCCCATTGGTTTCTACTATCCCCATGTTCCGAAGAACCTCATGACATCTGTCTAAATAATCCCGGGGTCCTCATAAGATGCACCGCTGTAAGTGATAGTGAAGAGCTTGATGAAACCTATCCAACCTCCATAAAGCCTCCGAAAACGTAGCTGATCTATCACTGGTTTGTGCTGCTGCTCGGCTGAAGAAGCGGTACGTGACCTCGCCATTCGCAAAAGGACAAGAGTAGAAATTCAATTAGCATTGAGAAACCAAACCGCATGACAGGAAAGAATAGATATGAAGTTTTTCCTAACTCTGTAGCCTATGGGGGATAAATACAGACGTTTCCGTACCGATCCGTCAGACTCTACTAAGCTTGTCCGTGAATTGTAAGACCTAAGTAACCTAGAGCTCTGATACCAACTTTCCACGACTCGGATTTCCCACCCTCGGGAGTCGTGATGGCGCCTACTAGTGAAAGCTAGGCAAGCCAACCATTTAAATTATTTACCTTTTTCCCATTTTTAATCCTTTAACAATTAAGAGCCAACATTACATAAACAACTAAAATTTAAAAGCGGAAGACTGAATTGTAATATTTTAATAAAGATGTCAATACCAATCCATACATAAACTACCCAAGACTGGTGTCACAATTACATAGACTGTCTAAGAATACTACAAATAAAGGTTCGAAAGAGTTATTACAATACTGTCTCTGAAATACATAAAAGAAACAAAACAAAGGATAGAAGGAGATGCCAAGGCCTGCGGACGTCGGCAGGACTACCTCGGATCTCCAGATGGACTGAAGGCAGCAACCCCAAAGCTGAGGTCCAAAGGCTGCTGCACCAGGATCTGCACACAGTGCAGAGTATAGTATTAGCACAACCGACCCCATATGCTGGTAAGTGCCTAGCCTAACCTCGACGAAGTAGTGACGAAGCTAGGACCAAACTATCAAATAAACATGTACAATTAAATCATATACAGCGGAAAATATAAAGCAGAAATGTACAGTTAAGGATGAGAGGGGGAAACATATTGCAGGGACATCGAATAATAATAGAAGAGCAACAAGTAAATATAAGGATCACCACAGTTCAATTAAAGATAGGAAGGGGGAATCACGCTGCGGGGTACAACAAGTATCAACAAAAACCAACAATTAAATGTAGAGAAATCATAACTCAATTATCAACAAAAATCAGGAAATCAAAGACAAGTGCATGGCATCACCCTTCATGCTTTAACACTCTCTCACAAATAACATGCACGACATCACCCTTCGTGCTTTAACACTCTCTCACAAATATCATGCACGACATCACCCTTCGTGCTTTACACTCTTCCTCACCCAAGCAACAATCACAAAGCAATTTGCGCAAGGGAATCAATAACATCACAGTAAAATCAGGTAACAATAGAAAATCAGTATATAAACGTAAAGAACACCATAACTCAATTATCAGCAAGAATCAGGAAAATCAAGGACAAGTGCACGGCATCACCCTTCGTGCTTTTACTCTCGTCCTCACCATAAAATCAATATAAATGGAAAGAATTGTACATTGTGCGGCACGGCATCACCCTTCGTGCTTTTATACTCTTCCTTACAAAATCATACACGGCATCACCCTTCATGCTTTAACATTCTTCATCACCCAAACAACAATCACAAGCAATAGGGGCAAGGAAATAAATAAAATCATAATAAAATTCCGGCAAGGGAACAATATCAAAATCATCAACATCCCGGCAAGGGAGATAGCATTAAAAGCAACAACATCCCGGCAAGGGAGACAATATAATAATCCTCTTCTCTTTTTCACATTTACTTCACAACTTGAGCCAATGCTCTATAAGGTTCAATTGTGAATTATACTTCCACAATTCATTTTACAACTTGAGCCAATACCCATATTACTTCCACAAGCTTTGCTCAACAATAGAAATCATTAGATAAGGCATGAACAATACAAACAGAGTCACATTAATTATAGTATAAGACTCTCGGGCATGTTTGACACCAATGTATAAATACTCGTCACCATGCCTATATGTCGTACTCACAAATAACACATAGCAAATAGGACACAACTCCTAATCCCTCAAGCTAAGGTTAGACCAAACACTTACCTCAAACTTCCACGGCCATCTCACGCCTCACACCGCTTTTCCTTTAGAATTCGCGTCCAATTTACTTGTATCTAGTCCAAATTGATTTAACAACATCAATAAATGCTAAAGAATTCATACCCAATGCTTAATTATATGTTTTTTTTATCATTTTCCCCAAAAAGTCAAAAATCGACCCCGGACCCGCTGGGTCAAAATACGAGGTTCGGACTAAAACCCGATCACCGATTCACCCACGAGCCCGAATATATAATTAGTTTCGGAATCCGACCCCAAAACGAGGTCTAAATTCTAATTATTCAAAAAGCTCTAACCCTATCCAAATCCCCAATTTTCTACCCTTAAGAACATGATTTAGGCCTATAAATTTAATGGGTGTTAATGAAAATTGAAGAAAACAATCTAAGAACACATACTTATGGTTTTGTGGTGAAATCCTCCTTCAAAAATCGCCCAAGTTTGAGTTTCAATGAAAGAGTTATGAAATTTTGGAGAAAACCCATTTTGTTACTGTTTTTTAAAAAGACTGGACAAGTACTCTTTGCGTTTGCGTGCCTTTGGCCACGTTCGCATAGGCTTAATCCCCCTGGCCTATGCGTTTGCGAGCCATTGGCTGCGTTCGCACAGTGTTACGGCCAACCCATTCCCCAACTCCCTTTAGGCAGTGCGTTAGCGTAGACTTAGACGCGTTCGCGTAGAGCAACATACCCAAAGCTCCGCGTTCGCATCCCAGTCAGTGCATTCGCATAGTACACAAAATAGGGCCCCCTGAGACTACACTATGCGATCGCGAACCTACCTATGTGATCGCATAGTACAAAAACCTAGACACCAGCAAACAACAAAAACACCAGATTTTCTAAGTCCAAAAACACTCTGATGCCTATCCGAAACTCACCCGAGCCCTCGGGGCACCAAACCAAACATGTACACTACCTCAAAAACATCCTACATACTTGCTCAAGAGATCAAATCGCCAAAATAACATCTTAAACAATGAATTTAGCATAGAAATCTATGAAAAATCTTAAAACTTTCAAAGTTTCAAACTTCACAAATACGAGTCCGAATCGCATCAAACGACCTCCGTTTCTTACCAAATTTTACAGACGCAACTCGAACATCATATTGAACCTATACGGAGCTTCAGAACCAAAATACGGGCCCGATACCATAAATTTCAAATATAATCAAATTTCCAAAAACTTTTATATTTTCAGTAAAAGAATTTCTTTCAAAAATTCATTTCTCGGGCTTGGGACCTCAGAATTTGATTTCGGGCATATGCCTAAGTCCCATATTTTCCTACGGACTCTCTGGGACCGTCAAATCACAGGTCCGGGTCCGTTTACCTAAAATGGTGACCGAAGTCAACTTAAATTCAATTTTAAAGGCCAAATTAGCATTTTCATCACATTTTCACATAAAAGCGTTCCGGATATACGCCCGGGTCACTCACGTAAATCAAGATGAGGAAAAGGAGGCTTCTAAGACCTCGGAATATAGAATTTACTTGTAAATCAAGTGATGATCTTTTGGGTCATCACAAGGAGGTAAAAGGTAAAAATAAAATAAAAGTGTGAAGTTCTGAATGAGAATTGCTTCTTTATTTGCTTATTCTACAGCACATGCTTCGACTTGGGAGGTCAAAGTTACTTAAGCTTCCAAATAAAGTGGAAAAGAATAATATCTTAAGAGCAGAAGGGGAGAGTTTCAGTTGCCAACATATTTTATTTCGTGCCCTTTAGTGATTGGAAGAGGAACGAATGCTATAATTAGAGCCAACTTGCAGTTTAAACTTAAGAGCAAGAAAATGGACAACATGTTCCTAGTTGAGACTTAGGGTGTGTTTGGTACGAAAACTATTTTCCAGAAAAATATTTTCTTGAAAAATAAGTGATCTTTTTATTTATTATTTGGTGTTTGGTTAGTTAGTAAAAAATATTTTTTAAAAAATATACAAATTAGGCAAACATTATGGAAGACGAAATGGGTGATAGCGAGGGGTGGGGTCATGGTCGGGGGCCGGGGTGGATTAAGGGATGAGTGTGTGTGCGTGTTGGTTGGGGGGTGGGGGGTGGGGGTGGGGGAGGGGGAGGTTGAGTGTGGGGGTGAGGAAGGTTGAAAGAGAGTTTTGAAAAATATTTTTCCATCCTCTTGATAAGAAAATCATTTTCCTTCAATTGGAGAAAAATAAGTTCGTAAGAAAAATATTTTGTTTTTAAAATATTTAAACCAATTAAACATAAAAAAATTAAAAAATATTTCCGACCTTCGTACTAAACCCACCCTTAAGATCTAGGAATGGGATTGTATGAATTTGTGGACATGTCATTTTGCTATCGGTTCTTTAAATTGGTGGAATAATAATTAATACTTTCTGGATAACTTGATCAAATACTTCAAATTTAGTATATCCCACTAGGCATTTTAATTTTTGACAATACCCAACATAGCTTCAGAGAAGATCTTCCCAGAATCCCAAGAAATGCAAATACAGATATACAGTATCCAACTTGTGCACTGTGTTGGCACGAATTCGATATCTCAATCCAGCGTAGTGCAGGTAAAATTTTGTGCAAATAATGTTGATTTTTAGACAATCTCCTAACCCTAACACCAAATTTTATACAATTATAATAATAATAATAAAATTAACTTATAATTTTATATAAATATAATATATACAAAAATTAATATATCAAAAAATAAGATATAAAATTAAAATTATAAAGATCTTAATATAAAAATTAATTATATACACAATATGTGATAAATTAAAAATCCAAAAATAAAAAGTTGAATAAAATAATAATAAATCAAATTTGATGTGATGAATAGCGTTGCACCAAATTTGATGCAACACTATTCATGCTCTATAATGGTGCAAGATTTGGTGTTCCATTGAAGCCAAAAAAAAAAAACCAAAATTTGCACCAAATTTGGATTTGGTGCAGCTTTGGAGATGGCCTTAGTCACAATTCAACTCGTACGTATGTTTTAATCTGGGACTATTGGAGGTTTTACATGCTTCCTGTATAAAATTGCTATATGTAAATATTTCACTAATTTACACAAATTCCTAGTTTCACTAATTTCATCCATGGAATTAATCAAGAGGGAATTAGTCGAGATGTTTACAAACTAGCTCAGACACTAAAATAACAACAATAATAACAACAATCAATCAGTAAAATCCCACTAATGGGTCTGTGGAGAGTAGTGTGTACGCAGACTTTACCCCTACCCCGAAGGAGTAGAGAGGTTTTTCCGAAAGACCCTCGGCAATTAAAGTTATTAAGAATATACTTCCTCCGTTCACTTTTACTTGTCACATTTTAATTTTTCACGCCCCTTAAGAAATAATAAATAAAGTGCATAATTTACCATGATACACATATTAATTGATGCATATTGTTAATGGTTTAAGAAAATGATTACAAATGAGTAATTGATGTTGCGGGTATAACAGGAAAAAGAAAATTGTTTTCTATTGATATGCTAAAAGTGACAACTAAAAGTGAAAATCTATTTTTAGAATACTGGACAAGTAAAAGTGAACGGAGGGAAGATATATATATATATACTCCCTCTAAACATTTTGATTTAGACAATATCCAATAGTTTGAGAGATCTAGGATCTATCCAGAATCCCAAAAATATGCAAATACAGATACAGAATCCAGCTTGTACATTGTGTTGGCACAAATTTAGTACCTCAATCATCACTGCCAACATTTATTTTGAGGTTTTCATTATGATAACTTTATACAGATAGACATAGTTGCGTGCTTCTTCAAGAATCAAACTGTAAATAACACACTAATTTAATCAAATTCCTAGTTTCACTTTCCTATAGGTTTCATAACTTTTCAAGTAGATCGGATCTTCACAGCTGGTTGTGAGGGGAGCTTTTGACATTTGACTATATATCATAGTTGGGAAAAAACTTATCCACACCCGATGTATACACTAAATCTAGTTAACTTAACCATAGGAAATAAACTAACATCTACTAGACGTTTTTAATAATAAAATTAAGAAAAAGTAATAAACAGTCCTAATATAATTGAATGTTATCATTACTCTCTGTGTTTTTCCGATTTCAGATTTTTAAGTCTTTGATTAAGCTTATTAAACTTGTCTGGATGGACGGTGATATAATATGATGTTATTTGTAAAGGAGCTCTTAGATATCTTGAATAACCTCATAGGATGCATCCTTTGAAAGCTAAGTTTTCTTATAGTTAACTTCGTTGCTACGTGTTAGAGCTAAGTAGAAAAGTAATTTTGTAAGCTGCTTTGTTGAATGCATTTAACAGTAATTAGTTTTGTGATTTCATAGCTAATTTTTATGTTAAAGAAGAGTTGAATTATCTACTATAAGTTAGTGTGGAAAGGAGGAATCTAGTATATTTTTGGCTTTATAAGATCTTGAAAAAATCAATAAGATAGTATCGTATTTATATTCTCATATTGTACTTATCGAAATATATTAAAAAATTATTTAAGTAATACAACGAGGGTGTACTCGCAACAAACATTTATTTAAGAAGAAAGAAGGAGATTCTGGATGCTTAATGGGAAATGTGTCAGCCTGATTTGCTCGCTCACGATAGTGTCTTCCTTTCGATATATTTTTTGTGGAACAACAAAAATATATAGCTAGAAAATATTTAAGATTATTATTATTATTATTATTATTATTATTATTATTATTATTTAAGATTATATAAAAATAGATGGAGTTAACTATGGTTAAATACTACTAGTTATATAATTAAATAAGGTGACAAATGTCATTTAATTATTGGCTTGGTGTATACACTGGGTGCCGGTAAATTTTGTAACTTAATTACCTAGGATGACTATGATTCCATGATATCCAGCCTGTACGATTATCATTAGGAGCAGTCTACTAAACTAAATATGTTTAGGGGTTGTTTGGTTTGATTGTATCGACCCAATTAATTCTCACATAAAATTATAAATGTTTGGTTGGGTGCATAAGAAAAATAATCAGCGCATAATTTAATGTATTGTTTGGTTGGTAGTATTAACAAATTAAATTATACGAGAATCTGTATAGTTTTTAAACGAAAAAAAATATGAACTAGAAATACGTACGTGTACTAATTATCACTTAAGCTAGTATGTGAACCAAAAAACCCCTTTACGGTATTTTGTTTTATAGAAGAAATGTAGTACATCCTAAGATAGATAAGTCCATTATCCTGTTATCATATTAGTAGTGTAGTAATATGATAATACTAAACAGAAAGGCGGATTCGTGATTTTTAAGTGTATAGTATGATTATATGAAGTACTACTACACCCCTCATTCTTTTGTGGTGTTGTTTTGAAACTGAAGATAATCATATACCTACTTCAAAATGATTTATTTTATATACACTGATATAAAAAACTATTACATTATTAGTGTATTTTAATTTGTTGAAAAAATTAATTCACTTTATTGTTCACGTTATTTGTAATCTAATTCTTTGTACTTAAATGTTAAACTCATCTAATATATATAGAGTCAATTATTCGAATGATCACTCAACTATTCGAAATTACATTATTAGTGTATTTTAATTTGTTGAAAAAATAAATTTGCTTTATTTTTCACGTTGTTTGTAATCTAATTCTTTGTACATAAATATTAAACTCATTTAATATATATAGAGTCCATTACTCAAATGGTCAAAGTTATCTTTCTTTCCTTTGTAACAACAAAGTTACTTAATTATGAGAAGTTTTATTTTGTGTGACATACAACTTACACTAGTTGTATGAGGCTCCTTTTTGTCTCACAAATTTGTGGACCCCAATCTTACACTTCTGAGTCCACAAAACTGTGAGACAAAAAAATTGCCTCATACAACTAGTGTCAGTTGTATGAGACACAAAATAGAATTTTCCCTTAATTATGCCGATATCACTCAGAAGGTTGTCACACCTCCTTTTTGCGCGCCCGCCCCCGAAGGGTTAGAAATGCGCGAGGAGTTTTTCCAATTTAAGTGACAATATTCGAAATGGGATTATTTATTTAATTCAGAGTCGCCACTTGGGAAAGGTTTGGCTTTTGGTGTCCCAAGTCACCGGTTTATCTTGAATCCCAAATCGAGGAAAATATTCGACTTTTCCAAATGAAGTCTGCGAACCAGAAATTCTAAGTAAGGAATTCTGTTGACCCGAGGGAAGGTGTTAGGCACCCTCGAATCCCGTGGTTCTAGCACGGTCGCTTAAATTGTTATAATGGCTAAATATCTGATTTAAAATACATGTTGTGACTTATGTGCTTTTATTAAGTTTAAACCGCTTTTATTATTATCATTTATTTTTATAGAATTGCAACGTCGTGAAAATGTATCTCGAACCACGTCACAATCAATGCACCCGTAGTTGTTAGCACATTTCGACTCCGTTGAGATTTGAATTTGGGTCACATAAATGCGCACCCGAATTTAAGAATGTAATTTAATTAGTGTCGCGCCTAAAGAATCTAACGCGTTATTATCTTTGGAGAAGGCAGTGGAATTCACTAAACTGTCCATCCCAAATTCTAAGTATTTATTATGGTTAATCATCGAGGGCCCCGCGATTTGCATTTTTTATTTAGAGAGGCTCGTCTCATTATTTTAGAAGAGGATATCCTAAAGTGACTACATTTCTATTATTTGTTTCCAGAAATAGAAGAAGAAAAATGTATGCTAATTGAAGTATAGGCTTCGGCCTAAACCGGACTCCTATTAATTTCTGATTAATTACTTATAAAGTGAAAGGACGTCATACCTTACGGACATGCTTTGGTTGAACAAAGAAATTACATATGAGATTGATGAAATGCAATACTTAAACCGAACGACGTCCTTAAGTCGAATTCAAACCAAGTTGCTTAAACAGGATTAATGGAGTTCTTTATTAAAAGATGTTACTGACGATGTTCAAAACTCGTCCTATAAACTGCCTAAAGAAATCGAAACTAGATGATTCAAAACTATATTATATCGGCTAGATTTAACAGCTATTTGCCCCTACCAATTCAAGCATGCTAAAGAATGAGTTTAAGTTTAACAATTGTATAAATAGTGTCACATTCCATGGATTGTGTTTACATCTTGTATGTTACTAAACGAATCAAATACCGCAGTTTTAGATTAACATAAAATCTACTTAACTACAAACTCACCAATGTATTCTCTATTAGCTATAAACTAAAATTCACACAACTTAACAACATTCATGAATAACAAGTGATTGTGACTCCTTCAACTCTTTCTATTCATGCTTTTCGATGTACAATCAGCTACACCAATGTGAGATTTGAGATGTGTACCTGGAAATACTGAAAATGCAAAAGAGAAGAGGAAGAAGATGGGGAAATCAGCAGCAGCAAAGAAACAGAATTAACAGTAGCAGCAGGACAGAATAGCAGCAGCGACAGCAAACAGCAGTAGGGCAGCAGCAACAACTCACAAAACAATTGGGATGGGATCAACACCTCAACTGGGAATACTCAACTAGACCAAGTCTTCGAGTAGAACAACAACAACCAAGCAGACTCAGCTGGGATTTGGAAGAAATCAATGTTGCACAAACAGGTCAAGACTAGTGAAATCAAGACATCAACCAAAAGATGTAATTTCTAATCCTGCCTGTCTGTGTCATCAAAGAGAATTCTTTTCCAGTTTTCTGTTTTCCTCCCTTTAATTCTCAAAATGTTCTCTCCTCAAATCACTCTGTTCTTGTTAATGTCTGTTTCTATGTGTGTGTGTGTATGTCTCTCAACGTGTGTTACCCTTTCCTTCTTTCAAATTATTCCTCACTGTGTGCCTCTCTCTCTGTCTATCTCTATCAGCTCTCTCTTTTCTCTTATCTGCTCACAGTCTGTGTATCCCTCTATGTCTGTCCCTCTAGATGTGTGTGTGTGTTTTTTCCTCTAATCTTAGGGTTTTTTTTTCAGGTCCTTTTCTATCAGATGTCCTCCCCCCTTTATAAGCCTTAACACTACCCCTTTTAACAGCCTGTTTAGAATATCACCATACCCCTCCCATGTGCCTTCCATTTTCAGTTCCACTTTAGCTAATTAAGTATTAAACCCCATCATTCCCTTGGCAGGCTTAACTTTCCATTTTATTAACTAAAAGCAAACATGGGCAGCAGGATGTAGTCTGACAGCACATGCTGTCAAACTATTTAATTCAAAAAGGGCCTTTATGCCCATGTCGTGCACATGCCCTCCAGTTCAGATTACCATTACAGCCTAACCTTAGATTTCTGGAATCAAATTAGCAATTATAAGTAACTGAACTTGGTTCTTAATTGATTCAGGCAATGTTCAACAGAAGCAAATCGATTTATTTTGTTCAGACAATTGAAAACTAATTGACGACACATGTCGACTCGACTATATTAGCATTAACATACACAATCGTAGCCAAAAATCAGACATTTAAACAGTATCAATACATGATTCGAATTATACTGACTGAGCAAAGTGGTACTCGAGGAGCCAATTGATCAGTCAACATTTGAAATTCAACTAATTGCACAACAAATACACACACATTATCAGAACAAGTAGAAGAAGACACTCAATCAAACAACAAAAGTTCAGGCAAAGTGGACAAACAGAAGTTGATAAAATTCGGAGACACAAACAAAACATGAACAGACCTTCACCATAAATCAGATGGACCAAAACAAATAAAGAAAAAGAAAGAACTCACCTTAAACCTTGAAAAATCAAAACCTTAACTCGGACCTGGTCAGGCCTTTCTTAAGGCTGAACGGACTTTAATCGAAGTGTTTCTAAGATGAGAAACACTTTGATTAAAGTCCATTAGACCTTAATCTCTTCGGTTGAACGGATATGGACCAGTGACGAAGAATCAAAAAGTTCCAAAACTCAGATCTGGGATTCATGCTTCCCTGATCAGATTTGGACCAAACCAAGTATGGTTTGGTCACGAGGGGGGTCTGGGGAGTGTCTAGTATGAATTTAAGGCAGATCGATGTAGATTAGGTTCCGACTCGAATCTTCAAATGAAGATTCGAGAAGGTGGGATAGGATTCGAGGTGTGTGGTTGGTAGATTTGGGCTCAGGACGGCACAGGGGTTCTATGGTGTTAAGGGCGAGGTCACCGGTGTCCGTGCCGCCGGGTTTCTGGTGAAGGGAGATGGGGGCGGCTAGGGTTTGATGGGAAGGGTCTGTGGAGACGAAGGCTGGGGTATTGGATAGGGGGGCAGGGGTATGTTAAGGGCTTATATATGGAATGGGTGGGTTGATCTCAACCGTTAGATCAATCTAGATCTACGGTCTGGATCTAAGGGCTTAAGTGGAACGGTGTCGTTTCGAGGGTAAAGGGTTTGGGTTGGTCTGGGTGGAAACAGGTCGGGGCCATTAGTGGGTTATGGGAAGGTGATCTTGGCCGTTGATCAATCTGAGATCAACGGCCCAGATCAGTTTGGACCAAAACGGCGTCGTTTGGACACCCTGGGTATCAGCTGGTATGGACCGGGCAGGTCTGGTTTGGACGTTGTTTGTTTTGGGCCAATTTTAATAAATTGGCCCAATCCAGAAGAAGAAAAGAATTTTTTTTTATTATTATTTTAAAAACAAAACTAAGCAAAAATCAAATTAAAATTAAATACACACTCAATACAATTATTTGCACACACACTAAAATATTTCAAAACAGGTAAAATCAAACAAAATAAAATCACGGACGAAGATGCCTATTTATGATTTTCTATTTAACGACCGGATTACGGTTCGAATTATGCATGACACACACATTTTTTGTGTTTTGTTTTAATAAAGTAAAAATGGGCAAAAATCGTAAATAACCAACAAAGTGCCATGTAAAAATCCAAAATTTGTACAGCAGGGCCAATTATTATTATTTTTATTTCTTTCGGAGCGATTGTCGTGCGAAACAAAAATCACGTGCTCACAACTGCCCCTCTTTGTTCGGAAACCCGAAGAGTTTTCGTGCAAAGATAAAGTGAGCGTGTATGAGCGATTTTTGCCTATGGACCACTCCGTATGAAGCATGTTTTTTGAAAGATCTGACCGAATCTTGCTTCAAAGATTTCCTACATATCCTGGGCTAAACAGGAATCAGGTCAATGTAGTTCGAGAAGTTTTGGTAGCTGGGACTACCATGGGATTGCAATGCTTGCTGCTACTGCTGTTGCTGTTGTCACTGCTGCGTCACTGACCGCCTTATTACAACCAAACGAAAATTGGAAACTGAACTAACTACTTATATGCATGTCAACTGCTAGTTACAAGATTCCTATCTATGATTCTTTTACGGCTTGATCTTGGGTCTTAGCTGATTCTGCTTGTAGACTCCGATCTGAATCTTGATACTTGCGAGTTGCGGCGACTTGTTTAACCTCTGGGATACTGAGTGAGACGCGATTGGCAGGGTTCAGGGCCTTAACCAAATGTTGGAGTCGATTTGCTTTCCATTGACTCCGATATCTCGGGACATCTTCTCTCTTTTTTCTTCTTTTTCTTCGTTGATTCCGAACCAAGGCTCATCCCGTGGGTCATTTCAATCCATGTGGCTCGAGGTTAGACCTGCGGGAGAAAATAAACAAACGAACGAAATTTTCTGCCCCAGATTCACTAGGAAAATTTTGTTAATTATTTGCCAGGAAGTTCATAAAATTGATGAAGGAAGATAAAAATGTTCAGTTCAGGGTTGGAGCCCTAAACCGACTAGCTGGGGAAAGGTTAAGCTTAGGGTTTTAAAACCCTAA
Organism: Nicotiana sylvestris; assembly: GCF_000393655.2. Classification (NCBI taxonomy): domain Eukaryota; kingdom Viridiplantae; phylum Streptophyta; class Magnoliopsida; order Solanales; family Solanaceae; genus Nicotiana; species Nicotiana sylvestris. Next base: position 130,495,253 of record NC_091063.1, read on the forward strand.
TGCCGAACAAAGGAAAATTCAGTTCAAGGTTTTAAAACCCTAATGCTGATTGTATGGAAAAGTTCAGTTTAGGGTTTAAAACCTTAATGCTGGCTGAAAGGAAAAAGTTCAGTTTAGGGTTTAAAACCCTAATGCTGACTAAAAGGAAAATTCAGTTTAGGGTTTAAAACCCTAATGCTGATTGCATGGAAAAGCTCAGTTTAGGGTTTTAAAACCCTAATGCTGGCTGAAAGGAAAAGTTCAGTTTAGGGTTTAAATCCCTAATACTGACTAAAAGAAAAATTCAGTTTAGGGTTTAAAACCCGAATGCTGATTGCATGGAAAAGCTCAGTTTAGGGTTTAAAACCCTAATGCTGGCTGAATGGAAAAAGTTCAGTTTAGGGTTTAAAACCCTAATGCTGACTAAAAGGAAAATTCAGTTTAGGGTTTAAAACCCTAATGCTGATTGCATGGAAAAGCTCAGTTTAGGGTTTAAAACCCTAATGCTGGCTGAAAGGAAAAAGTTCAGTTTAGGGTTTAAAACCCTAATGCTGACTAAAAGGAAAATTCAGTTTAGGGTTTAAAACCCTAATGCTGATTGCATGGAAAAGCTCAGTTTAGGGTTTAAAACCCTAATGCTGGCTGAAAGGAAAAAGTTCAGTTTAGGGTTTAAAACCCTAATGCTGACTAAAAGGAAAATTCAGTTTAGGGTTTAAAACCCTAATGCTGACTAAAAGGAAAATTCAGTTTAGGGTTTAAAACCCTAATGCTGATTGCATGGAAAAGCTCAGTTAAGGGTTTAAAACCCTAATGCTGATTGCATGGAAAAGCTCAGTTTAGGGTTTAAAACCCTAATGCTGGCTGAAAGGAAAAAGTTCAGTTTAGGGTTTAAAACCTTAATGCTGACTAAAAGGAAAATTCAGTTTAGGGTTTAAAACCCTAATGCTGACTAAAAGAAAAATTCAGTTTAGGGTTTAAAACCCTAATGCTGATTGCATGGAAAAACTCAGTTTAGGGTTTAAAACCCTAATGCTGGCTGAAAGGAAAAAAGTTCAGTTTAGGGTTTAAAACCCTAATGCTGACTAAAAGGAAAATTCAGTTTAGGGTTTAAAACCCTAATGCTGATTGCATGGAAAAGCTCAGTTTAGGGTTTAAAACCCTAATGCTGGCTGAAAGGAAAAAGTTTAGTTTAGGGTTTAAAACCCTAATGCTGACTAAAAGGAAAATTCAGTTTAGGGTTTAAAACCCTAATGCTGATTGCATGGAAAAGCTCAGTTTAGGGTTTAAAACCCTAATGCTGGCTGAAAGGAAAAAGTTTAGTTTAGGGTTTAAAACCCTAATGCTGACTAAAAGGAAAATTCAGTTTAGGGTTTAAAACCCTAATGCTGATTGCATGGAAAAGCTCAGTTTAGGGTTTAAAACCCTAATGCTGGCTGAAAGGAAAAAGTTTAGTTTAGGGTTTAAAACCCTAATGCTGACTAAAAGGAAAATTTAGTTTAGGGTTTAAAACCCTAATGCTGATTGCATGGAAAAGCTCAGTTTAGGGTTTAAAACCCTAATGCTGGCTGAAAGGAAAAAGTTCAGTTTAGGGTTTAAAACCCTAATGCTGACTAAAAGGAAAATTCAGTGTAGGGTTTAAAACCCTAATGCTGATTGCATGGAAAAGCTCAGTTTAGGGTTTAAAACCCTAATGCTGGCTGAAAGGAAAAAGTTCAGTTTAGGGTTTAAAACCCTAATGCTGACTAAAAGGAAAATTCAGTTTAGGGTTTAAAACCCTAATGCTGATTACATGGAAAAACTCAGTTTAGGGTTTAAAACCCTAATGCTGGCTGAATGGAAAAGTTCAGTTTAGGGTTTAAAACCCTAATGCTGACTAAAAGGAAAAGTTCAGTTTAAGGTTTAAAACCCTAATGTTGATAAGGATAAAAGGGGGTTTCGTGGAAACCTACCTTTCGAGTGAATTCCTTATTGCACAAATGTTTCTTGTATCCATGTACATTTTTCTTTGGGCGACACCTGCCTCTCGCACGGTTGTCTTGGATTAAGCCTGTTTGAACCTTTTCAGACAAAGAACACTTGTTAGTTCGGGAAATGACGGTCGATTTGGTGACCTTGATCGTTCCCAGTTGCTTTGTTGCGTCTCTAGTTCTATTGCGAAGTCCCGCCATTGATTTGATTCGAATGGCGAAACCCTTTAGACTGCTCAGGCTTGTATTTCCAGAATCTGTGATGACTTGCTTCGTAAGGCTCTTTTTTTTTTCTTTTCCCTTTTTTTGTCCCGTTTTGATTGGAGGTTCTCGACAGGGATTTTATTGGAGGTATTCTGTGGGAATTTGTACAAAAGGAAGCTCTGTGGGGGAATATTTACAAAGTGGATTCTTTGTGTGGATTTTTGTACAACGGGGCATGCTGGGGATTTATTTCAGAGCGAGCTTTCTAGGATTTGTTGGGGTAAGCTTGTTGGGGAATTTTTACAAAGGGACTCGCTGGGATGTGCTGGGGAGATTCCATTTATTTTTTATATTGGGGAGAACTCCGTGGGAGATTGTACAAAAGGAGAGACTCTGTGGGGATTTGTACAGGGGGAGACTCTGTGGGGGTTTGTCCGAAGGCGGACTTGCTGGGGAAGATTTCTCTCTTTCCTCTTTAAACACCATCAAATGTCATGACCCATCAGGCTTGGGCAATCGTACCAACGAAATGAGGCGCTTTCCTTCATGAGACGGGATTCCGTGCAAACAAACCTGCCACCTGCCCTTTCCGGTGTATCCTGAACTTGGGGTTAAAACACAAAAAAGGGATTTGAAGAGAAGCAAAGAAAGGAGAAAACAAATTTCAGGAAGGGAGTGTCCTTTTCGGGACGAGAAAGACTTATCTGAGGAAGATAACGCTGGCTTTAGATGACATGACATGCTCTTTGGACTGGACGCCTGATCTTCCATGAACTTGCGTTTCCCTGAACCAAAACGGATCTGTGATTCCAAACCGGTGGAACTTTGCCGAGACTTCCTTGGGGTAGAGTCATTCTTTTTCGGCCAACAGCGCCCTTTGCGGGTTTTCGCTGGCTGACCTCTCTCATTTCTCTTCCTGCCATCGCTTGATAGCACTCTTTGTGAGTTTTTACTAAAACAAGCTCTCTCATTTTGGTTTCTCTTCTCCCGTCGCCTCGTGGTGCCCGAAGGTTTTCACCGCCGAGACTCTCTCATTTTATTTCTCTCAACTCAGGGTGTGTCGGTTTCCATTTGTGATGCTTATTGGTTTCCCACTATCTTTGGTAATTGATTTGAAGTCTTGTACTTGGTAAAGAGAGGTAGCTGATACTAACTTCTAAACTGCTCGACGTGCCCCGGTTTCAATTTCAGGGTGAATGGGATTTTATTGTTGGTGTGACTGAACCTCAGGGAGAGGCTGCCTACGTATCCTTTCGGAATCAAGTCAAACGTAGTTCAGGCCTCAATCAATGTTTTTTTTTTTTTTGTAAGCGGCTCAAAAGTTGGTGGAGAGAATTGGGTAGTGTTTGGGGAGTAGTGGGGAATAAAACCTTCGCCGTTTTCAAATGTGTCGGGACCACTAGAGTATGATCTAGACGTAGTATCTCTTGACTGCATCTGCATTTACTGCTGCGTCGGGGTCATTTCCTTCGATATCACCTAAATACAGTGCTCCTCTCGGCAATATCTTCCTTACGATGTATGGGCCTTTCCAATTTGGGGCAAACTTTCCTTTTGCTTCTTCATGATGCGGCAGAATACGCCTCAGTACCAGCTGACCTACTTCGAAATTCCGGGGTCGGACTTTCTTGTTGTAAGCACGGGCCATCCTTCGTTGGTATAACTGTCCGTGACAAACTGCGGCCATTCGCTTTTCATCAATCAACGTCAATTGCTCCAGTCGAGCCTTAACCCACTCGCTGTCTTCGATTTCTGCTTCGACAATGATTCGAAGCGAAGGAATTTCTACCTCTGCCGGTATTACAGCCTCGGTCCCATAAACCAAAAGATAAGGAGTCGCTCCCACCGATGTGCGTACCGTAGTGCGGTACCCCAATAATGCAAAAGGTAACTGCTCATGCCACTGTCGGGAACTTTGGATCGTTTTCCTCAAAATCTTCTTGATGTTTTTGTTTGCCGCTTCCACAGCGCCATTGGCTTTCGGCCGATAAGGAGTAGAATTCCTATGCGTTATCTTGAATTGCTCGCATACATCTCCCATCAAGTGACTGTTCAAGTTTGCTGCATTATCTGTAATGATAGTCGCAGGAATACCGAAACGACAGATAAGATTTGAGTGCACAAAATCCACTACAGCTTTCTTAGTGACCGACTTGAGAGTGACAGCCTCTACCCATTTTGTGAAGTAATCTATGGCAACCAGTATAAATCTGTGTCCATTCGAGGCCTTTGGTTCAATTGGTCCAATGACGTCCATGCCCCAGGCGACAAATGGCCAAGGTGCGGACATGGGATGCAGTTCCGTGGGAGGTGCATGAATCAAATCACCGTGCACCTGACACTGATGACATTTCCGAACGAAGCTAAAGCAATCCTTTTCCATGGTCATCCAGTAATAACCTGCTCTAAGGATTTTCTTCGCTAAGACATACCCGTTCATGTGAGGTCCGCACACACCTGCGTGTACTTCGTGCATGATCTTTCTCGCTTCCTCGATATCGACACATCTTAGGAGATTGAGGTCCGGGGTCCTCTTATATAACAATTCACCGCTCAAAAAGAAACCACTTGCATGTCGCCTAATGGTCCTCTTTTGATCTCCAGTAGCGTGCTCGGGGTATTCTTGCGTCTTCAGGAACCTCTTGATGTCATGGTACCAAGGCTGCGTATTTGATCCCGCCTCGATTACACTGCAGTAACCGTGTCTTTCCTTGATTTGGATTTCCAAAGGATCGACGTGGGCGTTGCCCGGGTAGGGTAGCATTGAAGCCAAAGTAGCAAGTGCATCTGCCAGTTCATTGTGACACCTCGGAATGTACCTGAATTCTATTGATGTAAAGCGCTTGCTGAGGTCCTCCACATGTTGTCGGTATGGGATAAGTTTGACATCCCGAGTTTCCCATTCGCCTTGAGCTTGCCGGATGATCAGGTCAGAATCTCCCATAATCAGTAAGTCTTCGACATCCTGATCGATTGCCATATGCATGCCCATAATGCAGGCTTCATACTCAGCTGTATTATTTGTGCAAAAGAAACGAAGTCTAGCTGTGGCGGGATAATGCTGACCGGAAGGCGAGATCAAAATTGCCCCAATCCCTACACCCTTGGCGTTCACGGCTCCGTCGAAGAACATCTTCCATACATGAGCTTCCTCCGAGATCACTTCTACGGTGTTTACTTCTTTATCTGGAAAGTAGGTACCCAATGGCTGGTATTCTTCAACCGGATTTTCGGCCAAATGATCTGCTAACGCCTGGGCTTTCATTGCCGTGCGAGTGACATAAACTATGTCGAATTCCGTAAGCAAGATTTGCCATTTAGCCAGTCTCCCAGTAGGCATTGGTTTCTGAAATATATACTTCAAAGGATCCAACCTGCTTATGAGGAATGTAGTGTGGGCTTGGAGATAATGTCTCAGCTTTTGAGCAACCCATGTGAGAGCGCAGCATGTCCTTTCCAGCAGAGTGTATTTGGCCTCGTAGCCGGTGAATTTCTTGCTCAAGTAGTAGATTGCTTGCTCCTTCTTTCCGGTTATGTTGTGTTGCCCGAGGACGCAGCCGAAAGAGTTCTCCAAGACTGTCAGATACAAGAAAAGTGGCCTTCCTGGTTCTGGAGGGACCAAGACTGGGGGATTCGAAAGGTATTCTTTGACTTTATCAAAGGCTTCTTGACACTCAGTTGTCCACTTAATCGCCGCATCTTTCCTTAACAGCTTGAATATGGGCTCACACGTGCTTGTCAGCTGGGCAATAAACCGACTGATGTAGTTCAACCTGCCCAACAGACTCATCACGTCTTTCTTTGTTCTCGGGGGAGGTAGATCTCTGATGGATTTTATCTTAGTTGGATCTAGCTCGATTCCTCTCCTGCTTACGATGAAGCCCAAAAGTTTGCCCGACGGAACTCCGAAAGCACATTTGGCTGGGTTTAGCTTCAAGTCATACTTCCTTAATCTCTCGAAGAATTTCCTCAAGTCTTGGATGTGATTATCCTGTGTCCTGGACTTGACTATCACATCGTCCACGTACACCTCTATTTCCTGATGCATCATGTCATGGAAAATGGCAGTCATGGCCCTCATGTAAGTAGCCCCAGCATTCTTCAAACCAAATGGCATGACCCGGTAACAGTAGGTGCCCCAAGGCGTGGTGAAGGCAGTTTTCTCGGCGTCCTCTTCATCCATCAATACCTGATGATACCCAGCATAACAATCTACAAAAGACTGTATCTCGTGTTTGGCGCAATTATCAACGAGGATGTGGATGTTGGGCAGCGGGAAATTATCTTTAGGACTTGCTCTGTTCAAATCTCGGTAATCTACACATACTCGAGTTTTCCCGTCCTTTTTTGGTACTGGAACCACATTCGCCAACCATGTTGTATATTGGACTACCCGAATCACTCCCGTTTTCAGTTGTTTGGTGATCTCCTCTTTAATCTTGTCACTGACCTCAGTTTTGAACTTTCGTTGCTTTTGTTGAACTGGAGGACAATCAGGATGAATCGGCAATTTATGAACCACTAGATCAACACCTAGCCCCGGCATGTCATCATATGACCAAGCAAACACGTCTTTAAATTCAAAAAGAAGTTGAATTATCGCCTCTCGCATTTTCTTGTCCGTGTGAATGCTTATCTTGGTCTCCCGGATTTCTTCCGGGGTTCCTAAATTTACCGGTTCAGTGTCATTCAGATTTGGCTTAGGTTTATTCTCGAAATATTCCAACTCTCGGTTTATCTCCCTAAAAGCCTCTTCCGCATCATATTCTGGTTCTGGGTTCATTAATTCGCAGTTAAATAGCTCATTGTGATCTGGGCGTGAAGTCCGCAAGCATGTCATATTTAAAGCCGCATTATTAGGACTGAAAAGAGAGATAAAAGGCAAAATAACAAAAAAATTAGAACAAAAGAAATAATGGGAAAGCAAAGATGATTTTTTTTTTCTTTGGAAAGTTGGAAGACAACAATGTTTACAACTTAGGAATTCAAAACAGCAATTGAAAAGGAGAAAGCGTTCAAGTTATGTCCTAGAGATAACTTGTGACACAGGAAAGGTGGCAGGACAGGTCTACCCAGACTTCCGTCTAGTCGGGAATGGCGTGGCCTCCCAGTTTTGAAGTTGGGCGTTTGGCCCTATGTACAGCATCTCAGCAGTGCTTGTGCCTTCACCTGGTTGAACTATGTGGACCTCGTAGAGCATTTCTCTCATCGCTCCACATATCTCCTCGATTTCCTCAGCTGTGAAGACCTCATCATCTTCTTCTTTAGCGTACCTTGGCCTGATGAAAGTTGCATATAAATCCGGCAGTGGTTGAGGTAATTTCCAACCCTCATTTTTCCTTTTCTTTGCCCACTCTTCGTCTGCTAGAGTAGGTTTGAAACCTAGTCCAAAAGGTTTCTTGATGACGGGCAAGGTAATGGGTTCTGTTATTCCCTGAAGGGTTCGTCCAAGGCCCTTCCCTGGCCTAAATCCGTGCCGGGTCATCTCTTTGGCCACCATGACCGAGGCGTTAGACAAGAAAGGCTGGGGGCAAGGTATTCCCTCTTCGTGCTGCTCTGCCAGTACAATCTCGAAAGCTTGATAGACCGTATGTTCGCTTCCTTCTCTCGGTTCAAGATACGAGATGGATGGGTCCTGATAAATGGCATGCTCATCTTCCCCGTGGACCACGATCTCTCGGTCTTCATACTCGAACTTCACCATCTGGTGAAGAGTGGAAGGAACGGCTCCTGCCGCATGGATCCAAGGTCTGCCAAGGAGAAAATTGTAGGATGTGTCCATGTCGATCACTTGGAAGGTTACTCGAAATTCGACTGGTCCTATGACCAACAACAGGTCTATTTCTCCCATGGTATCTCTCTTGATGCCGTCGAAAGCTCTCACGCAGACATTGTTGGGTCGGATTCTTTCGGTCTCAATTTCCATTCTTTGCAGCGTGGAGAGCGGGCAAATGTCAATGCCTGAGCCTCCATCCAACATTACCCTCTTGACATAATAGTCTTCGCATTTAACTGTTAAATGCAAAGCCTTGTTGTGTGCCGCTCCTTCCGGGGGTAAATCATTCTTGCTGAAAGAGATTTGGTTGACAACGAAGAATCTTTCTGTCATCCGCTCTAGTTGCTCTACCGAGGTTTCAACTGGTACATATGCTTCATTCAGGGTTTTTAGTAGGATCTTTTGATGCTCGGTCGACTTCATCAATAATGACAGCATGGATACTTGCTCAGGGTACTTGCGCAGCTGATCTATCACTTTGTAATCCGGCATTTTCATTTGTTGGAAGAACACTTCCGCTTCTTCAACGCTCACGGGCTTCTTTGGAGGGAAGCGCCTTTGTGTGGCGTTGTTCAGTTCTTGGGTATTTGAACACCTTCCGACAAAAGTGTTTTTTGGAAGTTCTCCCATGACCTCTTTACCTTTGTACATTACCAAAGTCTTCTGATAATTCCACGGCACTGTGGACGGGTTGGTCATTGGCTTTTGTGGCACGCGTCCGATAACCACTGGCTCATTCAGCCGAGGTAGTTGAAACGTCCCCCGGACCACATAGGCCCCTTTCGGTACGTACATAGGTTTTGTCTTCTTGATTCCGAAGTTCTGCGTCCTCTCAGCTCGACCTCGTGGTATGTAAAGAACTTCATCCTTTACCGGTACCACTCTTTTCTCCACCTTCTTTTCGGGCAGTTTCTTGATAGATTTGACCTCTTCCCTCTTTTCTGGTTTCTGGTCCATTTCGGGCCTCTTTCCCGTGTCGATAATGGCAATTATGGCTTTCAGAGCAGGGTCGAACTCTTTGTCTTCACAAATCATTCCGATCAGCGGCCCATTATTGTGAGCGGGTAATGGATTGTTAGTCACATTTGGGATCTCTTCGTCCCTTAGCACTATTTTCCCTTGCTCTATCAAATTTTCGACCACTCTTTTCAACGACCAGCAGTCATTTGTATCATGTCCCTCGGCCCCTGAATGATAGGCGCATCTGACTCCGGCTTTGTAAGAAGGTGATGTTGGGTTTTGCCTTGTTTGAGGGATTGGTTGCAAGAAACCCAACTGGACCAGCTTTGGGAACAAAGTTGAGTATGGCTCACTGATGGGCGTGAAAGTCCGCCTTCTGGGTGGCTCCTGAGGGCGGAAGTTATTCTGCGGGGGTTGTGGGTTATAGTGGTTGCGGTAAGGAGGCTGATTTCTGGGAGGTGGAGCTGGGCCTCGGTTGGCTTGTTGTGGTGGATGGTTATAAGGTTGGGCATTCATGACCATATAAGGTTGATGAGCATATGCCAAATTTGAGTGGGGGTAGTAGTGTTGTGGGGCTCTTTCCGGAAAATGGGGCCTGGGATGACGATACTCCCTTGCTTCAGAGGCTGCCATAGTCGTTTCTTCCTTCTTCTTTCCCCTTGTCGTTCCTCCGGACCCGCTTTGGACGGCCTGGGAGGTCGCCCTTATGGCTGCTTGACTCAGAATCCTACCTGTTTTCAAACCATTTTCCACCATCTCTCCAATCTTGATCGCTTCCGCGAATGGCTTACCCATGGCTGACATCATGTTTTGGAAATAGTCAGACTCTTGAGCCTGGAGAAAGGTAGTGACCATTTCCACTTCATCCATGGGAGGCTTCACTCTCGACGCCTGTTCACGCCACTTAATAGCATACTCTCTAAAGCTTTCCGAAGGTTTCTTCTTCAAATTCGACAGAGAGTTTCGGTCTGGCGCAATGTCGATGTTATACTGGAATTGTTTTACAAAATCTCTGGCGAGATCATCCTATATATGCCATCGGGACATTTCCTGATCCATATACCATTCCGAAGCTATCCCTACTAGACTTTCCCCAAAATATGCCATTAGAGGTTCTTCTTTTCCGCCGGCTCCCCGCAATTGGTTGCAGTATTTCTTAAGATGTGCAACGGGGTCACCATGCCCATCGTATTTCTCGAACTTGGGGGTCTTGAAACCCGTTGGCAGGTGCACGTGAGGGAACATGCACAGGTCGGCGTAAGAGACGCTCTTTTGTCCGCTCAATCCTTGCATATTCTTCAAACTTTGTTCAAGGCTTCTCATTCTCTTGGCAATCTCATTTTGTTCTGCAATTCTGGGGTTCTGATCCTGTCCCGGTGCAAGCTCGCACTGAGGCGGTAGAGGATTATGTCACGACCCAAACTGAAGGGCCATGACTAGCACCCGACCACACTTGCCGAGCACCAACGTACATTTCATCTAACCTTCATTATTATCTTTTAAGGCTGACGAGATCAATATAAATGGTAGACCTAGATCATGGACAACCAGCAATAAAATATGACGGCATGAACATACATAGCAGGGGATGACCAGACAATCAAGAAACTACGTATAAGGTATGAGCTACCACGCTACTATGAAAGACTATACAACAAAAACTAGCCGACAAGGCATACCAAACTATACATGAGCCGACACCTGTCTATGAGCCTCTAAAAGAACATAAGTGTTGCAACATAGCCGGAACAGGGCCCCGACATACCCATAATGTCTATAACAAAAATTGCATACCAAGACCAAGGCAAGTCCGGAGAAGGGATCTCGCCAATCACCGCTGAACTGGACAGTCTACTGTGGTGGGGGAGCTGCACCTGCCTGTCTATCAGGACCTGCAGCACGACATGCAGCGTCCACAAATAAAAGGACGTCAGTACGAATAAAGTACTGAGTATGTAAGGCAAGGAACCATAAATACGATCAGTAATGTAAGCAAGGATAGAGAATATACAACCTGTAACATCTTAGTACCTCTGAGGGCTACTTACATGAAATGCATGATACATATGTATAAATACATAAACCTTTAAAGCATTCGCCTCTGTGGGCATCATTATCATCATATCGTACCCGGCCATAATAGGCTCGGTAGAATCGTACCCGGCCACGTGGAGCTCGGTAAAACCCAACTGATCAGTGGTTGCACAATAGGTGCCGTACCCGGCCAACTATAGCGTGGCTCGGTAGAGTAAAATAGATACATATATATAATGCATGCTCGACTCATGGAATCACATTCTAAACCTTTCGGAGTGACGTAAGGTCGGTATCCTCTGTACACGTTATTAGGACTAACTCTTCACTATGAACCTTATAAGAATCAGGAAGTACCAATAACATTGATAACATAAGAATAAGAGAAGCAACATTAACATCAATCGTTCCATAAGAGGGAAAACAATGTAAGTACTGCTAGCTTCTAAGAGTAGAGTATCTTTGGAAGCTCGTTCATTACATTATGTACAATCGGAGTCGTGCAAAAGAAGGAAAGGGATAGCCTCACATACCTTGTATATACTGCCCCAATCTCAAGCTATGCAATTGTCAAAACTCCTTAGTCTACAATAAGAGAAACGATACTATCGTTATCATTTAAGCGTCATAACTATTATGTATCGACCACAACCTATTTTACGATGAAACGGACAGCACCTCCCCTATATATATGACCTCACACCATTCAAAACAGTCACCAAACAGCCCAAACAACATCAATAATAAACATATTGAGCCTCCCAAAATAGTCCACACATAGCCTAATCACTCCATACATACGACGACCACCGTAGTCGTGTCAAACAACCTGGAAATGTTACGAATAACTATCAGCCCATAACCCTACATATATATGGTGTTTCTCCACACCCTTCCTCCTCCAAAACTCCACAAGATAGTAGTAAAATATGCAGCCCAACAACAACGCAAAACAGTCCACAAAACAATAACATTACTACCAAGCCTTTCGATATATATCTCACAAGTTCTAGCTTCAATGGCTTAGCCGCAACTTGGATAATCTTAAATACATATAGAGTAAGAGGTTCCTTACCTTTATACAGAGAGAACAACTCCAATTTGACCTTAAATTTCCAAGAAATATCCCTCCAATGCTGCCACAACAAAAAAAAATGAAACTAGCGATCAATTAGTGTTTTTCGGCACAAGAATCACTTTAGAAGGCTTGAAATCACCTAGGATTGATATTAAGAACATTAGGGAGTATTTACAGAACATAAACCCTTTAAACCACCTCCCACACGATCTGGAACGACACAAAAATGAGCAACAACAAGAAGAACAAGAGACTTACTAGCGCCACAGAATTCCCGACACTTGATTTGTGTTGTTTGCCCTTTTTTTGGGTCTTGAATCTTGAGAGAACCTTGAGAGGATGTTCCTAGGGTTCTAAGGTCTGAAAATAGTGAAAGGAAATGACTTAAAACGGGTTGGAGTCATCCTATATAGGTCCAAATATCTTAAACCGACTTAGTGGGCCCCATAGAGAGGTGCTTGGCGCAGTCTCGCAAAAACGCAAATATCTCTCTACTCCGAAATCGTATCGATGAACGGTTTAATGCGTTGGAAACTAAACTCATAGATCTTTAATTTGTTTGGTAGATCACCCCGTAATCCCTTGTAAATTATGATAAAAGATTAGAAACATTTGACCTAATGTTTAAGTAAAATTATGAACCTAAGTTGCGACAACTTTTGTCGACTTTTGTTTCATAACTCGTTTGACTTCAAGACTTATGATACGGATATTATATGATTAAAATACCTTCATAAATGACCTCTTGAGTGTATTAAGCACCGCTAGATTACCTGAAAATTCGAGTTACAACATCCTTGATTCGTTTAACTTCTAATACTGGTTAATCACCCTTATACACTCTTGTATCACTTAAGACCAATAGGATTGACTTCTTATCATCTCAAAGATAATTCCTTCTTGGATTTATGTTAACTAATATATGGCATGAACTAACACATGTGGATATGGGTTGTAACACCCTCCCCCCCTTAGGAACATTCGTCCTCGAATGTAAGGGTTTATGGGGAGTTTAAATCATCGTGGATTCCAATTGAAATTTCCGATCAATTTTCCCCTATAAAATGGTCACTAGCAAAACTTGCAAGTAATTAATCCCAACATATGGCTTCACAAGGCTACACAAAGCATTATGCGTATTTACATTATCTACATATCACCATTTTGTATTAAGGAGGAGTATTCTCAAATTATTGCTTACCTCATAGAGCCGTTTCACCTTCCAATGTATTCTGTCTTCCACCAGCATCCTTGTTATCTTTATTCTGGAATAAGTAAGGGTATTTAGACTTCATCTCCTCTTCTGCTTCCCATGTCATTTCTTCCATATTTTTGTTCCTCCACAATACTTTGACGGAAGCTACATCTTTTGTTCTCAGCTTGCGGACTTGCCGATCTAATATCGCCACTGGCACTTCTTCATATGATAGGTCCTCTGTAACTTGTACATCTTTGATAGGGATGACTCGAGAAGGGTCTCCAATACATTTTCTCAACATAGATACATGGAATACCGGGTGAACAAATTCCAATTCGGATGGCAATTCTAACTCATAAGCAACCTGTCCAATCCGTCGAAGAATTTTATACGGCCCGATATACCTTGGACTCAGCTTACCTTTCTTCCCAAAACGCATAATACCCTTCATTGGTGAGATCCTCAGGAAAACCCAATCACCAACCTCAAACTCTAGATCACGACGTCGGACATCAGAATAAGATTTTTGCCTGCTTTGTGCCGTCCTCAATCGCTCCTGTATCACTTTCACCTTCTCAATAGCTTGGTGAATCAAATCTGGCCCATATAATTCTGTTTCACCGACTTCGAACCATCCAACTGGTGATCTACATCTCCTCCCGTATAGTGCCTCATATGGGGCCATTTTAATACTGGAATGGTAGCTATTGTTATAGGCGAATTCTATGAGTGGAAGATGATCATCCCAATTCCCCTTAAAATCTAGAACACATGCTCGTAGCATATCTTCCAGTGTCTGAATGGTACGTTCAGCCTGTCCGTCAGTCTGCGGATGAAATGCAGTGCTGAGATTTACTTGTGTGCCTAAACCCTTCTGGAAAGACCTCCAAAAGTTAGCCGTAAATTGAGCTCCTCGGTCTGATATAATAGATATGGGCACACCATGAAGCCTAACAATCTCCTTGATATACAACTTCGCATAATCTTCAGCCGTGTAAGTTGTCTTTACTGGCAGAAAATGGGCACATTTTGTAAGTCGATCAATTATCACCCAGATGGAGTCAAACTTATGATAAGAGCGAGGTAATCCAATAATGAAGTCCATATTAATCACCTCCCACTTCCAGGTCGGAATCTCTATATTTTGAAGCAATCCACCGGGTTTCTGATGTTCTATCTTTACTTGTTGACAATTGGGACACTGGGCCACAAATTCTGCAATAGACTTCTTCATATTATCCCACCAATACTGCTCCTTGACATCATGATACATCTTTGTCGAGCCGGGATGGATGGAATATCGGGATTGATGAATCTCATTCATAATCTTCTCTCGCAACCCTGCCACATTAGGCACACACAATCGGCTCTGGTATCTCAGTGCCCCATCTTTTCCGATCCCAAAAGCCATACTTTTACACTGTTGAATGCTTTCTCTTAATCGTACTAAGATAGGATCTTCATATTGTCGTGCTTTTACCTCGGCTACCAAAGATGATTCTGATGTATTCTGTACAGTAACACCTCCGTCATCAGAGTCTAACAATCTGATTCTCATATTGGCTAGCTGATGAAGCTCTTTAATCAACCCCCATCTACCTGCCTCAATATGTACTAAGCTTCCCATTGATTTACGGCTGAGAGCATCTGCCACAACATTGGCTTTACCGGGATGATACAATATCTCGACGTCGTAGTCTTTCAATAATTCAAGCCACCTACGCTGCCTCAAATTCAACTCTTTCTGCTTGAAGATGTATTGTAAACTCTTGTGATCTGTGTAGATGTCAACATGGACGCCGTATAAGTAGTGCCGCCATATCTTCAAAGCATATATTACTGCAGCCAATTCCAAATCATGGGTTGGATAATTCTTTTCATGCTTCTTCAATTGTCTTGATGCATAAGCAATCACATTCCCACGCTGCATCAATACGCACCCCAAACCTATACCTGAGGCATCACAATATACCACATAATCTTCTGTTCCTTCAGGAAGAGTGAGCACTGGTGCAGATGTCAATCGATTCTTCAGCTCCTGAAAACTACGTTCACAAGTGTCAGACCACTGGAATTTGGTAGCTTTTTGTGTTAACTTAGTCAATGGTGATGATATAGAGGAAAATCCTTCTACAAACCGCCTATAATATCCTGCTAGTCCTAGGAAGCTGCGGACTTCTGATGGTGTTGTAGGTCTCGGCCAATTCTTTACTGCATCGATCTTCTGAGTGTCGACACTAATACCCTCATCAGATATCACATGGCCAAGGAATGCTACTGAGTTCAGCCAGAATTCACATTTGGAGAGCTTAGCATATAACTTACGATCCTGAAGCGTCTGTAATACTATCCGCAAGTGGCCCGCGTGTTCCGCCTCCGAACGAGAATACACTAGAATGTCATCAATGAATACAATCACGAACACATCAAGATAGGGCCTGAATATAGTATTCATGAGATCCATAAAAGCTGCTGGGGCATTTGTTAGCCCGAACGACATCACCAAGAACTCAAAGTGCCCATATCTTGTCCGGAAGGCCGTCTTTGGAATATCTTTCTCCCTAACCCTTACCTGATGATACCCTGAACGTAAATCAATCTTGGAGAAATACTTGGCACCCTGGAGTTGGTCAAACAGGTCATCAATTCTTGGAAGTGGATACTTGTTCTTTATAGTAGACTTATTCAACTGTCGATAGTCGATACACATCCGTAACGACCCGTCTTTCTTCCGCACGAATAGGACTGGTGCACCCCAAGGTGAAGTGCTAGGCCTAATAAAGCCCTTATCTAGCAAGTCCTTCAACTGCACCTTCAACTCTTGCAACTCTGCCGGGGCCATTCTGTATGGAGGAATAGAGATCGGTTGAGTGTCAGGCAACACATCAATGCTAAACTCAATCTCCCTTTCAGGAGGAAGGCCTGGGAGTTCATCTGGGAAAACATCTGGGAATTCGTTGACCACAGGGATTGATTGTAAAGTAGGCGGTTTCGCCTCCGCATCCCTAACGCGAACGAGATGATAAATGTAACCTTTTGAGATCATTTTCCTTGCCTTAAGATAGGAAATAAACCTACCTTTCGGTGTAGCAATGTTCCCTTTCCATTCAATGACGGGTTCACCCGGAAATTGGAACCTAACCATCTTCGTACGACAGTCAACATTTGCATAGCATGAGGCCAACCAGTCCATTCCCATTATCACATCAAAATCAACCATTTCTAACTCAAATAAATTTGCCGAGGTTTGACGACTACAAATCATCACAGTGCAACCTCTATATACCCTTCTAGCAATCACAGAATCTCCTATCGGAGTAGATACCGCGAGGGGTTTACTTATCAATTCAGGTTCAATGCCAAACTTATTAGCCACAAAGGGTGTAACATATGATAATGTAGATCCCGGATCAATCAGCGCATATACATCATAAGAAAACACAGATATAATACCTGTAACA
Organism: Nicotiana sylvestris; assembly: GCF_000393655.2. Taxonomy (NCBI): domain Eukaryota; kingdom Viridiplantae; phylum Streptophyta; class Magnoliopsida; order Solanales; family Solanaceae; genus Nicotiana; species Nicotiana sylvestris. The sequence goes on from NC_091063.1 coordinate 130,511,910, forward strand.
ACATCTGGAGACGACTCGAGATCCTGTCGACCTACTAGAGCATAGGTTCGATTTTGAGCACCACTCGAACTCGGCACTGCACCTCTACCCCTACCACGACCTGTCGACTGCTGAAAACCCCGTGCTGGAGGTCGAACTGATGAGGAAGAACCAGACACAGATCCAGTCGGCTGAGCCATACCATCACCTCCTCTATTAGGACAATCCCGCATCATATGGCCAGGCTGCCCGCACGAATAGCATGCATCAGAACCTCGACGACACAGTCCAAAGTGGGCCTTGCCGCACTGATCACAATGTGGTGTTGGGGGTCTCATCTGACTAGTATCCCTGTGATGTTGCGAGCCAGATGCCCGCGAACTCTGACCTGGACCAGAATAGGATCGATCATATCGAGGCCTCTGAAACTGTGGAGGAGCACTAGCTACAGGTGGCGCCGAACTCCTCGAAAACTGTGGCCTGATGCGGCCTCTGAAGTCATCAGAATACCCTGCAAATCTCGCCCTCTTATGCTGGCCTCTATCCTGATACCAATTGTCACACCGGCAATTTCTGTCCGCCGAAAATGCTGCCCGATGTGCGGCAGTCAAGTCCCCACTTGACCTCAGCCTTACCCAATTTTCGTTTGGTTTCGAGGTTCAACACTTAGAATAATTTAAAGGCAACAAGAAAAACAAAGGCAACACAGATTTACGGGAACCCTTTCCCAACCTTTTATAATAAATCAAATTACAAAGGAAAATCTCGAGTTAGGCAAGGTGCTGCCACCCTTGGCAGGCACCAACTCACAAAAATGGCCTACTCATGCACGAATCAGCCCTATAAAAGCCCCTGCCTAAGGCTACTCGTGCTGCCACTCGTTTGGCAAGGCAATGGCACATAATTTGCCATGCTCAAGCCACAAAATAGACAACCCTATGCCTATTTTCAGACATTTCCCTCCCTAGGTACTTAGCCCGTTTTTAAGGCTGCTAACACACATATATATAGTGTAGTCAGCCCCAAAGAGTCTCCTATGTTCAGTTGACATCCCCCAACTGATAGGAAGTGATCCCCATGATCAAAACGTGGGGAACATGTCTCTAACATGCCCCCAAAACGTGCAAAGACTCAGCCTATTTAATCAGCAACTCTTGGACATGGGTTGTAACCGCCAACTGCTTGGCATGTGCACAGCACACTTGAAAACCACTTCATGTGCACTGCATGTGCGTGTTTCTTGGCCAGCTGCTGCACGCCTAAGGCTGACTTTGCGCCCAGCCTTAGCCTTTGACACTGCTCCCGCTCAATGCCATCGCCACAGCTCGTCACCCTTGACTTAGCCGCACGCCCATCCGCTGCCACAGTTGTTTGTCCTTGTCAAGTCGCCCCTACTTGATCAAGTCTGCCCGTTGCCCATGCTGATTTTAACATCAAGTCACCAAGCCTTGATGCCCTTCCCTTTGCCAAGTCGTTTGCCCACAATTAACTTAGGTGCCAGTCCGCTCACCTAAGTCATGGCAACACCACATTGCCAATGCCACTGCCTTGGCACTAAGCTGCCTCACTTTAGCGCCGAGGTCTTTCCCGTTTTGGCTTGTCAAGCTCCCATCCAGCCCGCCTAGTTCCGTCAAGGTCTTGGCCTTGCTTGTACGCAGCCCCCTTTTGCTTTAGTGTAGTCCGTCACACTTTAGCCCTCAAATGCAAGTGTAGTCCGTCTCACTTGCTTAGCAACAGTTTGTTGCCATTGACAACACCCCCGCATTGTCTTGCATGTTGATTTTCCCTCGCACATAGGCCAATGGCAAGGCCATCATGCCAAAATCCTTGCCACTGCCGTGCCGCTTGCCGATCAGCTTTGTCAGGGGTCTAACAAACCACCCCAACCAGTTGAATTCGACGCCCTCGTCGAATAGATCCCAACACATGCTGCCATTTGCAAAGACATCACAAGTTCAGCACCCTTTTGAGAATAACGTTGTCCTTGCCCTCAAGTGCAACGTTTTTGTTTTCTCATTGCATTTCTTGTCCGTCGTTCCCACAGCAAAACCAGCACGCCAACTGACTGATTTGTAAGAACCCACACTGATTTTTGGCACCCTCAAACTCGAAATTTCTGCATCACTGCCTTCCTTGCCTTTTCTGAATTTCTAAGCCAAGACAGTCCCTTCCACGAACAAGCACACTGACCCCTTGTCTTGCAGTCTTGTCCATGGCCATCTCGACCTCATCACGAACCAAACCAAACCAAGCCTAACCTGGCTCTGATACCAATTGTCACACCGGCAATTTCTGTCCGCCGAAAATGCTGCCCGATGTGCGGCAGTCAAGTCCCCACTTGACCTCAGCCTTACCCAATTTTCGTTTGGTTTCGAGGTTCAACACTTAGAATAATTTAAAGGCAACAAGAAAAACAAAGGCAACACAGATTTACGGGAACCCTTTCCCAACCTTTTATAATAAATCAAATTACAAAGGAAAATCTCGAGTTAGGCAAGGTGCTGCCACCCTTGGCAGGCACCAACTCACAAAAATGGCCTACTCATGCACGAATCAGCCCTATAAAAGCCCCTGCCTAAGGCTACTCGTGCTGCCACTCGTTTGGCAAGGCAATGGCACATAATTTGCCATGCTCAAGCCACAAAATAGACAACCCTATGCCTATTTTCAGACATTTCCCTCCCTAGGTACTTAGCCCGTTTTTAAGGCTGCTAACACACATATATATAGTGTAGTCAGCCCCAAAGAGTCTCCTATGTTCAGTTGACATCCCCCAACTGATAGGAAGTGATCCCCATGATCAAAACGTGGGGAACATGTCTCTAACATGCCCCCAAAACGTGCAAAGACTCAGCCTATTTAATCAGCAACTCTTGGACATGGGTTGTAACCGCCAACTGCTTGGCATGTGCACAGCACACTTGAAAACCACTTCATGTGCACTGCATGTGCGTGTTTCTTGGCCAGCTGCTGCACGCCTAAGGCTGACTTTGCGCCCAGCCTTAGCCTTTGACACTGCTCCCGCTCAATGCCATCGCCACAGCTCGTCACCCTTGACTTAGCCGCACGCCCATCCGCTGCCACAGTTGTTTGTCCTTGTCAAGTCGCCCCTACTTGATCAAGTCTGCCCGTTGCCCATGCTGATTTTAACATCAAGTCACCAAGCCTTGATGCCCTTCCCTTTGCCAAGTCGTTTGCCCACAATTAACTTAGGTGCCAGTCCGCTCACCTAAGTCATGGCAACACCACATTGCCAATGCCACTGCCTTGGCACTAAGCTGCCTCACTTTAGCGCCGAGGTCTTTCCCGTTTTGGCTTGTCAAGCTCCCATCCAGCCCGCCTAGTTCCGTCAAGGTCTTGGCCTTGCTTGTACGCAGCCCCCTTTTGCTTTGGTGTAGTCCGTCGCACCTTAGCCCTCAAATACAAGTGTAGTCCGTCTCACTTGCTTAGCAACAGTTTGTTGCCATTGACAACACCCCCGCATTGTCCTGCATGTTGATTTTCCCTCGCACATAGGCCAATGGCAAGGCCATCATGCCAAAATCCTTGCCACTGCCGTGCCGTTTGCCGATCAGCTTTGTCAGGGGTCTAACACTAACTGCCCTCTGTTGGCGCTTACGATCCTCTAGGGTCTGGGCATAAGCTTGAATATGGGAAATATCCATGCCCTCCACCAAGGAGGCTGTCGTACACTCATTTATCAGATGTGGTCCCAACCCATTCACGAACATATGCACCCTATCACTCATCTCGGCCACCATATGGGGAGCATACCTTGCCAAAGAATCAAACTGCATACTGTACTCTCGCACACTCATATTACCTTGTCTAAGGTTCAAGAACTTATCAGCTCTAGCTCGTCGTATCTCAACTGGCAAGTAGTGACGAAGAAAGGCCTCAGAAAATTCCTTCCACACAGCTGGAGGAGGGTTCGGACCCCTGGATCTCTCCCAACTATCATACCAGAGAACCGCTAAATCCCGTAGCCGATAAGAAGCCAACTCTACTGCCTCTGTATCACTAACATGCATAACCCGAAGTGTACGATGAACCTGGTCAATAAAAGTCTGTGGGTCCTCCTTGGGGTCTGATCCGGTAAACACTGGAGGGTCTAAATTAATAAAATCACGAACTCTTGTACTAACTGGTTTCTCAGCAGCACCTGTATTCTGCCTCTGAGCCTGAGCAGCTACCAAGCTAGTCAATAACTGCAAAGCACTCCGCATATCCTGGTCTGGAGTGCCAGACGGAGGAACTGGAGGCGCTGGGTGCCTTCTAATATCCTCTGGAGGAGATGGAGTAGATGAGGTATGAGAGGGCATCTCACTTTGAGCCTCACTTTGTCCTGCTCTGACTTGGGGAACCTGACTGGTACCCTCTCCCGCTGCTGTATCAAGCCGTCTACTAATCGTTTGCTTCCTAGTCGAAGGCATCACTGAAAAAAAACAAGGTGAATATTAGAGACGAACACTTACGACTCAACTCTACGCACGATCTAGATTCAGGAAGAAGGTAACAACCCTAGATGTCATGTAGCCTCCTGATTATAAATGTGGCGCGCTACACATCCATAATCAAGACTCTACTAGACACGGCTCATAGACAACCCCTAGGACAGACTTGCTCTGATACCAAGTTTGTCACGACCCAAACTAAAGGGCCATGACTAGCACCCGACCACACTTGCCGAGCACCAACGTACATTTCATCTAACCTTCATTATTATCTTTTAAGGCTGACGAGATCAATATAAATGGTAGACCTAGATCATGGACAACCAGCAATAAAATATGACGGCATGAACATACATAGCAGGGGATGACCAGACAATCAAGAAACTACGTATAAGGTATGAGCTACCACGCTACTATGAAAGACTATACAACAAAAACTAGCCGACAAGGCATACCAAACTATACATGAGCCGACACCTGTCTATGAGCCTCTAAAAGAACATAAGTGTTGCAACATAGCCGGAACAGGGCCCCGACATACCCATAATGTCTATAACAAAAATTGCATACCAAGACCAAGGCAAGTCCGGAGAAGGGATCTCGCCAATCACCGCTGAACTGGACAGTCTACTGTGGTGGGGGAGCTGCACCTGCCTGTCTATCAGGACCTGCAGCACGACATGCAGCGTCCACAAATAAAAGGACGTCAGTACGAATAAAGTACTGAGTATGTAAGGCAAGGAACCATAAATACGATCAGTAATGTAAGCAAGGATAGAGAATATACAACCTGTAACATCTTAGTACCTCTGAGGGCTACTTACATGAAATGCATGATACATATGTATAAATACATAAACCTTTAAAGCATTCGCCTCTGTGGGCATCATTATCATCATATCGTACCCGGCCATAATAGGCTCGGTAGAATCGTACCCGGCCACGTGGAGCTCGGTAAAACCCAACTGATCAGTGGTTGCACAATAGGTGCCGTACCCGGCCAACTATAGCGTGGCTCGGTAGAGTAAAATAGATACATATATATAATGCATGCTCGACTCATGGAATCACATTCTAAACCTTTCGGAGTGACGTAAGGTCGGTATCCTCTGTACACGTTATTAGGACTAACTCTTCACTATGAACCTTATAAGAATCAGGAAGTACCAATAACATTGATAACATAAGAATAAGAGAAGCAACATTAACATCAATCGTTCCATAAGAGGGAAAACAATGTAAGTACTGCTAGCTTCTAAGAGTAGAGTATCTTTGGAAGCTCGTTCATTACATTATGTACAATCGGAGTCGTGCAAAAGAAGGAAAGGGATAGCCTCACATACCTTGTATATACTGCCCCAATCTCAAGCTATGCAATTGTCAAAACTCCTTAGTCTACAATAAGAGAAACGATACTATCGTTATCATTTAAGCGTCATAACTATTATGTATCGACCACAACCTATTTTACGATGAAACGGACAACACCTCCCCTATATATATGACCTCACACCATTCAAAACAGTCACCAAACAGCCCAAACAACATCAATAATAAACATATTGAGCCTCCCAAAATAGTCCACACATAGCCTAATCACTCCATACATACGACGACCACCGTAGTCGTGTCAAACAACCTGGAAATGTTACGAATAACTATCAGCCCATAACCCTACATATATATGGTGTTTCTCCACACCCTTCCTCCTCCAAAACTCCACAAGATAGTAGTAAAATATGCAGCCCAACAACAACGCAAAACAGTCCACAAAACAATAACATTACTACCAAGCCTTTCGATATATATCTCACAAGTTCTAGCTTCAATGGCTTAGCCGCAACTTGGATAATCTTAAATACATATAGAGTAAGAGGTTACTTACCTTTATACAGAGAGAACAACTCCAATTTGACCTTAAATTTCCAAGAAATATCCCTCCAATGCTGCCACAACAACAAAAAAATAAAACTAGCGATCAATTAGTGTTTTTCGGCACAAGAATCACTTTAGAAGGCTTGAAATCACCTAGGATTGATATTAAGAACATTAGGGAGTATTTACAGAACATAAAACCTTTAAAACCACCTCCCACACGAGCTGGAACGACACAAAAATGAGCAACAACAAGAAGAACAAGAGACTTACTAGCGCCACAGAATTCCCGACACTTGATTTGTGTTGTTTGCCCTTTTTTGGGTCTTGAATCTTGAGAGAACCTTGAGAGGATGTTCCTAGGGTTCTAAGGTCTGAAAATAGTGAAAGGAAATGACTTAAAACGGGTTGGAGTCATCCTATATAGGTCCAAATATCTTAAACCGACTTAGTGGGCCCCATAGAGAGGTGCTTGGCGCAGTCTCGCAAAAACGTGAATATCTCTCTACTCCGAAATCGTATCGATGAACGGTTTAATGCGTTGGAAACTAAACTCATAGATCTTTAATTTGGTTGGTAGATCACCCCGTAATCCCTTGTAAATTATGAGAAAAGATTAGAAACATTTGACCTAATGTTTAAGTAAAATTATGAACCTAAGTTGCGACAACTTTTGTCGACTTTTGTTTCATAACTCGTTTGACTTCAAGACTTATGATACGGATATTATATGATTAAAATAAATTCATAAATGACCTCTTGAGTGTATTAAGCACCGCTAGATTACCTGAAAATTCGAGTTACAACATCCTTGATTCGTTTAACTTCTAATACTGGTTAATCACCCTTATACACTCTTGTATCACTTAAGACCAATAGGATTGACTTCTTATCATCTCAAAGATAATTCCTTCTTGGATTTATGTTAACTAATATATGGCATGAACTAACACATGTGGATATGGGTTGTAACAGATTAGTACTGGTAGCGAACCTAGTTGGTTCCATTGAGAACGATGGTGCTTGGAATGTAAAAGAGGATGAGTCAAAGCTTGGTTTGTACGTGGTAGGCTGTGCTATAATCGGGAAAGGCGGGGCAGTAAAGATGTTCATGCTTGCATCAGTGGCTGACATTCGGGGATGAGGCTCAGAGGGCGATCCAGCAGAGAAGGCTGAGGTGGCTGGGTACCCGAATGGAGTAGCAGGATAATTTATGGGGACATTAGAAGTCCCACTTGACCTGGAGGATAATTCAGGGAATCCGGGGACGACACTTGGCGGCTCTTTCCCATTATTCCAGTCGTCCAGCATTTCCAACATGCGGAGCCGTAGGATTCTATTTTCCTCTGCAGTTGCGGATTCAGGCGTGAGGACGGCTGAGATCGAGCTCTCCTCGGAAACAGGGATTGTTTGTAATGGAATTTCTGAAGACATTTCCACACTTCCTTTTGACCTGGTGAAGTAAGTGTGAGTACTGCTTCTGGTCCTAACAACAGATAGTTGAACACTTCTCCTTGACCTCGTGAAGTATGAGTGCGAGGCCAGACTTTCACCAAACCAACCGTCTTCCGAAAAACCCTGGATATACTCAATGACAAACGCACGGTTAATTTGCAGCAAATAACAGATAGTTAATCTCACGTTGGGCATGATGCACCTATACAGTTAAGTGGATTACTATATGTTGCTACGAGAGCATGCGTCATTCCGGCATTTTTCCTCTTATTAGTTTTTCCCTTTTTTTTTCTTCTTCTTTTTTTTTGTTTTTATTTTATTATATTTATTTTGCAGTAAAAGAAATGTGACCGGATCCGATGAGGATTGCCTACGTATCACGATGCCTACGTGAATCAGATCATTACGTAGTTCGAAAAACACAAATGAGCGTAAAAGAAACAACCTCTTTATTGTTGAAATGGTCTATTACAAACTACATTTTGCAAAAGAAAGAGCAAACTTTGAAAATAAACCTAGACTCAAAATAGACTAAAAATCACCCTGATGGGAAAAACAGGCAGAAGATGCTAAGATACAGGCTTGTCTTATGAGTGCATTATGGTTTTGAAAATTGGTGTCCGCAGGGCATCGTTCGGCCTTGCCGCGGTCCTAGGCGTGAGATCCCTCTCAAGTTGCTCCAGCTCATGCATAGTCTGCTTGACATAACCCATCACTGCCGAGAGGACGGTAACGCTGGACATGTTCTCACATCGTAGACATCGTCTGGTGATGGCATGGGCAATGGCCTTGATCCTATCTCTGGTTTGCTTCTTCTCTACGAGTAGGCGTTTTATCTGATCGCTACATATCTTGAATACTTGAGTATCCTGTATATGCTGATGCTTCAGTCGCCGTACTTCCAACTTCATCTGGGCCATTGAGTCGTACCAGTATCTGCTCTCAATTTGGACATCCTTGGCCTGATTAGCTGCTTTGATCTCAAGTGCAGCCATCTCTCTCTTTATTTTAACAACAGTCTTCTCGTGGTCACTTTCCAATTGATTCAGGTATCTGCGATGTTTATCTGCTCTTGTATCCCACTGTGCCCTGAGCTCTGCTATGACGTTTTCAGATTTCTCCAAACTATCTTGCCATTCCCTGATTTCACCTTTTAGCCTTTTTATCAGCTGCTCGTCTAATCGATGCCTTGGCTGTTTATCCGCATCCACCCTTATCTGTTTGATCTGGGCTCTGAGCCTTTCGTTGTCCTGAATTAACCTGTTCCGCTCTCCCAGATTAGTAGCATCTTGCACATTGTGCTCATATTTCAAACCTTCCACTTGTTGCTTTAACCTGCTGATTTCGGCGCAATAGCCTCTTTCCTTTGCTAACCAATCCCACTGCCTTTGTGATGATTCGGTAAAATTCCGGATGTGGGGTCTCTTAGCCGGCCTTTCATGCTCAAATTCCCTTCTATACCATGCAAGGTAACCTGGCGCCGTCTCTCCTTTGGCTCGATCCCGTACGCAAGTATCTGATTTCAAATATTGACCCTCACTCCAAATTTGGCGAATCTTTGCTTCTGGGAATTGTCCGTAAGGACTTATCTCAACTGCTTGAGTGCTAAGATCTTCCTCATGAGGTACTATCTGGCATCTTCCGAACTGTCTCAAAACTCGGCAGGGTGCGTAAGGTTGAATGCTCTTAAGCCCCAAGTAAGAAATGAGTTTTAGCTGCCGACATATATAAGATCTCGTCAACAGGCAACCATCCCAACGTCCATTGTATTTGGCTGGCAGTAAGAGCTTGAAAGAACGAGGTCCATCCCAGGACTCCTTTAGGCAAAATGATCTCTTTGGTTCTCGTGTAAGATTCTTCTATGCGGGTCTTTTCCGGGGAACCATGGCTCAAAATCTCGGAATGATGGCAGAGGTGCTCGGTCATCCATATTCTGTAGGAGCAAGTTACAACCTTCGAAGAAATTTCCCCCAGCTTTACAAACTGTAAGAGCTCGAAAGATGTCAGATACCACCATAGGCGCGAGAGTACTGTCACTTTGCGTGAGTAAAGTGCTGACGACCCCGGATATCTTCAGATCAATGTTTCCGTCTTACCTTGGAAATACCAGAAGGCCTAGGAACGTCATCATGAAAGCTACCCGTCTGTGCTTGTCCCACTTCTGACGAATCCCTTTGCTGCACAGTTTGTTGATTGGATTATTGAATCCCCCTCATGACCGTACCTATCATATATGAAGCATGGAGTACAAAATCCGGCTGCCAGATCCGGGTTGTGGACTGTTCTAAGTATCTTCAATGAATCTAGGAACCGATGTACCGTGACGACTCTTGGGGCAACCAAGTATTTCTGTCTTAACGGAAGTTCAGCATTCCTGATGTACCCAGCCATTTCTTCCAAAGTCGGGGTGAGTTCAAAATCAGAGAAATGGAAAACGTTGTGCGCCGGGTCCCAGTAGGTGATCAAAGCCCTTATGATATCTCCCCGAGGTTGGATTTCCAACAGACCCACAAGACCTTTCAGATATTTCTTAACCTCATTTTGTCCTTCAACACCTAGATCATTCCACCATAGCCGTAACTTGACAGGGATTTTGGTCATTATTGAAAAATGTTCATTTTGCATCGTGCTCATCCTGCACATTTATTAAGGTGATTTTAACAAAATGACTGACTCAAAAATATTTTTACAGAGGGGATCAAGTTTGAACACGGCCTTTAAACACTTCGGGGACGAAGATTTTAAGGCTGTGTGGGTCTATTGGATAAAAATGCTAAACAAGACCCAAAGGTGGCTGTTTATGCAAAGTCAGCCTTCCGGCGTCCCTTTCGGGAACATTCGGCTATTTATGACAAAACAACGTCACCTGACTTATTTATGACTCTTTAAAAATTTGAAACGCATTTTTTTTGATTTTGGCTATTTTAGCAAAATGGGGGTTGAACCCGACGAGGGTTGCCTACGTATCTCACATCCGGTGAGAATCAAACCGGCGTAGTTCGGGCCATTGTGAATAGAGAAAATCAAATAAACCCAAAAATCAAGAATACGTATTTTTATTATTTTTTTTTGAAAAGAGATAAAGATTAAAGAAAATATTTATTACTAATTAATTTTTTTGAAAATATTTGGACTATTAGTCTGAATTTATAAAAGGGGTACTACAAAAGAAACAACGTTTTTTTTTTGCTTTTAAATAAATACCTTCTTTTTTCTTTCTTTTTTTTTTTGATTTTGGAAATGACGAAAAGAAAATTTTTGTATATATTTTTTTTTTAACTCAAACTAAGAAAACAAATTTTGCTTTTATTCTTTTTTTTTTTTTAGAAAAATTCCGGCGAGGTTTTGACACTACTTGGACATTGCTATTTTTCAAAGTAGAAAATTAGCCTTATACACTGTTATTTTTTATTATTATTTTTTTTGTTTATATTTTTCAAATACTCCAAAGTCAGGCAGCATGCATGTTCCGAGACAAATAAATGCACGGAAACAAATAGGATGCAACAAGATGGTCTTTTCATTTCAGGTTGCTAGTCCTAGACGGACCCAACCCCTGTGTTGAGTCCCCTAAGTCAAATGCAACATGATGCAAATAAGCGTTCCTACTAGGGATCCGGCATGAAGTCAAGTTATTCTAGGTTCGTAACCTGGGTATTTGTTCTAGACTGTGTACCCGAGCGGACAACTCGAGTCGAGGAGGGGGCTACGTACCGGGGACCCGCGAGATCGTCCGGCTTTGTAACTTGTCCGACCTCTTTCTTATTTCAGGTATTGACACTAACAGAATAGGGAGTCTCGACCAGCGAGCTTCTCCCCGGAGGTAAGAAGAGAAGGGTTTCGGCACAGTTTATATACAGTTCAGATAATATCAAAGCGGTAAAAGACAACATTTAGCACGTTATGCAAAAACATGTAATAAAGATCAGATAATAAAGCCAAATATAACAATTATTCTAAGCTCGAATTCTTGAACCCTGAACCAGTGGTTCTGGGTTTCATCCCCAGCGGAGTCGCCAGAGCTGTCACACCTCCTTTTTGCGCGCCCGCCCCGAAGGGTTAAATGCGCGAGGGAGTTTTTCCAATTTAAGTGACAATATTCGAAATGAGATTATTTATTTAATTCAGAGTCGCCACTTGGGAAAGGTTTGGCTTTTGGTGTCCCAAGTCACCGGTTTATCTTGAATCCCAAATCGAGGAAAATATTCGACTTTTCCAAATGAAGTCTGCGAACCAGAAATTCTAAGTAAGGAATTCTGTTGACCCGAGGGAAGGTGTTAGGCACCCTCGAATCCCGTGGTTCTAGCACGGTCGCTTAAATTGTTATAATGGCTAAATATCTGATTTAAAATACATGTTGTGACTTATGTGCTTTTATTAAGTTTAAACCGCTTTTATTATTATCATTTATTTTTATAGAATTGCAACGTCGTGAAAATGTATCTCGAACCACGTCACAATCAATGCACCCGTAGTTGTTAGCACATTTCGACTCCGTTGAGATTTGAATTTGGGTCACATAAATGCGCACCCGAATTTAAGAATGTAATTTAATTAGTGTCGCGCCTAAAGAATCTAACGCGTTATTATCTTTGGGGAAGGCAGTGGAATTCACTAAACTGTCCATCCCAAATTCTAAGTATTTATTATGGTTAATCATCGAGGGCCCCGCGATTTGCATTTTTATTTAGAGAGGCTCGTCTCATTATTTTAGAAGAGGATATCCTAAAGTGACTACATTTCTATTATTTGTTTCCAGAAATAGAAGAAGAAAAATGTATGCTAATTGAAGTATAGGCTTCGGCCTAAACCGGACTCCTATTAATTTCTGATTAATTACTTATAAAGTGAAAGGACGTCATACCTTACGGACATGCTTTGGTTGAACAAAGAAATTACATATGATATTGATGAAATGCAATACTTAAACCGAACGACGTCCTTAAGTCGAATTCAAACCAAGTTGCTTAAACAGGATTAATGGAGTTCTTTATTAAAAGATGTTACTGACGATGTTCAAAACTCGTCCTATAAACTGCCTAAAGAAATCGAAACTAGATGATTCAAAACTATATTATATCGGCTAGATTTAACAGCTATTTGCCCCTACCAATTCAAGCATGCTAAAGAATGAGTTTAAGTTTAACAATTGTATAAATAGTGTCACATTCCATGGATTGTGTTTACATCCTGTATGTTACTAAACGAATCAAATACCGCAGTTTCAGATTAACATAAAATCTACTTAACTACAAACTCACCAATGTATTCTCTATTAGCTATAAACTAAAATTCACACAACTTAACAACATTCATGAATAACAAGTGATTGTGACTCCTTCAACTCTTTCTATTCATGCTTTTCGATGTACAATCAGCTACACCAATGTGAGATTTGAGATGTGTACCTGGAAATACTGAAAATGCAAAAGAGAAGAGGAAGAAGATGGGGAAATCAGCAGCAGCAAAGAAACAGAATTAACAGTAGCAGCAGGACAGAATAGCAGCAGCGACAGCAAACAGCAGTAGGGCAGCAGCAACAACTCACAAAACAATTGGGATGAGATCAACACCTCAACTGGGAATACTCAACTAGACCAAGTCTTCGAGTAGAACAACAACAACCAAGCAGACTCAGCTGGGATTTGGAAGAAATCAATGTTGCACAAACAGGTCAAGACTAGTGAAATCAAGACATCAACCAAAAGATGTAATTTCTAATCCTGCCTGTCTGTGTCATCAAAGAGAATTCTTTTCCAGTTTTCTGTTTTCCTCCCTTTAATTCTCAAAATGTTCTCTCCTCAAATCACTCTGTTCTTGTCAATGTCTGTTTCTATGTGTGTGTGTGTATGTCTCTCAACGTGTGTTACCCTTTCTTTATTTCAAATTATTCCTCACTGTGTGCCTCTCTCTCTCTGTCTATCTCTATCAGCTCTCTCTTTTCTCTTATCTGCTCACAGTCTGTGTATCCCTCTATGTCTGTCCCTCTAGATGTGTGTGTGTGTTTTTTCCTCTAATCTTAGGGTTTTTTTTTCAGGTCCTTTTCTATCAGATGTCCTCCCCCCTTTATAAGCCTTAACACTACCCCTTTTAACAGCCTGTTTAGAATATCACCATACCCCTCCCATGTGCCTTCCATTTTCAGTTCCACTTTAGCTAATTAAGTATTAAACCCCATCATTCCCTTGGCAGGCTTAACTTTCCATTTTATTAACTAAAAGCAAACATGGGCAGCAAGATGTAGTCTGACAGCACATGCTGTCAAACTATTTAATTCAAAAAGGGCCTTTATGCCATGTCGTGCACATGCCCTCCAGTTCAGATTACCATTACAGCCTAACCTTAGATTTCTGGAATCAAATTAGCAATTATAAGTAACTGAACTTGGTTCTTAATTGATTCAGGCAATGTTCAACAGAAGCAAATCGATTTATTTTGTTCAGACAGTTGAAAACTAATTAACGACACATGTCGACTCGACTATATTAGCATTAACATACACAATCGTAGCCAAAAATCAGACATTTAAACAGTATCGATACATGATTCGAATTATACTGACTGAGCAAAGTGGTACTTGAGGAGCCAATTGATCAGTCAACATTTGAAATTCAACTAATTGCACAACAAATACACACATATTATCAGAACAAGTAGAAGAAGACACTCAATCAAACAACAAAAGTTCAGGCAAAGTGGACAAACAGAAGTTGATAAAATTCGGAGACACAAACAAAACATGAACAGACCTTCACCATAAATCAGATGGACCAAAACAAATAAAGAAAAAGAAAGAACTCACCTTAAACCTTGAAAAATCAAAACCTTAACTCGGACCTGGTCAGGCCTTTCTTAAGGCTGAACGGACTTTAATCGAAGTGTTTCTCAGATGAGAAACACTTTGATTAAACTCCATTAGACCTTAATCTCTTCGGTTGAACGAATATGGACCAGTGACGAAGAATCAAAAAGTTCCAAAACTCAGATCTGGGATTCATGCTTCCCTGATCAGATTCGGACCAAACCAAGTATGGTTTGGTCACGAGGGGGTCTGGGGAGTGTCTGGTATGAATTTAAGACAGATCGGTGTAGATTAGGTTCCGACTCGAATCTTCATTTGAAGATTCGAGAAGGTGGGATAGGATTCGAGGTGTGTGGTTGGTAGATTTGGGTTCAGGACGGCACGGGGGTTCTATGGTGTTAAGGGCGAGGTCACCGGCGTCCGTGCCGCCGGGTTTCTGGTGAAGGGAGATGGGGGCGGCTAGGGTTTGATGGGAAGGGTCTGTGGAGACGAAGGCTGGGGTATTGGATATGGGCAGGGTATGTTAAGGGCTTATATATGGAATGGGTGGGTTGATCTCAACCGTTAGATAAATCTAGATCTACGGTCTGGATCTGAGGGCTTAAGTGGAACGGTGTCGTTTCGAGGGTAAAGGGTTTGGGTTGGTCCGGGTGGAAACGGGTCGGGGCCATTAGTGGGTTATGGGAAGGTGATCTTGGCCGTTGATCAATCTGAGATCAACGGCCCAGATCAGTTTGGACCAAAACGGCGTCGTTTGGACACCCTGGCTATCAGCTGGTGTGGACCGGGCAGGTCTGGTTTGGACGTTGTTTGTTTTGGGCCAATTTTAATAAATTGGCCCAATCCGGAAGAAGAAAAGAATTTTTTTTTATTATTTTAAAAACAAAACTAAGCAAAAATCAAATTAAAATTAAATACACACTCAATACAATTATTTGCACACACACTAAAATATTTCAAAACAGGTAAAACCAAACAAAATAAAATCACGGACGAAGATGCCTATTTATGATTTTCTATTTAACGACTGGATTACGGTTCGAATTATGCATGACACACACATTTTTTGTGTTTTGTTTTAATAAAGTAAAAATGGGCAAAAATCGTAAATAACCAACAAAGTGCCATGTAAAAATCCAAAATTTGTACAGCAGGGCCAATTATTATTATTTTTATTTCTTTCGGAGCGATTGTCGTGCGAAACAAAAATCACGTGCTCACAAAGGTCACACTATTTCTCAAACTTTTGATTATAAAATACCTATTTTACCCTCTAATTTATCAACTTTTGTCTTATTTTTATTTTCTTTTAACTTTTTAATATTACAATTTCTTTCTTTTTAATTTATATTATGGACTTACCTATAGAATAAATAAATTTATTTATAAATTAAAAAATAGTATTTAAGCATATAAATGATAGAATAATAAAATATTGAACATAGTTTAAAACAAATTAATTAGAACAATTTGTTTGTAATAATAGTATTGATATTAACAACAAAACTCAAAAATTTATTTACACAGTTAAAATGAAAAAAATATTTAAAATATATATTCCGTGCACGTAATATAAAAATAATTATTTAAATAATAATAAAAAATAAAAATAAATAATAATATACATCATGTATTCTTGAAAATTATGCTCAATTATACTATTATTCCGGCATTATATATGCTACAAAACTAAATTTTAATTTTTTTATTTTATAAATAATATTTATTTGTTCTAAGGTAAGTCCATAAATATAGATTAAAGTTAGAAAAATCATAATAATAAAAAAGTAAAAAAGAAGATAAAAGTTGATAATTACGAGAAAAAAATAGGTATTTCACAATCAAAAGTTTGAGAAATCTGGTTGAGTGACCTTCTGAGTGCTATATATAGGCATAGTTAAGTGATTTTTCTGTTACAAACAAAAAAAAAGATGACTTTATTTTAGATAATTTCGGATAATGGAGTGATCATTTAAATAATGGTATAAGCTAATCAAAGATAGTACTGATACAGTAAGTTCTCCATTAATATTGGAGTTAAACAATTCCTATTTTATGTGTCAAAATAACGTTGTTTCCATCCAATTTATAAGTTTGAGCGACAAGTGGAAGATGTTTTTTGTACCAAGAAAAAACAAGTGCAAGTGGATTTTCACATTCATGGTCCATTCCTGGCCTATTAGCTATGTAAATTGCTATTGAGGAATTGATTCGTGGATGTATACATTATTTTTCTTATAGTGTTATTTTTATTCACCATAGATATCCTTATATTTCAATCAATCTAATCTAGCAAAAATAATATCGAAGCATGCAATAAACGGTTACATTATATTATAAATTACAAACTATAAATTATGTGAATATGGCAAGACAATGTATTGTAATTATACCCATTGGACAAAATCTAAGAGGACTTACCAATAATTTTTATGGTAACAATTTCTCAAAATTAATAATCCCAACCACCCAGATTTCTTTAAAATATCTTAAAGATTTCTAAATAGGTAAGAAATTTAACTATACTTTATTTTGGTAAATAAGCTATGTAATTATACACTAAAACATAGAGAGTAATTTTTATGAAGTCTAGAGAGTTAGTAGGAGATCACTTTGGTTTAATTGGTGATATTTCACTTAAGATTTGAATGAACAGTTTAGTATGCCTTTTTCACGATTTGAGTGAACCGGTTAATGTGCCTCATAAACAAAGTCCTAAAAATTTGATGGTAGCTTTTACTAGGGGAACCAATCTTACCCATATATATATATATATATATATATATATATATATATATATATATATGTATAAGATTCTAATATTAGAAATATTATATTTTTTTACACTAACAACATATATAGAAGGTCAACCTTTTTTTACATGCATAGCCTGTGGCATTAGCACATGACCACATGAAACTGGTGAAAAGCCAAAAGTGTAAAGCTAGCTGTATTTTTTGGTAAGCCAAGTTTGGTTAAGGTTATGGGAATTCCCAAGGAAATTGCCCTCAAAGTTGGGAATCTCACACTAGACCCAACCACCCTCCCTCCCCCAAGCCCCACAATCCACCCCCTTAGTTCTCTTTGGGGGTGGGGGTAGGGGATGCTAACTCCCTTATAAATTTCCCATTTTCTCTAAAGCATAAACCCAACAAATCCATAATTATTCTCACTCTATACTCTCTGTCCTTTATCTTTATCTCTTGCAGACTCCCATAATGCCTGCTCAAGTGATGCCTGAGAAACCTTTTACTGAAGTTCATGCCATAGGGAAGGAAATTGGTTCTGCAAATTTTATCAAAAGGTAATATAAATTCTATTCCTCTCTTTCATTTTAGATGACGATCTTTCAAAATAATGACACATTTTTATTCTTTTAACTTTAAATTCACACTTTACTTTTAATAATATGGTCATATTATAACAAAAAAAAAAATATTGTTATAAGATGTTTAAAACTTATTTTAATATGTGTCAGACACTTTTTCTTTATCATAGCTAGCCTTATAAAATGAAACGAACAGAGTAGTTATCTTTCCTCACCATTCAAGAAGTTCATATGTTCATGCATGTTTCTGCATGAAAAAGCTGTAGAGATCTTATAAAATATTATTGACCTCTTAATTCGAAAAAGAAGAAAGAAAAAGAGGAGCTAAAAGGAAAAAAGAAGAATAAACCCTTTTTCGCCGACGATATTCTTTCTCCACACTTTATTGTCTCCAACTCTCACGAAACAGGTAGCTTTTCCAAGAAAATATAAAGCGCGTTCAAACAGCCACCATTGATTTTAGAAAAATAATTGAGATACTACTGAAATCAAATATACTCATTCTTTCTTTTGTTTACTTGTCTAAATTCATTATTCTCTTTTTCTTTTGTATACTACTTTCTTGCTTAATTCCACTCTGTTTCGTTATACAAATGACCTTTTTTTCCTTTTCTGTCCTTAAAAGAACGATACCTTCTTGTATTTAAAAACTCCTTATCTTCAACTTTCAATTTTATCCTTAATGACATGTTCTTATAAACCATAAAAATATCATAAATGTCTAAAATTGCAAGTTCTATTGGTACATAGCTTATGGTATGTGACAAAGTCCTTTTTTAAGTTCGTGTTGAGTCAAATATCGCTATATATCGCTGTATAAAATGAAACTAAGGAAATATAATTTTGACTTTCTTCTTGTTGATCATAGAATTATTTGTAACTAAGGATTAATTTAATCTCCTTTCTGTTGTACAGGCTAGAAGGAAAGATTGCAATTGTAACAGGTGGAGCAAGAGGAATTGGAGAGGCAACAGTGAGACTATTTGCCAGACATGGAGCCAAAGTTGTAATAGCCGACATAGAGGACAACATTGGCAATGCTCTAGCCAATTCTTTGTCACCTTCAGCCACTTATGTTCATTGTGATGTTACATCTGAGGAAGATATAAAAAACTTAATTGATTCAACAATTTTCAAGTATGGACATCTCGATATTATGTTCAACAATGCTGGAATTTTGGGAAACCAAAAAAAGCACAAGAAGAGCATAGTCAATTTCGATCCTAATGAATTCGATAAAATTATGTCTGTGAACGTACGAGGAGCTGCTCTGGGAATGAAGCACGCGGCTAGGGTTATGATTCCACGAGGCTATGGTTGCATAATTTCAACTTCTAGTGTTGCTGGAGTTATGGGAGGGCTAGGACCACATGCATATACAGCTTCAAAACATGCAATTATTGGGCTAACAAAGAATGCTGCTTGTGAATTAGGGTGTCATGGGATTAGGGTTAATTGTATTTCACCCTTTGGCGTCGCGACATCAATGTTGATTAATGCATGGAACCATTGCGATGAAGATGAAGGAGAAGAAAATGGGGTGAAACTTGGGGTGCCTTGTGAAGAAGAAGTGGAGAAAATGGAGGAATTTGTGAGAAATTTGGCAAATTTGAAAGGCACAAATTTAAGGGCTAAGGATATTGCTGAGGCTGCACTTTATTTGGCAAGTGATGAATCCAAATATGTAAGTGGTCATAATCTTGTTGTGGATGGTGGGATTACTACCTCAAGAAATTGCATTGGCTTGTAGTGAGAAAAAAAAAAACGTTTTTTTTTTGGTTATATAAAGAGTTATCTCGTGAATGAACGAATGTGGTGTTTGGATTTGGCTGAGAAAGAATTGGTTCTAGATTAGTGTTTAGGAAAAAACAATTGTTTGTATTTGGATTTGACTTTGGAAGAAGTGGTTTTGGAACATAATTTATTTGGATTTGGTTATTTTCCAAAGTCTTTAAGATTTAATTTTGGTTCAATTTTGTTGAAAGCTATCACCGAAGGAGTAAATATACATTTATAGCAAAGGCTTCCATATGATTAAAATTTCCATAAGGTCCTCAAGCACAACAAAAAGAATTCAAAATTGAAATTTGGGGACTTTAAAAGAAACTGGATAGATCGAAATGTAATTTTCGGAAGTGTTTGTTTTCGCCCTTCGACGAATGATTTCTGGTTTCTGAATCTAATGCCTTAAAGAAAAAACTAAAGAGCTGCCTCTAAATACAAATTTCGCATCTTTTTATTCAAGACAAAAAAGCTACAAATTATAAAATATAATATGGAGAGTCGACTTGGATTGCTGTCACGATCCAAAATTCACTAATTGTGATGATACCATAACTCAACCCGCTAGGTAAGCCAGCTAATAACTATCTAATTCCACTAATATTAATAAGACAATTAAACAAAATGAATTATCTAAATCTTATACATTCCCCAAGGACTAGTAGTACAAATCATGAGCTTCTAAAAATAGAATTTACAAAGCTGATATGAAGTAAATACATCTTCTATTTGAAAAGTACATAAACAAAGTTCTTATAAATCTAAGGCTACCATGAACAAGAGGCAGCTACAACAGGAATGCAGGTACATCTTCAAATCCGGTAACTATCGAGTATAGCAACAATAACAACCAACATCTACATGCAATGTGCAGATGTATAGTATCAGTACAACCGACTCCATGTACTGAGTAAGTAACAAACCTAACCTTAGGTTGAAAGTAGTGACGAGCTGTAACATAGGTCGAGTCCAACACTAATAACCAATATCAGTTCATAATAACGTAGAGCATATAAGAAAGTAACTCAGAGATATAAATGCTCAGCTTTTTCACAGTTTACTGAAAATAGTTCCGCTTTTCAAGAATATCAGTAAAAAACTCAAATCATATGCCGAAATCGTCACTATAAAATATGAGATAGTTGAAAAACGAGAGATATCTCACATTTGCTATCTGGAAAGAAAATGAATCATCTTATTTATTGTGAAAAGGATTTTAGAAAAAGAAATACAGTTTTTCAACTATCTCATATTTCACGATGTTTTCAGTAAAGAATTTGGGTTCTTCACTGATATTCTTGAAAAGCGAAACTATTTTCGAAAAACTATGAGAAAGCTGAACATTTCATCTCTGAGTTACTTCCTTATTTATATGTTCTATATTGTTGGCTTCTCGTGTTGGACCCGACCATGTTCCAGCTCGTCACTGCTTTCAACCTAAGATTAGGTTTGTTACTTATTGAGTACATGGGGTCGGTTGTACTCATACTGTACTTCATGTACATTGCGTGCAGATCCCGGATGCCGATGTTGCTGCGTTCGATGGTTGCTGGATTTGAAGGCGTACCTGTATTGCTGCTGTAGCTGCCTCTTGTTCACGGTAGCCTTAGATTATAAAGACTCATTTTATGTACTTTTCAAACAGAAGATGTATTTACTTCATATCATCTTTGTAAACTCTATTCTTAGAAACTCATGATTTGTACTACCAGTCATTGGGAATTGTATAAGATTCAGTTAACTCCTATGTTTAATTGTTTATCTAATATTGATGGAATTGGATAGTGATTAGTTGGCTTACCTAGAAGGTTGGGTTAGGTACCATTACGACTGGTGAATTTTGGGTCATGACAGCTGGATTCCCCTATTTTTTAGGCAAATTCTACTATTGTATTCATGAATACAGTAGCACGAATACAACGAATACAACAACATAACAACTAAATAATAACTATAGAAGTAATTATGTATATAGTATCTATAGGAAGTTAATAGCCACTAAATAATGCTTTCCGAAAATTCCTTTAATTAAGATCACCTCAAAATCATATGAGACAAACTTGTGCTGATTCCAATAAATTGCCATTATTCCCAACATCTAAAAGATTGGTCTTCTTGAATTCCACAGGTGCAAAATTAAAGTGTGACTAAGAATCCTTGGCTCATTAGATAGTAGGAACATTTTAATGTATTCCATTAACACCAGTCTGCATTCTCGTTATCCCATAATTAGATTAGATATATCTTTTGATATAACGTTCAACAGAATCTCTTGTAACAAATCAAACCCGATCTTTTATTATGTGGTAAACAGTAGTTCGCGCCTTCTTTTTAATTTTGATCAACCCAGATAGATGTAGTAGATCCTTATTTGTCACGATTCAAAATCCCAACTTGTCGTGATGGCGCCTAACACACTTGCTAGGCAAGTTGACAAACACATAACAACTAAATATTTGAATAAAACATGTTTTAATAAACTCAACAATGGAAAATCTCATAAATATCTGATAAAAGTAACTGAAACTCTACTACAACCATTCCAAAACCTGGTGACAACGAGTACACGAACACTTAAGTATCAACATAAACCAAAACTCTAGTACAACTGTCTGAATAACACAACAATACTGAAGAAAATAAAAGAAAAGAGAGTCAAGGTCTGCAGACGCCATAACAACTACCTTGAAGTCTCCAAGCAAGTACTGACAACGATCTAGCAATCACCGCATCCAGATGTACCTGGATATGCACACGAAGTATAGAGTGTAGTATAAGTACAACCGACCTAATGTACTCAATAAGTAACATGGCTAACCTTGGGCTGAAAGTAGTGATGAGCCCAGAAGGATACAATCAGAATCAATATAATGACAACACGGGTAAGCTAATGACAATGACAATAAATAATTCAGTGAAGCTTCCATATTCAGCTCGTTCATGGTACATAATTTAGACATACTTTCAAGTTCACAATTAAATATCAACACTGATAATAACATGTCAAGTATAGCTAGCATGAGGAGTGATACATCTATATGCCTACATGTCAAATATGCATGTCAAGTGTAAGGTATCACAATGATATTCAGAAGTACTCACACTCTCAGAGTACTCAATTTGTCTATCTCAAATGCCCACTCATCACACACAAAATCACTCAGCACTGCACGGGTGCGTGGTATCAATGCCTCTCACCAAAGCACGTGTATATATATCATTGTGCCTGCGCTCATTGCTGGTATGTCAGACTCCGAAAGGGCGGATCCTGCCCAAGCGCTAATATCAAGTTTATAAGGCCTGCTGCGGCGTGTATCCCGATCCGCAATAATAAATAAGTTAATAAGTCCTACTAGTCATGCAACCCGATC
Organism: Nicotiana sylvestris; assembly: GCF_000393655.2. Taxonomy (NCBI): domain Eukaryota; kingdom Viridiplantae; phylum Streptophyta; class Magnoliopsida; order Solanales; family Solanaceae; genus Nicotiana; species Nicotiana sylvestris. The sequence continues at coordinate 130,534,956 of NC_091063.1, forward strand.
CATAATAACACTCACAAAATGGCTCTATGGCCCCACCTCAGTCATCAATCTCGCAAGTCTCAATGGATCACAAATCTCTTACCACTCAGCCCAAATAATAATAACATGTGATGATATAACAATGAATGATAACAGAGACTGAGATATGATATGCAAATGAAGAATCATGCTAGAGTACATAATTGCAGTTACAACATATAACTCAAAACAGCAGAAATAACCTCATTAATTCATAATTAAATAACCATATACCCTAAATATGATTTCTAACATGAATCACAACACAATTACTCTAACATGTAGGAATTACACGGATAAAACAAGACTTGATGTCAGCACAGTATAAGAATTCACCCGAATCAAGATTACCAAGGTGCATGCCCACACGCCCATCACCTAGCATGCGCGTCATCCCAACACAAACAATATAACACGTTTTCTAGGGATTTATACCCTCAGTTCCGAGTTTAGAAGTGTTATTTACTACAAAGTGCACACCTCAACGCTCCAACAAACCCTTGCCTCGTGAATCAGCCTCCAAATGGTTCAAATCTAGCCAAAGCAACTTAATTCTATCAATAATAGCTATTGGAAAGAATTCCAAAAGATAAGGTCTTTAATCAACATCAGAAAGTCAACCCAAAACGTCAACCCAGACCCATACCTCATAATCCGATAAAATTTACAAAATCCAAACACTCATTCAATTACGAGTCCAACCATACCAAAATTATCCAATTCCAACCACAAATCGATCTTCAAATTCCAAAATCTTACTCTCCAATACATAATCCAAATATCCCCCAATTTCACCTTAAACACAGATAATCTAGGTGTAATAATCAATAGGTATTCCATATTTATGGACAAACGTGATCAAAAGTCACTTACCTTTTTAATCTAGGTGGAAATTTCTCCAATAATTGCCCTAGTCTGAACTTTAAAATCCCAAAAATGAGAAAATCGACTGAACCCTTCGATTTTAAACACTGTCCAGCGATCTCACTTCCGCGAAAACCATTAAAATCACGACCTTCCACTTCTGCAGCCAAAATCCTGCTTCTACGATCCTTTACGTGCTTCTGCGAGTCCTCTCCTATGGAAACTATCAGCATCTGCGGTTCCTGCCCTTCAAGTCCAAAATCTGCTTCTGCGGAACAATCATCACATAAGCAACTTCGATTCTGCGGAACCTCTGCATGCACCTGCAAAAATCCCTATGAGAGGCCCTATTCCGTACCTGCGGCTAGCCAGCCACACTTGCGTCTTCGCATCTATGGCCAAGCCCACCGCAAATGCAATTACAAATGCAACCAAAATCTTTAGCAATGCTTTAAGTCCAACTCTCGATCCATTAACCATACGTAATTCACCTGAGGCCCCTGAGACCTCAACCAAACATACTGATAAAACCTAAAATACGATACGAACTTAGTCAAGGCCTCAAATCATATCAAACAATATCATAATCACGAATCGCGCCCCAATTCATGCCTTATGAAACTAATGAATTTATAACTTCTAAAACCAATGCCGAACCATATCAAATCAACTCCGATTGATCTCAAATTTTGCACACAAGTCATAAATGACACAACGAACCTATTCCAACTCCTAGAACAAAATTCCGAGCCTGATACAAATAAAGTCAAATATCGGTCAAACTTCTCAGCCTTCCAAACCTTTAACTTTCCAACTTTTGCCAATTCAAGCCAAAAAAAACTATGGACTTCCAAATCAATATCCAGACATATTCCTAAGTCCAAAATCACCCTACAAATCTATCAAAACCATTAAAACTCTATTTCGGAGTCGTCTACATAAAAGTCAAACTCTGGTCAACTCTAACAAATTAAGCTTCCAACCTTGAGACTATGTATCCCAATTCACTCCGAATTATCCCAGGAACCAAACCAACCACTTCGGCAAGTCACATAACAACAAATGAACTTTGGAGAAGTGATAAATGGGGGAACAATGCTACAATACTCAAAATGACCGGTCGGATCATTAATTCTCCCCTTCTTAAACAAATGTTCGTCCTCGAACAGGTCTAAAATCATACTTGGAGTCTCAAATAGGTGAGGATAGTTGCTCTGTATCTCTCGCTCGATCTCCCAAGTGGCCTCCTCGACTGGCTGGCCTCTCTACTGAACTTTTACTGAAGCTATATTCTTTGATCTCAACTTTCGAACTTGCCAATCCAAAATGGCCACCACCTCCATATCATAAGTTAAATCTCTATCTAAATGAACCATGCTGAAATGTAAAATATGAGACGGATCACTATAATACTTCCAGAGCATAGAAATATAAAACACTGGGTGAACACCCGATGGAGTAGGTGGCAAGCTTATGGCCACCTCTCCAATCCTCTTGCCACCTACTCCAATCCTGTCAAGCATCTCAAAAGGGACAATATACCGAGGGCTCAATTTTCCCTTCTTCCCGAACCTAATCACACCCTTCATGGGCAAAAATCTGAGAAATACCTTCTCTCCCGCCATATATGCAACATCGCGAACCTTCCTAACTGCGTAACTCTTCTGTCTAAACTGTGTTTTACGAAGCCGATCCTGAATCGACTTGACTTTCTCCAAGGCATCCCGAACCAAATCAGTACTGAACAAACTAGCCTCTGCCAGCTCAAACCAACCAACTGGAGAACGACACTTCCTCCCATATAAGTCCTCATAAGGAGCCATCTGAATACTCAATTGGTAGCTGTTATTGCAGGCAAATTCTGCAAGTGGTAGAAACTGATCCCAAGAATCCCCGAAATCCATAACACAAGCGTATAGCATATCCTCCAAAATCTGAATGGTGCGCTCGGACTGTCCGCCCGTCAGGGGGTGGAATGTTGTACTCAACTCAACCCGTGTGCCCAACTCCCACTGCATTGCTCTCCAAAACTGCGATGTGAACTGCGTGTCTCGATTAGAAATAATGGACACCGACACGCCATGAAGACGAACAATCTCACAGATATAGATCTCAACCAGCGGATCTGAAGAATAGGTAGTCACAACCTGAATGAAATGTGCAGACTTAGTCAATCGGTCCACAATCACCCAAACTACATCGAATATTTTCTAAGTCTGTGGGAGCCCAACAACAAAGTCCATGGTAACAGGCTCCCATTTTCACTCGGGAATTTCAAGTCTCTGAAGCAAGCCATGGCCTCTGATGCTCGTACTTCACCTACTGACAGTTCAAGCAGCGAGACACCTACACTACTATATATTTCTTCATTCTTCTCTACCAATAGTGCTGCCTCGAGTCTCGATAAATCTTTGTGACACCCGGATGAATGGAATACCACGAACTATGTGCCTTCTCAAGAATCAACTCAAGCAACCCATCCATATTGAGCACACAAATCTGACCGTACATCTGCAACACCTTATCATCTCTAATAAAAACCTCCTTAGCATCACCATGCTATACCGTTTCCTTAAGGACAAGAAAATTGGGGTCGTCATACTGAAGCTCTTTGATATGCTCATATAAAGAAAATCGGTAAATCACGAAAGTTAGAACCTTACTAGGCTTTGAAATATCTAACCTTACAAACTAATTGGCCAAGGCCTAAACATATGATGCTAGAAGTCTCTCACCAACTAGAATATATGCAACACTGCCCATACTCATAGCCTTTTTACTCAAGGCATCGGCCACCACATTGACCTTCCCCGGATGATACAAAATGGTAATATCATAGTCCTTTGACAGCTCTAACCACCTCCCTGCCTCATGTTTAAATCCTTTTGCTTAAACAAGTGCTGTAGACTCCAATGATATGTACATGCCTCATAAGGCACGCAATAGATATAATGCCTCAAAATCTTTAATGCGTGAACAATGGCTGCCAACTCTAAATCATGAATGATGTAGTTCTTGTTATGGGTCATCAACTGGCGTGAAGCATAATCAATCACCCTACCCTTCTGTATATGCATCATAATAAACTGTATATGAACCCAATATTGAAGGCAAAACCAGAACTGGTTCTGTAGTCAAAACATTCTTGGGCTTCTGGAAGCTCTCCTCATACTCATTAGACCACATGAATGGGGCACCTTTTTGGGTCAATCTAGTAAAAAATGCAGCAATAGACAAGAAACCCTCCATAAAACGGTGATAATATCCGGCCGAACCATGGAAACTCCGAATCTCAGTAGCTGAAGACGGTCTGGGCCAACTCTGAACTGCCTCAATCTTCTTCGGATCTATCTTGATACCCTCTCTGGACACCATGTGCCCCAAGAACACCACATCAAGCTAGAACTCACACTTGGAGAATTTAGCATATAGCTTCTTCTCCCTCAACGTCTGGAGAACAATTCTCAGATGCTGCTTATGATCCTCCTGGCTGCGTGAGTACACCAGTATATTATCAATGAATACTATGACAAAAGAATAAAGATACTGGTGGAATACACTGTTCATCAGATGTATAAATGTTGCTAGGGCATTGGTCAGCCCAAAAGACATCACAAGAAACTCATAGTGGCCATAGCGGTTCCTGAATGTCGTCTTGAGAATATTATAATCCCCAATCTTCAACTGGTAATACCTAGACCTTAAATCAATCTTAGAGAACACTCTAGCACACTGAAGCTAGTCAAATAAGTCATCAATGCGCGGTAGTAGATACTTGTTCTTAATTGTAACTTTGTTCAACTATCTGTAATCAATGCACATCCGCATTGTATTATCCTTCTTCTTCACAAACATAATCGGTGCACCCCAAGGTGACACATTAAGCCTAATGAATTCCTTATCGAGTATCTCCTGAAACTGAGGAGGAATAGAGATGGGCTGAGTGCCCAGCAACAGGTCTATACCAAAATCAATGTCCCTGTCGGTTGACATGCCTGACAGGTATGTATGAAACACATACGGAAAGTCTCTCACTACTGGAATAGACTCAATGGTAGGAGTATCAACACCAACATTCGTCACAAAGTCCAAATATGCAAAACATCCCTTCTCAACCATCCGTTGAGCCTTAAAGTATGAAATCACTCTATTGGGAACATAATCCAGGGAACTTCTCCACTCAACCCTAGGCAATCCTGGCATCGCCAACGTCACGGTCTTAGCGTGACAATGTAGAATAGTGTGACACGGTGAAATTTAGTCCATGCCTAAAATCACATCACAATCAACCATACTAAGTAGTAAGTGATCAACTCTCATCTCTAATACCCCAATAGTCACCACACATAACCGATACACACGGTCCACAATAATAGAATCACCCACCGGTGTAGATACATGAATAGGTATAACTAAGGAATCATAGGCCATATCCTAATAGAAAGTAAAGTACAAAGATACATATGAATAAGTAGAACCAGGGTTAAATAATATGGAAACATCCTGTGGCACACTGAAGCAATACATGTGATCATTGCATCTAAGGCAACTGCCTCTGGCCTGGCAGGAAAAGCATAGCATAGAGCCTGACCACCACTTGATCGACTTCTCTGGCGACCTTGAACTACCTGAGTCCCAACCCGAACTAGCTGAGCCGGTGGTGAAGTAACTAGTGCGAAAGTTATATCCTGACCTCTCTGCTGAATTGGACCTCCTATAAGATGGGAGCAATACCTCCTCACCTGCCCTAAATCTCCACACTCGGAGTAACCTCGATCTATAAATGGCGGCGGGCACTCAACCGGACCCCTAAAACTAGAATAACAGCTAGAAAGAATTAGGTACTGATGAACCCTGAATTGATGGAGCATAGGATAAACTCTGAGCTAGGAGCGAACTGAAAAATGACTAACTAGGATGAGCATTGTATGAACCATGACTAGCTGATGCACCACGATTAACTGGACGAGCCGTTTGAATGGGCCTATAAGGATGACCCTTACTGTGATGGGACTGTCCTCTAGCCGAGGCACTACTAAAACCACTTAAACTATGAGGCCTCTTGGTATCCCACTCATCATACTCTTAACTACGTACCAGCTCTAAGCGTCTAGCAATATTGACCACCCAGTCAAAGCTCGCACCCTTTGCCACCTCCCGAGCCATAATGAAGCGTAATGGATAGTAGAGGCCATCAATGACTCCTAATCATCTCCCTCTCAGTGGGAACCAACCATACCGTGTGACGAGTCAACTCTGCAAACCTCATCTCATACTGAGTCACGGTCACACCCCCATGGCGTAGTTGCTCAAAATGCCTTGGAAACTCTTCTCTACAAGTCTGTGGGACAAACTTCTAAGAGAACCGAGAACTCATATCATGTAAGTGGTGCTGCATCGGCTGGCCTGCCCAACTCATAGGACTCCCACCATCTGTAGGCTACCCCTGTCAGCTAAAGAGTAGTAAATGAAACTACAATGGTCTCCAAAATACCCGCTGTACAAAGGATCTGCTGACACTTGTCTATAAAATCCTGATTATCCTCTAACTCTTCCCCACTGAACTCTGGAGGCTTAAGCCTCCCAAACAGTTCTAAATAAAAGAAAATATATGAATCTTATATATTCCCCAAGGACTGGTAGTATAAATCATGAGCTTCTAAGATTAGAATTTACAAAGGTGGTACGAAATAAATACATCATCTGTTTGAAAAGTACATAAATAGATTTTTATATTCTAAGGCTACCATGAACAAGAGGCAGCTACAACTAGAACGCAGGTATGTCTTTAATTCCAGCTCCCATCGATCACATCAACATTAGCAGCCGACATTTGCACGCAAGGTGCAGAAGTGTAGTATGAGTACATGGGGCAAAACTAACCTTAGGTTGAAAGTAGTGACGAGCTGGAACAAAGGTCGGGTCCAATACAAATAGCTTATAGAAGTTCATAACAACATTGAATATAAGCTATAATTACGTATTTTAGTCGCTTATTACACTCTAATTTACTACACTTTAATTGAGTTTGAGCTTTAATCGCTAGTGTTTTGCACTAATTATGTATTTTATGCCTTACAGGAGTAATTCTGAGCTATGTAGATATTATGGGATGAATTCAAGTGATTGAAGTTTTGAAGTCTGAGTAAAATCCCAAGGAATTAAGCGATCGTGTTCAAGGATCAATGGATGATAGGTAAGAACGAAACGAAGAATCGAGCAGGCATACGACACATTATCTAGTAAAATGCACATAACGTTTTGCTCAGAACTACGTTCGAGCTCCACAATATATCGGTGGAAAGCTATTTGAAAGGGCTACAACTTTTATGTTTTGCATTTTCCCGAATTCCCACTACTACGGTGCGGGTACGCACTGCGCGCGGCGCGCCTGTGGAAATTTCTTGTAGCCTATCAGAATCAGCTCTCTGAACTTCCCCACAAGCACACCGCATGACACGTCGCCCTATGCGGTGCGCCTGTGCAAATTTTATAGAGCTAGAGTTCTATTCGCATAGGAAAAGGTGTTTCGTCTAGGCCCGAACCTATTTGGTATAAATACATATAAAAATGCTATTTTGAGAGAAGGACATACTTTTGACATAATTTAGACCTAAGGAGGCTAAGGAAACCGGAGATTCGACCTAAGGAGGCAAGAACATAGTAGGAGCAAGGCGGAGAATTCTTCTACGAGTTTTTCACTTCCTTTTTCCTATTTTCATTATTGGTTATGAATTCTAATATTGTAGTTATGCATACTATTATGAATAACTAGTTTGTTATCTAGGGTTTTGATGGAACCTATTGGAGGATGATTTTCTTGTTACGTTAATAGAGAATTACTGTAGCTTTTTCTCTATTTGTTCAACTACGTTATTATTGTGGTTGGTTGAAGAGCTCTCAATCGACAGTGCCTATTTAGTGTGTATTACTCGGGAGAGAGTTCATATTTAGGTATTTGTTGAACGATATCACTCCTAATGTATATGAGGGATCAATACGAAGGGTTTAAATGTGGGATTAGGGATAAGGAAACCTTGGGTGCTATCTGAGTGAGCCGTACTTAATGCCACCTAGCGTAATTCAGGAGAATATGTCTAGTAAATTATGGTAATTACTCGGGAGAGTGTTACGACAGTCAGAGTGCTCATGATCGGTAGAGAATACTTAGGCGAATTTACAGAAAACGTAGCCGGAAGAATTCCGACAATAGGGGAAATCATAACTCTAGACCTCCTTAATCTCGTCTCCAACCCATATCCTTGTTAATTGATAGTTTTAGTGCTTTCTAGTATTTGTTAGTTAATTAAATAAAAATAAATATTATAATCTTTACAATTAGGAAATTGTTTGGACTTGTGTTTCTTAGTGATATTGAACAGTGTAGCCAAGCCTTAGTTCTCTGTGGGATTCGACTCTGGACTTGTAAACCGGATTATATTTGAAACGACCGCTTAGTCCTTTTTATAAGGTATAGTTGGGCATGATCAGATTTTGGCACCATTGCCGGGGAACTAACGATGTAGTTGTAGCTATATATATTGCTAGGTTTCAAGTGTGAACTTTTATTTTGTTTTTTTTAATTATAACTGTTGATTTGAGAAATATGACATCCTGGAATTATGGAAATATAGGTGTAGATAATTCTACTATTGATCCTCATACATATTGTGAAGGAAACCACCCGTATCAAAATTATCAAAATATTCCAGATAGCGAATTATGTGTTCAAACTCAATCTTCTTTGTGGAATGTGTGTGATATGTGTGGTGGTAAAAATGGTCACTTTAATGGTTGTGCTTATATTTCTTATCTTCCCCCAACCCCTTATTATGATGGTTCTACCTTTTCTTGTGAAGTTAACATGAACAAAGAACCTAGGGATGCAAACCTGAAGGAGATCAAGGATATGTTAAAGTACCTTGTGGAACAAAATAATGAGAAACAATTGCTGATAGAAAGGCAAGAGACAACTATTCGCAACTTGGAGGCTCAAGTAAGTCAAGTGGTTGAAGCTTTTAATGCACAACAAGCCAATTTTGGGGATAAGAGGCAATAAGAGCGTGAATATGAGGTGCTAATTGAGGAGGTCAGAGTAGAACATCAACAACCTAGCCAACTACAATTTGAGGATGTCGATGTTGTAGAAGTGAGACTAGAGTCAGCCAAGGACATTGAATATACAAATTTTGTTGACTCTAGCATCATTGATGTTGAGGATGCTGAAAATGCTGAAGTTCATGTGTGTGAGCACATTGGTACTCACTCCAAATATTTTTCTACATTGTGCTTGGATGACGATATGGAAATAGTGTCATCCGAGCTGATTGAGAAGTCAAGGAATGAGGAACAAGGTGCCTACATTCTGAAATTATTCTCGCAAGAAAGACAGGACTACATACCTCATCTAAAAGCCAAGAAGTATAGAAAAGTACAATGGTTGCTTGGGCCAATTAGATTTGTTCCTCCACCCTTGGAGCATAGCCAAAAACTTGATGCCAAATTGGGGGTTCAATTCATTAGCTCGGGGTGGAGGCAAAAAGTGATTCGTGTCATGCGACGACGTTAAATCAAGTGCTTGTTGGGAGGCAATCCAGTTTTTTGCTTTTTTTTTAATTGTATTATTTTTGTATTGTCAATTTTTTATTTTCTAAAGCATGGAAAGCAAAGCTATTGGAAGGATGCAACAACAAATCAGATGGTTGCAACTAAGTGTGAGGTAGTCGCACGAAGGACCAAGCCTGGGAGAAGACTGAGTACCCCATGAGCTGTTAGTGCTTCGACCTTTGGACTACCAGTGAGTTTCTCTTACCCTTTCATAGTTATGATGTGCATTGGGGACAACACACAATTTTAAGTATGGGGTGAGGAGATTGTCTGGGTGACTTTTCATGCTACTTTAGCTATGTTAGTTTAATTAAATAATATTTTTTTTAAAGATTGGACTTTTTCCGACGATGATCTATTAGACAATTTTCTTGAGGAATTTAAGTCTAAAGAAAAAAAGACAAAAAGATTTTCTTTTGTTAGGTAGTGTAACAATTACCCCTTAGTTTTTCTTTGTGCCTCGGTTCTTTTCCAAGGATTTTATTTGAATCGAAAGTAGTTAGTTTTTTAGGAATATGAGCCATTGTGCTGCGTTTTGAATTGAAGCAATATCTCTTGACTTTGTTATACCTTGAGAATAGTGAGTACTTTGGTTGTGACGCTTAGGCTCAGTTTTTGACTCTTGTATAAGTACCTTTAATTGTATGATCTTAACTTTGCTTAACTGCTTTGACTAGAGTGTCTTGATGAGCCAAATCCTGAGTGAGTTATGTGCCATGTGTGTGTGAGGTTTGTGTGTTATTCTATGCATTGGATTTGATGCCTAGAACTTGCCTCATGTATTTGCAAAGCGAAATAGTAGTTTTGTTCAGTCTTGGAAGTGATATAGGCGTTTCTTTATTGAGCCATATATATATTTCACTTGCCTAATTGTTATGTATCGTAGTTAGCCCATTTGAGCCTGTAATCCTGTTTCATTGGCAACCACATTACAAGGCTTACCCATTTGTTTGAATTAACCATCTATTTGAACCTTCTAACCTCTCATGAGCACTTGAATAGTTATGAACTTTGTAAAAGTTAAAGTGTGAGGTGGTTGGTTTGGCTTTTGAGTGGAACTAATAAGATAAGGAGAAAGGTGCACTGTTTTAAAAAAGTAAGAGCCACTTGAATTGAAAAAGAAAAGAAAAGAAAAATAAAAATAGTTGTATTGTGTGCAGATATTCATTGACAAGTGGTAACTCTTGAAATAATTGTGCTTAAATAATTTTGGAGTTAATGTATATTTATGTGAAGGTGGAATTATGGTTTGACATAAGTGTGTGGTTTGAATGTTAAAGTATATGTATAAAGTGCTTAGGGAGATGTAGTCACTCTTATATCCAAATGTATCCTACCCGACCCATAGCCTGCATTACAACTAATTAAAGTCCTACTTGATCCTAGACTAAGTGAGCTCAATTAGTAGAGTAGTACACTACGGGCAAGCCTATGGTGCATCTTTTGTGGCATATGAATGTTATTTCTGAGAGTGAGTGAATTTTTTATATCTTGAGTTCCTAATTGTTTTTAAATTTTATTGTGTGAAACTACTTTCTTTTGTTATGTGAGGGCACTTGATTCATGAAGGAAATGTAATTTCAGTGATTTCTATGTTAGAATTAGTGGGTGAGTTGTGAATAATGCGTGGTACTTGTTAGTCAAATCTTGAGGTGAAGATGTTACGCTTTTGTGCTTAGTCTATTTTAAATATTCTTGGTGTGATGAGTTAGGAGAATTGTTTAAAAAGGTCCTGTCTATATAAAGTGTAGTTTGATTGCTCGAGGACGAGCAATGGTTTAAGTGTGGGGTGTTGATGATAGACTATAATTACGTATTTTAGTCGCTTATCACACTCTAATTTACTGCACTTTAATTGAATTTGAGCTTTAATCGCTAGTGTTTTGCACTAATTGTGTATTTTATGCCTTACAGGAGTGATTCCGAGCTATGTAGATATTATGGGATGAATTCAAGTGATTTGGAGCTTTAAAGTCTGAGTAAAAGCCCAAGGAATTAAGCCGGGATCATGTTCGAGGATCAACGAAAGATAGTTAAGTACGAAACGAAGAATCGAACGGGCATACAACACACTGTCTAGTAAAATGCACATAACCTTTCACTCAGAACACCGTTCGGGCTCCACAATATATCATTGGAAAGCTATTTGAAAGGGATACAACTTTTGGGTTTTGCATTTTTGCGAATTCCCACTAACTCGGCACATGGCGCGGCGCGGAGCGCCTGCAAAAATTTCCTACAGCCAGTCAGAATCAGCTCTCTGAACTTCCCCACAAGCACACTCCATGGCACGTCATCCCATGCGGCGCGCTTGTGCAAATTTTATAGAGCTAGAGTTCTAATTCATGCAAGAAAAGGTGTTTCTTTTGGGCCCGACCCGTTTTGTTATAAATACATGTAAAAACGCTATTTTGTGAGGAGGACATACTTTTGACATAATTTAGACCTAAGAAGGCTAAGGAGACCAGAGATTCGACATAAAGAGGCAAGAACACACTAGGAGCAATGCGGAGAATTCTTCTACGAGTTTTTCACTTCCTTCTTCCTATTTTCATTATTGGTTATGAATTCTAGTATTGTAGCTATGCATACTATTATGAATAGCTAATTTGTTATCTAGGGTTTTGATGGAACCTATTGGAGGATGATTTTCTTGTTACGTTAATATAGAATTGCCGTAGCTTTATCTCTATTTGTTCAACTACGTTATTATTGTGGTTGGTTGAAGAGCTCTCAATCGACTGTGCCTATTTAGTGTATATTACTCGGGAGAGAGTGCATATTTAGGTAGTTGTTGAACAACATCACTCCTAACGTATATGAGGGATCAATACGAAGGGTTTAAAGGTGGGATTAGGGATAACGAAACCTTGGGTGCGATCCGAGTGAGCCGTATTTAATGCCAACTAGCGTAATTTTGGAGAATATGTCTAGTAAATTGTGGTAATTTCTCGGGAGAGAGTTACGATAGTCACAACGCTCATGATAGGTAGAGAATACTTAGGCGAATTTACAGAAAACGTAGCCGGAAGGATTCCGACAATAGGGGAAATCATAACTCTAGACCTCCTTAATCTTGTCTCCAACCCTTATCCTTGTTAATTGATAGTTTTACTGCTTTCTAGTATTTGTTAGTTAATTAGATAAAAATAAATATTATAATCTTTATAGTTAGGAAATTGTTTGGATTTGTGTTTCTTAGTGATATTAAGCAGTTGTAGCCAAGCCTTAGTTCTCTGTGGTATTCGACTCCGGACTTGTAAACCAGATTATATTTGTAACGACCACTTAGTCTTTTTTATAAGACATAGTTGGGAAGCAAGTAATAAAAGAAGTAACTCAGAGATAAAATGCTCAATTTTTTCGTAGTTTCACATAATAATAGGTCCGGTTTTCAAGTATATCAGTGAAAACCCAAATCTTTTACCGAAATCGACAAAAATACGGGTAAGTATGAAAATTGTAATTTTTTCCAAAAATCCTTTCAACAATAAATAAGATGTTCCATTTTCTTTCCAGATAGCAAGTGTAAAATACCTCTCTATGCCCATATGTCAATATGTGTGAGAAGACATGAGTGACGTGATACCGTATAGCATGAGGAAAATGCATCTCTATGCCTGTTTGTCATGTGTGCATGTCAATGCAATGTATCTCAGAGATGAACTCATGTACTCACACTCTCAGAGTAACTCAATCTCACTGTCTCACACTTTCCACTCATCATACTCAATCACTCAGTACTGTATATGGCCAATCCGGCCCAGGGAAGATTCATCCCGAAATATATATATTAACTAACCATCAGTCACTCAGTACTGAGTAGGGCCAAATTTAGCCCGTGGGGAAGATCCATCCCCAGGTATATAAATTCTTCGGACAAGATCCATGTCCAGGAAAGATCCATCCCTGAATATAATCAACCGCGCTCACTAAGGGTGTGTGCAGACTCCAGAGAGGCTCCTTCAGCCCATGCATTATCATAAATCAGTATAATCACTGCGACGTGCAACCCGATCCCATATGTGTAATCAATAAAAATGCTGCGGCGTGCAACCCGATCCTATAATATCACTCACACTCAGGCCCTCGACCTCACTCAGTCATCAATTTCTCCCATCTTTCGGGCTCACAATGCCATGAAACTAGCCCAAAATGATGATATGATATGCCAATAAATCGTACCAGTGACTGAGATATAATATGTATATGAATGCGTATGACTATATACAGCAATAAAAGCAGATAACTCAACAGCAGAAATGACTTTAGTGGGTCCTAACAGGATAAGCGCGTAGCGTAGACATGGTTTCTAACATCGATCATAGCTCAATAGCTCAAGTACGTAGAAATTTCATGTTTACAGGTAAGATCAGGTAACACAATACCATAGAAATAATGGAGTCACAATTCACACGGTGCACGCCCACACGCCCGTCACCTAGCATGTGCGTCACCTCAACACCAATCACAAAGCACGTAATTCAGGGTTTCATACCCTCAACACCAAGTTTAGAAGTGTTACCTACCTCGAACAAGCCAAATCCAATACCCAGCAAGCAAAATGATTCTCCAAAAATGCCATCTGGAGCATACCGACCTCCGAATGACTCGAAACTAGCCAAAAGCAACTCAAATACATTAAATAATGCCAAAGGAGACAAACTCAATCGATAAAGGTCGAATCTTTAATCAAAATTCCAAAGTCATCCAAAAAGTCAAACCCGGGCCTGCGCCTCGGAACCCCATAAAAATCACAAAATCTGACAAGTCATTCACTTACGAGTCCAACCATACTAGTTTCACTCAAATCCGACTCCAAATCGATATTCAAAACTCAAAAATTCAGTTTATGAAATTTTGGACAAAACCCCCAAATTTCACTTTGAAATCAGCAATCAAATGCCAAAAATGAAGATGGATTCATGAAATATAACTAGAATTGAGTATAGAACACTTACCCAAATCTATATGGTGAAAATTACCTCTAAAAATTATCCAAATCCGAGCTCCCCAACTCAAAATATGTCCAAATGAACAAACCCTTGATATTAAATATTTTTTCCCAGCTGTTCTGCCTCGTTTCGTATGCCAAACGATTCCGAAACTCACTTTTGATGCCTTTAGTGGGTTTCTTGTGAAATGTCAGTCAAGTTAGGCTTTTGAATCACTCCATTTGACCTTATAATGAAGGAGATATAGTGATTTAAATATTTGAAAATAGTGCAGATTTTTAAATACGAAGTCAATGGCATATTTGTAATTAATCTGAAAAATCTAACAACCCAGTTCTTAGTAAAATGACCATAAAATCCTCATACGATGTCCAAAGTTGACGATTCTTTTTGCTATGACTCCGTAATTACGGTACAAATCTAATGCTTCAATCAAAACAGAAATCAGAGCTCATTTGTTCAATGTGATACCATTTATGCTTGAAGAAACGACTTCGAAACATAAGAAAAACGAGCGCAACACAACCCAAACCTATCTGAAACTCACCCGAGACCCTCAGGACTCCGTACATACCAATAAATCCCATAACATGACACGGATTTACCCGAGGCCTCAAATCACACATAACAACATTGAAACAACGAAACGCACCTGAAATCACACTTAATAAACTTTTGACCTTTCGACTTCCAAAAACTCGCGCCAAAACCTCTCAAATCAACTCGGAGTGAACTAAAATTTTGCATACAAGTCCTAATACATCATACGGAGCTACTCGTGCTCCAAACTACCGAGTAAAGTGCAAATGCTCAAAACGATCGATCGGGTCATTACATTAATTAAACTCAACAAGGAAAACTCTCATAAATATCTAATAAAAGTAACTAAAAATCTATCTAGAACAATCCCAAAACCTGGTGTTAAAGAGTACATTAGCACTACTAAGTATCAATATAAACTAAAACTCTAGTACAACTATCTGAATAATCGAACAATACTGAAGAAAATAAAAGAAAAGAAAGAAGGTTTGCGGACCCCTTAGTAGATACCTTGAAGTCTCCAAGCAAGTACTGGAAACGATCTAGCAATCATCGCATCCAGATGTACCTAGATCTGCACACGAAGTGCAAAGTGTAGTATGAGTACGACCGACCAAATGTACTTAATAAATAACATGGCTAGCCTTAGGTTGAAAGTAGTGACGAGCTCAGAAGGATACAATAAGAATTAATATAATGAACACACGGGTAAGCTAATGACAATGATAGTAAATACCTCAGTGAAACTTCCATATTCAGCTCGTTCATGGTACAGAATTTAGACATGCTTTCAAGTTCACAATTAAAGACCAACAATGATAATAAAATGTCACGTATAGCTAGCATGTGGAATGGTACATCTCTATGCCTACATGTCAAATATGAATGTCATGTGTAAGGTATCACAATGATAATCCCAGGTACTCACACTCTTAGAGTACTTAATCTGTCTATCTCAAATGCCCACTCATCACACACACAATCACTCAGCATTATACGGGTGCTTGGTATCAATATCCCTCACCAAGCACGTGTATATATATTATTGTGCCTGCTCTTGCTGCTGGTATGCTAGACTCTGGAGGGGCGAATCCTGCCAAGCGCTAATACAAAGCCTATAAGGCTTGCTGCGGCATGCAACCCGATCTAGAATAATAAATGAGCCAATAAGGCTTGCTGTGGCGTGCATCCTGATCCATAATAACACTCACAACACGGCTCTCAGGTCTAACTCAGTCATCAATCTCGTAAGTCTCAAGAGCTCACAAATCTCGTACCACTCAGCCCAATCAATGATAACATGTGATGTAACAATGAATAATAAAAGAGACTGAGATATGATATTTTAATGAAGAATCATGATTGAGTACATAATTGTAGTTAATATTAGAAATAACCTCAGTAAGTCTCAATCAAATAAACATATAGCCTAAACATGATTTCTAACGTGAATCACAACTCAATCACTCTAACATGTAGGAATTACATGGAAAAAACAAGATTGATGTCAACACTGTATAAGAGTTCAGCCGAATCAAGATTACCACAATGCATGCCCACACGCCCGTCATCTAGCATGTGCGTCACCATAACACAAACCATATAACACGTTTTCGAGGGATTTATACCCTCAGTTCCAAGTTTAAAAGTGTTATTTACCTCAAAGTGCGCAACTCAATGCTCAACAAACCCTTGCCTCGCGAATCGACCTCCAAACTACTCAAATCTAGCCAAAGAAACTTAATCCCGTCAATAATAGCTATAGGAAAAATTTCAAAAGATAAAGTTAAGGTCTTTAATCAAAATCTAAAAGTTAACCCAAAAAGTCAATCCCTGGGCCCGCACCTCGGAACCCGACAAAATTCACAAAATCTGAACACCCATTCAATTAAGAGTCCGACCATACCAAAATCATCAAATTCCAACCATAAATCAACCATCAACCCCAAATCTTACTCTCCAATACATAATCCAAAAATCTCCAAAATTTCACCTCAAACATATATAATCTAGGTGTAAAATTAATGGGTATTCAATATTTTTGGACAAAAGTGATTAAAAGTCATTTACCTCTTCAATATAGGTGGAAACCTCTCCAAAATTTGCCGTAGTCCGAACTGCAAAATCCCCAAAATGAGAAAATCAACTACTGCCCAGCGATCTCACTTCTGCGGGCTAAACAATCGCACCTGCGGTTCCGCTTTTGCGGAAGAAATCTCGCTTCTGCGAAAACCATTAAAATCCCCACATGCTGCTTCTACGGTCCTTCTCGCGCTTCTGCAAGTCTGCTCTTGCAAAAATTATCCACATCAGCGGTCCTGCCTTCAAGTCCAAAGTCTGCTTCCGCAGAACACATCGTAGAACCAAATTCGCTTATGCGGAACTTCTGCATGCACCTACGAATATTTCTATGCCAGGCCCCATTCCGCTCCTACGACCCTCCAGCCGCACCTGCAGCCAAGCCCACTGCAAATGAGATTACACCAACAACCAAAATTTTCAACAATGCTTTAAGTCCAACTCTCGATCCGTTAGCCATCCGTGATTCCCCGAGGCCCCCGGGACCTCAACCAAACATACCACTAGGTTCTAAAATACGATACGAACTTAGTCAAAGCCTCAAATCATGTCAAACAATATCATAATCACGAATCATACCCCAATCCAAGCGTAATGAAACTAATGAATTTCCAACTTCTAAAACCAATATCATATAAAACCAACTCCGATTGATCTTAAATTTTGCACACAAGTCATAAATGACACAGCGGACCTGCTTCAACTCCCGGAAAAAAAATTCGAGCCTGGTGACAACAAAGTCAACTCTTGGTCAAATGTCTCAACTTTGTAAATCTTCAATTTTCTAACTTTTGCCAATCCAAGCTAAAATAACTTACGGACCTCCAAATCAATATCCAATCATACTCCTAAGTCCAAAATCACCATACAAAGCTATCAGAACTATCAAATCTCCATTCCGGAGTCGTCTACACAAAAGTCAAACTCCGGCCAACTCTAACAAATTAAGCCTCCAACCTTGGGACTATGTGTCTCAATTCACTCTGAATCATCCCCGGAACAAAATCAACCACCCCGACAAATCATATAATCAGAAATGAACATAGGAGAAGCGATAAATGAGGGAACAAGACTACAATACTCAAAACGACCAGCCGAGTCGTTACGTTATTCCAGAATATATATCTTATCAAGTCTTGAATTAGTTTAAGACTCGAAAATCAATTAGCGTCACTAACCGCTCCATAATTAATAAAAATTTCATGGGATGACCTATTTGACATGTCTCATTTAACCTATACCCACATTATTTTTTTAGTAGATATACCATATGCTTTATTGAAATAGTTTTTAAATGAGTGTTTACCCTTCATCCTCACAAGAAGCATTTCTTTCGAACTAAACTTTACATTTACCCTCTTTGCTGGTTCCACTTTTCTCTGTATCCTTCCTCAACAATTTTGTTGAAATATAGTTTCTTTCACCTTTTTCTTTGGAGAATCTTTAGCTCATTGGTTCTTCTTCAACAAGAGTTAGTATCAAGTACATGCACTATTTTAATTTTTCATATTTTTGCCATATTATACGGTATGTAGTCATGTGTTTTTCATCGAGTTGAAGGTTTTTTGGTTATTTGTTTTACTAATATGTGGTATGATTTTTGGTAGTTTATAGATATTATTTGTATATAGGTTTAGGTTAATAGTGTTTTATTGATTAGTCATGAAATAGTTTTTAATGTTAAATCGTTTTATGTTCTAATGCATGTTGCACTTTTAAACTTTTTTTAATTTTAATAAAACCTTTTACTCTTTTGATACTTGTTTTTATAATATTTTGGTTGTAATGAAGTTAATGATGATGAATTATTGCATTGTTCGAAACTTCACACTTATTTTTCATGATTCAAAATCCTATGAAGGTCGTGATGGTACCTAACCTAGTTCGCTAGGTAAGCTAGCATTCATAATCAAAAAAAGAAAGACAAATAAAGGATAATCTATTGTCATGATATAGATAAAGTATAAATAAGTCTCACATCATCAACTAAAAATAAATAAATACTACAACAATCTTCCAAAATCCGATAGTACAAAATTATGAGCTACTAAATAGAGTACAATTAAGTTTGAAATGTAAAAATACTGTCTAAAACAAAACAACAGTAGGATAAATAGGAAGCGAACTCCATAAGTTGTGATTCCAGCATAGCAACTCACTTCGAAGTCTCCAAGATCAAGCTACTAGGCCCCCTCCTATACGCTACTGGAACCAGCACCAGGATCTGTACAAAAATATGTAAAAGTATAGTTTGAATAAAAAATTAATGTGTACTTAGTAAGTATGAAGTCTAACCCCGATAAAATAGTAGCAAGGTTTAGACAAAAGGATACATGCTCACATAAGTTGTTTAACTCTTAATAATGTACGATAAATGAAGAAACAGCCGAGAAACAACATATATAAATAGTAAGGTACGCATCCAACAACCAACTATTAAGCATACTTTTCAAATAAGTTTATCAAGAACGCAAGTAAGGCATGCCATCAACATATGTGGATAATATGAATCAAATAGAATATGTATGCATGTCTCTACATGAGGCTAAAGTATCTATTCATATGAAAGACTCCATCTTTACCTTAGCAGACACCTCCCAGGTTCTCTACACCTCTCAAGTGTCTGATTTCACTGCGCACACACGACCCAAGGTAAAATAGGTGATCATGACTCTTGAGGGATGGATCGAAATCCATACATTGAACATTATAGATCCATAATAAATTATCAACATCTCATAAAATTAATCATCAAACAACACTAAATATACGATCGTGCCAAATCATAATAATCGCACGGAATATCTCATCGTGCCAACTTCAGTCCATAATAGAGTACCATATGTAGGGATGTACATATATGAACAAGAAATTAGAATGTGTAATTCATATAGACAGAGAAATCAACATGCATATATGTATGCATATGTACAAGTATGACTAAGTTTAAAACATATAATTCAAAATATAATTTGTCACAATCCAAACTCCTACCAGAGTCATGGCAATGCCTCACACTACTTGCTAGGCAAGTCACAATTTTACAATAACAATAAAACTCAAATAACATAACTTGATAATTTCAACAACGGTAATATCAATTTCTGAAGATAATAATAATAACGCAACTACAACCATCCCAAAGAACTGGTGTCAGTGAGTACGTGAGCACTACTGAACCTCAAAATATAGAGGCAATACTCAATACAAACTATCTGAATTATAGAACAATGACAACAAAATAAACTAAAAGAGGACTTCAAGGTCTGCGAACAACATAGCATCTACCTTGTAGTCTCCACAAACTGAAACCGGTGCAAACCTCTAGCAATCACCGCACCTAGAAGTACATAGATTTGCACATAAAGTGTAGAGTGTAGTATGAATACAACCGATCTCATGTACTCAATAAGTAACAAACTTAATGTCAAGCTGAAAGTAGTGACGAGCTCGGAAGTAAGTCAGTGTCCAACACAAATAATTGCTAACAACTCATAATATAATAAAGACAATAAAAGTAAATAACTCAAAAGATAAAATGTTCAGCTCATTCAGAATTGCGGAAAAAAATTAGACATACTTTATAAGTATAAAAGTAAAAGTCCAATCTTTCATCGAAATTTCTAAAATGTGAGTTTATCAAGGAAACTATAATTTTCTAAACTTTCAAAAACCGATAAAATATTTGATTTACCAGCTAGTATGAGAAAAAGACAACTCTATGCCTAAATATGAAATATACATGTCAAGTCAATAACATTACAGTGAAATCATCAGGTACACTCACTCTCAGCATACTCACGGTGCCTGACACAAATGTCCCTCACTATCACACACAACCATACTCAGCACTGTACAAGTGCCTAGCACAAATGCCCCACCCCAAAGCACATATATATCATTGTGCCTGTACTCACTGTAATATCAGACTCCAGAAGGGCGGATCCTATACTAAGTGCTAATCAATAATCAAAATACTATTGTGGCATGCAACTCGATCCAATATATCTCATAAAACAACTTTATGTTCCACATCAGTCATCAACCGCTCATGTCTAAATGGCTCATATCTCATAGAACTCAGTACCAAATGGTATCACATATAGAAGGCAACAACAATGTGTGATATGACAAGCAAATATATTACAACGAATGACATTTAACATGAGGATGAAGAACTATGACTGAGAATATACTACAATTAAGGCAAACAACTCAAATTGACAAGAATAGCCCAATAAACATGATTTCTAATATGAATCATAGCTGAAATGATCATATAAGTAGAGAAAATACGGATATAATGAGGCATGAAAGCACCGAAGTCGTATAGTAGACTAAAGTCTACCCAGTTCATGAGTACCACGGTGTACACACAAACGCCTGTCACCTAGCATGTGCTCACCCCCAACACATCTCAAGTATCATAGTCCACAAGGATAATTGCCCTCAAATAGAGTTTAGATATGTTACTTACCTCAAAGCGCGTGAATCAATACTCCCAAAAGCCCCTCCCCAGTGAATCGACCTCCGAGTGACTCGAATCTAGTCAAAGCAACTCAACATCATCAATAAAAGCTATATGAAACAACCCTAAACCATAAAGCTAAGATCTTGATTCAAACATGCAAAGTCAACCCAAAACGTCAACCCCGGGCTCGCACCCCAGAACCCAAAAAACTTAGAAATTTCGATCACTAATTTCGATACAAGTCCAAATATATGTGTTTCACCCAAAACCAACCTCAAATCAACCCTCAAATAGCTAATTTTCACTCTCTAAAACCATACTTAAAATCTCCAAATTTCATCTTTAATTCACATAAACTAGGTATAATAATCTTTGGATGATTAATATCTATCACCACAATCAAGTAAACTTCACTTACCTCTTCAATTGGGGTGAAAATTCCTTAAATATCACCTCTAACTGAGCTCCATAACTCCAAATAACAAAAAATAACCAAACCCGTAAAATGTTATAAATTGCCCAGTGATTCCACATTTTTTGGACAATCCACTGCATCTGCGGCTCCACTTTTATGGTCAAAAGCCCGCATCTATGGTCCTCACTTAAGCCACAACCTCCCGCTTCTGTGGCCTACCCCTCACACCTGCGCAACTGCTTATGCGGTCTCTTATCGCAGGGTCGGTCTCGCTTATGCGCCAAGAGTTCCGCATCTATGGACAAAACTCCTCCGGCCCACTCTCGCTTCTGGGCCTTTAGGGCCACATCTACGGCATCACATCTGCACCACTCTTCCATAGGTGGGAAAGTATACGACTCAGCAAAACTTTTGCAATGCAACACAATCCAAAATAAGCGGAAACCAATTTGAAACACACCCGAGACCCCATCTCATCACACCAACTAGTCCCAAAATATAACAGGGACCTACTAGAGGCCTCAAATAACACCAAAAAACATCAAAACTACGAATCACACCTCAATTGAAGCTTAATGAACTAATGAACTTTCAACTATCAAAACTCATGCCAGACCATATCAAATCAACTCGGAATGACCTCAAATTTTGCATTCAAGTCCCAAATGGTGCAACAGACCTATTCTAGTTCCAGAACCATAATCCGAACTCGATATCACCAAAGTAAACTCCCCATCAAACCTATGAAACTTCCAAACCTTCAACTTTCCCACTTTCGCTAAAAAGCAAAAAATCAACCTACAGACCTCCAAATCTACATTTGGACATTCGCCTAAATCTAAGATCACCATACGAACCAATACGAACCTTCAAAATACCATTACAGGGTCATCTACATGAAAGTCAAACTCCAGTCAACTCTTACAACTTAAGCATCTAACCTTGAGACTAAGTGTCCCAATTATATCTGAAACTTCCCAGAAATCGAACCAACTGTCTTCGAAAGTCACATAACTACAAGTACACATACGTAAAGTATCAAGTAGGGAGAATGTGGCTCAAATATATAAAATAAACAACTGAGTCATTATATTCTCTCCTTATGAAATAAACACTCATCCTCGAACCGGTCTAGAATCATACTTGGTGTTTTAAAAAGGTGTGGATATTTGCTCTGTATTTCCTCATCGATCTCCCAAGTAGCCTCCTCGACCTGCTGACCTCTCTAATGAACCTTCACTAATGCTATATTCTTCAACCTCAACTTTCAAACCTGCATGTCCAAAATGGCAACTGGCTCCACTACATAAGTCAAATTTCTATCCAACTGCACCATGCTGAAGTCTAATACCGGATCCCCATAATACTTTTGGAGCATAAAAACATGAAATACTGGATTAACTCCCGATAAACTAGGTGGCAAGGCAAGTCTGTAGGTCACCTCTCCAACTCTCTCAAGCACCTCAAAAGGACCAATATACCTACGACTTAACTTTCCCTTCTTCCCAAACCTCATCACACCCTTCATGGGAGAAGCTCTGAGTATAACCTTCTTACCTACCATATATGCCACTTCACGAGCTTTTCGGTCTGCATAACTCTTCTGCCTGTACTGCGCTGTACGAAGTCACGCTTGAATCAACTTCACCTTCTCCAAAGTATCACATACCAAATCAGTGCCCACCAACCTAGCCTTCCCAGGCTCAAACCAACAATCGAAGAACAACATCACCTCCAATATAAGGCCTCATACGGAGCCATCTAGATACTCGACTGATAGTTGTTATTGTTAGCAAACTTTGCTAATGGTAGAAACTGAACCTATGATCCCTTGAAATTAATGAAACATGCTCGTAACATGTCATCCAATATCTGAATAGTACGCTCAGACAATCCGTCCGTCTGGGGATGAAATGTCATAAGGTATCACTTTCCCCTCCTGCATCAACACACACCGAATGTCAATCTGTAAAGCATCACAATAGACTATATAAGAACCCGATCCCAAGGTAAAACAAAAACTGGAGCTGTAGTCAAGGCAGTCTTGAGCTTTCGAAAACTCTCCTCAGACTCATCAGACCACCTGAATAGGACACCCTTCTGCATTAATCTAGTCAAGTCGACTACTCAAGCATTTTCAATACTTTCAAATTTAAGATATGCTAAAACATGTTTAAACAAATAAAAGTCTAATAAAACTGATAAAACCATGGCAATTCAATATAGAAGTTTCCCAAAATCGGGGTGTCACTGAGTGCATGAGCATCTATACAGATATAGAGTCAGAATCACTATCTATGAAATTGAAACTAAATAAATAAAATTTGAGGGATAGGGGAGGAGAGTCAAGGTCTGCGGACGCCAGAGCAGCTAGCTCGAAAGTCTCCGAAAGACAGTAAACTCTAAGAATCAGCAACCACTGTGACCAGATATAGCTAGATCTGCACACGAAGTGCAGGGTATAGCGTGAGTACAACCAACTCAGTAAGTAACAAGTCTAACTATTGGACTGAAAGTAGTGACGAGCTTCACAGGTACAATTCAATTACAGGATTACAGTACAGAAATATCGGCATGCTTTCAAGTTTAACAATTAAAGCCCAAATGGGTAAATCATGTCAAATTCAATTGAAATAGGATATGGTATAGCTCAGAATCTACATGACAGTTATATATGCCAACTAAAGTATAAAAACAGTAATGAAATCATATGCATACTCTCGGAGTATCAATCACTCATTCCTCCCCTTCACTCCATCCTCACAGTCACTTAATCCTCCTAATTGCTCGGCACTCTCACTCAGTAGGTACCTGTGCTCACTGTGGGTTAGCAGACTCCGGAGGGACAAATTCAGCCCAAACACTATAATATGCCATGTCATGGCATGAGTCAATAACACATGTTGCGGCGTGCAGCCCGATCCCATACATATTCTCACAATCAGGCCCTCGTCCTCACTCAGCCATCAATCTCTCTAGTCTCTCGGGCTCAAAAGAATCATGATAATCAGCCTAAACAATGATGATATAACGTATCAATAAAGGACAGTAAAGACGGAGATATATTGTGCAAATAATACTTGTGACTAAGTATAAAGTGGCAAATTAAACAAATAATTCAACATATAACATGACCCCTGTGGGTCTCAACATTACCAACACATAGCCTACGCATGATTTCTATCATGACTGGTAGCTCAACTTCTCTAACATATGGTAAAAATACAGGTAACGACAAGATTATTCAACCATACACTTTGATGGAATTGACCAAGTCACAATTCCTATGGTGCACACCCACATGCTGGTCTCCTAGCATGTGCGTCACCTCAACACCAATCAAATAATACCTAATTTGGGATTTCATACCCCCAAAATCAAGTTTAAAAATGTTACTTACCTCAAACCGTGAATATTCCTACTCCAATAAGCCCTTGCCTCGCTAATCGGCCTCCGAATGCCTCGAATCTAGCCACAAATAATTCTATACAATCAACACAAGCTAAAGGAATCAATTCCATAAGAAAATACTAAATTCTTAATAAAAAGTCAAGAAGTCAACTAAAAAGTTGAACCCCGGACCCACATCTCGAAATTCAATAAAAGTCACAAAATCCAGAAGCCTATTCAACCACGAGTCTAACCATAACAAATTTACCAAATTCCGATGCCAAATCACCACTCAAATCCCCAAATTAAATTCTCCAAATCCCTACCCTCAAACTCCCAAATTTCACCTCAAAATCAGACAAACCAGCTAAGAAATTCAATGGGGAAACAAGATTATTAAATAAAAATGATCACATGTGGTTTACCTTAAGAAACACCTAGAAATGCCTCTCAAAAATTGCCTTAGTTTGAGTTTCAAAGTCCAAAATGGAGAAATCACCAAACCCTCGAATCAAATATTCTTCCGAGAGATTCCGCTTCTGCGGTCCAAAAATTTGCTTCTACTGTAATGACCTGGCCGGTCGTTTCATGAGTTATCACTCCATTTCCCCCATTTCTGCTTATTATTTCCTTGTTCAGCTGTATTATGTGTTATCGGGTTGGTTGGCTCGGGTTCGGAGAGGTTTTGGTAAGATTTGAGACACTTAGTCTCTTTTGAGGAAGCTTAAGTTGAAAAAGTCAACCGGATGTTGACTTATGTGAAAAGGGCTTGGATGTGAGTTTTGATGGTTCGGATAGCTTTGGAAGGTGATTTGGGACTTAGGAGAGTGATCGGAATGTGTTTTGGAGGTCCGGAGTAGAGTTAGGCTTGAATTGGCGAAATTGGAATTTCGGTGTTTTCCGGTTGATAGGTGAGATTTTGATATAGGGGTTGGAATGGAATTTTGGGAGTCGCAGTAGATCCGTTATGTCATTTGGGATATGTGTGAAACTTTCGGTCATTTGGGCGTGGTTTGATAGACTTTTTGATCGAAAGTGGAATTTGAAAGTTTTTAGAATTTTTAGGCTTGAATCCGATGCAAATTTGGTGTTTTGATGTTGTTTTGAGCGTCCCAAAGTTTGGAATGAGTTTTAATGATGTTATGGGATATGTTGGCATATTTGGTAGAGGTCCCGGGGGCCTCCGGTGAGTTTCGGGTGGTTAAACGGATCATTTCAAGTTGAGAAAAATTGCAGAAATCTGTTGTGTGTGTTGCAGACCTTTTGCCCTTTGCGTTCACGAGTGGGCCCTCGCATTCGCGAAGGGTTAGGATTTGAGGTTGGAATATTGGCCTTCGCATTCGCAAAGGAGGTACCACATTCGCTAAGGGTTGGGGTCATTGAGCTACGCGCTCGCGAGAGGGAAGCCGCGTTCGCGATGGGCTATGAAGCTGAGCCTTCACGTTCGTGAGAGGGGAGCCACGTTCTCGAAGAAGGAAAAATTGGTCAACTCAAATTTGTGCTTCGTGAATGCGAGGCATTGACCGCGTTCGTGATGAAGGATTTTTAAGTGCTGGGCAGAATGTTTAAAAGACCCATTTCCGCGATTTTGAGCCTAAGTTCCTCCATTTTTGGGCGATTTTGAAGGGGATTGAAGAGGGAATAAAGGGAGAACACTTGTAGGTAAGATTTATGGACTTAATACTCAATCCGAATGTAATTTCTACCTAATTAAACATGGAATTTATAGAATTTAAGCATAAATATTGAAGAACTAGGGCTTGAAATTGGAGACCTAGAATTTGGGATTTGAGGGGTCGTTTGTGGTTGGATTTTGATGCATTTGATATGAATGAACTCTAGGAGTGATAAGGAGTCTATTGATGTAATTTTTATCGGATTCCGAGATGTGGGCCCGGGGGTCGGATTTGGCCAATTTCCGGAATTGTGTTGTAATTTGATTTTTTTCGAGTGGGCTTTATTCCCTTAGCATATTTTGATTGTTTTTCACTGATTTTGGTTAGATTTAGAGCATCCAGAGGCTGATTCGAGAGGCAAAGGCATCGCGGGCTTGAGTTTGGACCGGATAGAGGTGAGTAATGATTGTAAATGTTGTCCTGAGGGTATGAAACCCCGGATTTCACATCCTTGTGCTATATTGAGGTGACGCACATGCTAGGTGACGAGCGTGGGGCCGTGCACCATTGGGGATTGTGACTTAGTCCATACCGTATGACTGTTTTACTATGTATTTGATTGAAAACTGTTTGTTATCATCATGTTTTGTGCTGGATGCCATATTTGGGCCTCGTGCCAACTGTTTGGACCCTTAGAGGATTTTTATTGCCTTTTCTTCACTGTTTTAATTTTATTTCTGTACTCAGTTGTGCTATATTATACTATTTTCATAACTCAGCCATGTTTACTATATTTTAACACTTTAAATGATATTTTGGGCTGAGCATCATATTTTACTGTGCCCGAATGCCTTTTAGAGATTTCCGACTGAGTAGGAACGAGGGCCTGTGTTGTGATGTTATTATGGAATCGGGCTGCAGGCCACAGTAGTGTTGTACTAATTTATAATTATAAGGCCGAGGGCCTGAGTTGTTATGCCATAAGGTGGCTTGATATGAGGCCGAGAGCCTATTGATTATGCCACGAGATGACTTGATATTGTATGGCGTGACATGTGAGGTGTTCACAGATCATAAGAATTTGCAATACTTGTTCAAGCAAAATGAGCTAAATTTCAGGTAGAGAATGTGGTTGGAGCTATTGAAGGACTATGATATCACCATCTTATACCATCCAGGAAAGGTCAATGTGGTGGCCGATGTTTTGAGTAGGAAATCAGCCAGTATGGGCAGTCTCGCGTATATTTCGGTCGGCGAGAGACCGCTTGCCTTGGATGTTCAGGCTTTGGCCAATAAGTTTGTGAGGTTGGATGTTTTGAGCCCAGCTGTGTGTTAGCTTGCACAGTCGCTCGTTCTTCTTTATTTGAGCGTATCCGCGATCAGCAGTATGATGATCCTTATTTGTGTGTCCTTAGAGACACTGTGCCAAGCAGGTTACCTTAGGAGATGATGGAGTTTTGAGGCTTCAGGGTCGAGTTTGTGTGCCTAATATGGATGGACTCCGAGAGTTGATTTTAGAGGAGGCCCATAGTTCCTAGTACTCTATTCATCCGGGCGCCGCTAAGATGTATCAGTATTTGCGGCAGCGTTATTGGTGGAGGAGAATGAAGAAGGATATTGTTGCATATGTGGCTCGGTGTTTGAATTGTCAGCAGGTAAAGTACGAGCATTAGAGACCTGGTGGTTTGTTTCAGAGGATTGAGCTTCCCGAGTGGAAGTGGGAGCGTATCACTATGGACTTTATTGTGGGAATCCCACTAGCTCAGAGAAAGTTTGATTGAGTGTGGGTTATTATTGATAGGCTGACTAAGTCAGCGCATTTCATTCATGTGGTAGTCTCCTATTCTTCTAAGAGGTTAGTTGAGATCTATATCCGGGAGATTGTTAGTCTTCATGGTGTGTCCGTGTCTATCATTTCTGATCGAGGTACGCAGTTTACCTCGCACTTCTGGAGAGTCGTTCAGCGTGAGTTGGGCACACGGGTCTAGTTGAGCATAACATTTCATCCTCAGACGGACGGGCAGTCCAAGCGTATTATTCAAATTTTGGAGGATATGCTCCGAGCTTGTGTCATTGCCTTTGGAGGCTCATGGGATCAATTTTTTGCCTTTAGTAGAGTTTGCCTACAACAACAGCTACCAGTCAAGCATCCAGATGGCTCCTTATGAGGCTTTATATGGTAGGCAATGTCGGTCGCCGGTTGGATGGTTTGAGCCGGGAGAGGCCCGGTTGTTGGGTACGGATCTAGTATAGGATGTCTTGGACAAGGTCAAAATTATTCAAGATAGGCTTCGTACAGCTCAGTTCAGGCAAAAGAGTTATGCCGACTGTAAGGTTCGTGATGTGGCATTCATGGTTGGCGAGCGAGTGTTGCTTCGAGTGTTAGTGAGCAAGTGTTACTTCGAGTGTCGCCTATGAAGGGCGTGATGAGATTCAGAAAGAAGGGAAAGCTTAACCCTAGGTTCATTGGCCCGTTTGAGATTCTTAATCGAGTGGGAGAGGTGGCTTACAGACTTGCATTGCCGCCGAGTTTATCGGTCGTGCATCCAGTGTTTCATGTGTCCATGCTTCAGAAGTATAATGGCAATCCATCCCACGTGTTAGACTTCAGCACTGTCCAGTTGGACAAGGACTTGTCATATGAGGAGGAACCGATAGCTATTCTAGACCGGCAAGTTCGTCAGTTGAGATCGAAGAGTTTCCCTTCTGTTCGTGTCTAGTTGAGAGGTCAGCCTGCTGAGGCATCGACCTGGGAGTCCGAGTCCGATATGCGAAACCATTATCCCCATCGTTTCTCCGACTCAGGTACTTCCTTCTTATGTCCGTTTGAGGACGAACAATTGTTTTAGAGGTGGAGGATGTGATGACCCAAAAGGTCATCACTTCATTTATGACTAAAATCTATGTTATGAGGCCTTAGAAGCCTCCTTTTTCCTCACCTCGGTTTACGTGCATGGCCCGGGCGTATATCCGGAATGCTTTTATGTGGAAATATGACGAAAATGCTAATTTGGCCTTTAAAATTGAATTTAAGTTGACTTCGGTCAACATTTTGGATAAACAAACCCAGACGTGTGATTTGATGGTCCCTGGGGTCTGTAGAAAAATATGGGACTTGGGCGTATGCCCGAAATCGAATTCCAAGGTCCCAAGCCCGAGAAATGAATTTTTGAAAAAGATTATTTTACTGAAAATATATGAGTTTTTGGAAATTTGATTATATTTGAAATTTATGGTATCGGGTTCATATTTTGGTTCCGGAGCCCATTACAGGTTCAATATGATGTTCGAGTTGTGTCTGTAAAATTTGGTAAGAAATGGAGGTCGGTTGATGTTATTCGGACCCGTATATGTGAAGTTTGAAACTTTGAAAGTTTTAAGATTTTTCTTAGATTTCTATGCTAAATTCATTGTTTAAGATGTTATTTTGGCAATTTGATCGCACGAGTAAGTCCGTAGGATGTTTTTGAGGTAGTGTACATGTTTGGTTTGGAGCCCCGAGGGCTCGGATGAGTTTCGGATAGGCGTCAGAATGTTTTTGGAATTAGAAAATCTGGTGTTTTTGTTGTTTGCTGGTGTCCAGGTTTTTACGCTATGCGATCGTTTAAGTAGGTCCGCGATCGCATAGTGTAGTCTCAGGGGGGCCTATTTTGTGTACTATGCAAACGCACTGACTGGGACGCGAACATGGAGCTTTGGGTATGTTGCTCTACGAGAACGCATCTAAGTCTACGCGAACCCACTGCCTAAGGGGGATCGGGGGACTGGGTTGGCCATAACACTGTGCGAATGTGGCCAATGGCTCGCGAACACGTAGGCCAGGGGGATTAAGCCTATGCGAACACGGCCAAAAGCACGCGAACACATAGAGTACCTATCCAGTCATTTTAAAAAACAGTAACAAAACGGGTTTTCTCCAAAATTTCATAACTCTTTCATTGAAACTCAAACTTGGGCGATTTTTGAAGGGGGGATTTCACCACAAAACCATAGGTATGTGTTCTTAGACTTGTTTTCTTCAATTTCCATTAATACCTATTAGCTTTCTAGGCCTAAATCATGTTCTTAAGGGTAGAAAATTAGGGATTTGGGTAGGTTACCAAATTAATCAGCTTCTTAACTTCAAAATTCTTTCAACTAAATTCAAATGCGATGAAGAATACTTAGACAACTTGGAATGACACCAAATTTCACACACAAGTTCAATATAACAATACAAACCTACTCCCAGGATCGAAATGCCAAACGAGATCCGATAACACCAAATCTACTTCAAGTCAAACTTAGAAAACTCTAAAACCTTCAAAATGCCAACTCCCAACAATAAGAGTTAAAATGTTCCCGGTCCACTCGAAACTCGATCCGAACATATATCCAAGCCTAAAATTACCATATGAAGCTGTTGGAAGTTTCAAATCCTAATTCTGAGGTTGTTTACTCAAAGTGTTAAATCAAACTTGGTCACACTAGGCCACTATTTTGGAACCAAGTGTTCCGAATTCAACTCGAACCCTTTCATAACCAAACCAATCGCCTGATAACTAGAGATTCTAGTCTATTTTATGGTCCTTTTTGCTTGAGTTTTGTATTAAAAGTGTATACAAGTATTTCCAAAGGTTAACTTATTGTACTTGCTTGCAGAGTTTGGTCAAAAAAGACAAAGAAGTCAAAACCAGCTCAAAAAGGAGTGAAACCTGCACAAGTCAAAGCTGAGTCAACTGAGCGCTGCGCGGAAAATCAACCGCGGTCGCGGAGGATCCACCACTGAGGCGGTCTTGATCTTGCGGTCAACGGATGCAAAGATCAGAGAGTTTTCATTTGGGGCTTTTCAAGTCTCCGCTGACTGCGGTGCTTTTATGTGGCAGCGGTACCTCCATCGCGACAGCAGTCCGTTTATCATGGTCCGCGGAGAAGAAGTTCAGAGAGCCTGAAGTTGAGCTAAAAGTTGAAGACCGTGGTCCGCACTTGATTTTATGTAGTCGTGGTAGCCTCACCGCTACAACCGTCCATTTTCCGCTGTCAGCGATACCACCGTCAGGGGCATTTTTGTTCGAAAAATTTAACTGTATATAAATACTTCTTTTTTAGATTTTAGGGCATCTTATCTTTAGTGAGCACGTGAAATTGTCATTTTTGCTTTTTAGAGTAATTTTAGATCTTGTTTAACAATTAATCTTAGACTTTTATCTTGTAATTAATTTTTATAGGTTATTCTTCATCTCAATCTATGATTTCTTCTTCAATTATGAGTAGCTAAACCAATTAGCTAGGGTTGTGGCTCAACCCTAGTGTGGGTATTTAATGGGTCTCCTATTTTAGGGCTTAGATGTTTATGGGTGATTGATAATTGGCCTGATTTGTGCTTTTTATGTTGAATTGGTGGTTGCAAACACTAATTTGTGCCTTTTTGACTTAGGCTCTTCTTGAGAAAGAGAGATTAAGTCTAGAAAATTTAGGCCAACAAGGAATTGGGGTGCATTCAAGAGATTGATAGCCCCAATTAAAAGGTTAAACCTAGAGATTGTAATACCCGACTTGAGCCAACTTTGCTCGCACAAATTGAACACCCAATTGGGCTTGAGAAAGCCAATTAGGGCAAAGTCACTCAAACTACGAGAGGTATAGAGTAAGTATCTCCGTACATTGGTTATATCATGATCCCAACTATAACATTATTGCACTAAGTTTTAGATCACGTTAGATACTCATCTAGGAGTAAGTCACTTCCCTAGTGCCTTTTTACCCATTTAGAAAATCCTACAAAAATATCTACTTAGCTTAATTTCGTGCATCATTAGTATAAAATTAGAAATAGAAAACACACAAAAGAATGATTGGAAGTGCAAGCAAGAACACTGCACATTGTTAGATTTAATAGGAATCCAACTCCAAACATATCCTATCTCCTTGTGGATTTGATCTCGACCTTTTTGGGTAAAAGCTACATCGACCGCTCTTTCCACTCTATAGTGGTGTAGGGTTGGACCCGATCACGGGGAGCTAAACGGTTTTGGCTATCTATCTGACTAGTTTTGTGTTTTGTTTTTCTTTCCTTCTGTGTTACTAACTTATGTGTATCATCAATTCGGGTACAAAATTGCGAACAATAATAATCTTGGAAATGCTATTCCGGGGGAGGAGGTAGATGATAATATTGATGATGAGGTAGCGATAGTGCCTCAAGCTCAAAGGAGAGGCTGTCAGGCCAATGATAATGTTCCAGACCCTCCCCCGCCTCCTCCAAGAGTCGCTCCTCTGGTGCTTCCAAAGGAAGGATATGCTAGTGCAATTATCCCACCCCAAATCTGGGCGGGCAATTTTCAAATTACAAATGTGATGTTGACTTTATTGGTGTAGCGAGGGTATTTCACAGGTGCTCCCCATCAGAATGCATATAAACATCTTAAAGGCTTTGTGAATACCTATTGGGGAAGCAAGCAAACAAATGTGTCAGAGGATGCAGTGCGGTTGATAGTATTCCCTTTCTCACTTAGAGGGAAAGCTTTAGACTGGCTTGAAAGGCTTCCCAACCATTCCATCGCTACTTGGGATGAGTTGGCGGACAAGTTTATAGCAAAGTTTTTCTCGCCAAGGCATTTGGCGACTTTGAGAGATGAGATTTTGGCCTTCAAACAGGAACCTAATGAACCACTTCATGAGATCTAGGAGAAATATCGGACAATGGTAAAAGAATATCCAAACAATGACATGACTGAAGCAATGATCTAGCAGACGTTCTATCGTGACATTAACATGACCAATTAGTGTGTTGTGAACCAGCTAGCAGGGGAAAATTTTATGAACACACCTTATGTTCAGGCATGTGAGATATTGGACGAGATGGAAGATACTTCCTTAGCTTGGCAAAGTCGAGCCAATGTGCCACAGGGTGATCCCACTGTCATCCACTTGCACAAAGAGCTCCATGATCATGGTCAGGCAATAGCAGAGTTAACTACAACAATGAACCTATTGGCAAAAACTCAATTGCAAAAAGTTCAAGCTCTAAGACAAGTAAATGCTAGGGAAGGTGTCAACATGTTGGTCAACAGGAGGTGACAAAGAGGTCAACAAGGTCAAGATAGTCCAGATCAATATGAGCAAGGTAGGGGTGGTTTCAATCAAGATGAGGGATATGATGAGCAAAGTGAAGAAGTGCAGTACGTGAACAATTACTAAGGACAAAGGGGCATTGCGCCTAACCAACAACAATAGTGGAGATCCCAAGGAAATTGGGGGAATAAAAACCAACAAGGCAATAGCAATTGGGGGAATCAAAACCAACAAGGCAATAGCAACTGGGGGAACAACAATCAGAATTGGGGCAACTAGAACAGCCAGGGCAACTGGAGTGGCAACAACAACAATTGGGGAGGCAACAACAACCAAGGGGGTTGGAATAATGGCAATCAATGGAATCGGGCGCAAGGCTTTCAAAGGCCTCCTATGTATTAACAACCAAACAACCCACCTCCATTTATGTCCCAAGGTCCTAGCTCGTTAAACAATGAGATGGGCAGGATCGAGATGATGTTTGAACAAATGATAAAGAAGAACGCCGACTCTGATGCCTAGTTGGCATCCCACAATACTTCAATCCGAAATTTGGAGGTTCAACTTGGCCAGATTTTGCAATCTTTGAATACTCGCCCTAAGGGGGCTCTACCTAGTGATACGGTAGTAAACCCGAAGGGTGGGAGCAACACCGGGCATACAATGGCGGTGATTACTAGAAACGGTTGAGGTGGTAATGTCAATACCTCCAAGCAAAAGGAAATTGTGAGTGTTGAGGTTGAAGTACAAGATGATGATGTTCCTATATTTGATGAGCAAGTGAGTGAAGAGAATTTGAATGCGGAAGTGAGAATTGATATTAATAATAATGAGGTGGATACTCAAGATGACATGAACCCGTCTAGGGAACATGTAATAGACATACCGGAAATGGTAGTGCCCAAGGCTAAGGCTCCCTTTCCAAGGCATCCTCCACCTTACCCCCAAAGGCTTGCAAAGCAAAAGAATAAGAACCAATTTAGGAAATTTATTGACATAATGAAGAGCTTATCAATCAATGTTCCTTTGGTGGAAGCTCTTGAGCAAATGCTGGGTTATGCCAAGTTCATGAAAGACTTGGTGACTAAAAAGAGATCCATGGATTGTGAGACCATAAAAATGACTCACCAAGTAAGTGCAATTGTGCACTCGATGTCTCCAAAGCTTGAAGATCCCGGCGCTTTCACCATTCCATGTACCATTGGGAGTATGGATTTTGCAAAGGCATTGTGCGATTTGGGAGCAAGTATTAATTTTATGCCTTATTCCGCGTTCAAAACTTTGGGTATTTCTCAACCGAGGGCTACTTCAATGAGGTTGCAAATGGTGGATAGAACAATGAAGAAGCCGTTTGGTATTATTGATGATGTTCTTGTTCTGGTGGACAAGTTCATTTTGCCTGCTGACTTCATGATCTTGGACTACGAGGTTGACTATGAGGTTCCAATCATATTGGGAAGACCTTTCCTTGCAACTGGAAAGCCATTAGTTGATGTGAAAGTAGGGGAGCTCACCTTCCGGGTGGGTGATGAAAAAGTGGTCTATCATGTGTGCAAATCAATGAAGTAGCCAAACAGTACTGAACTGTGCTCTTTTGTGGATCTTGTCACGAAAGTGAGAGTAGATGATACTAGTGCAATGATCAATGTAGAGGATCCTCTAGAAGCGGTGTTGTTGAACCTTGATGTAAATGAGGATGAAGGCCGGGTAGAGTGTGTCAATGCTTTGCATGGAATGGGCTCTTACTCTTATGAGCCTCGAAAGCTCTCCTTGGATCTTGAGAATAGAAAGAGTCCACCAACAAAGCCCTCAATTGAGGAACCTCCCATGTTGGAGTTGAAGCCTTTGCCTCCACACCTCAGGTATGAATTCTTAGGCCCTAGTTCAACTTTACTTGTTATTCTTTCGTCTTGTCTTACTAACGTTCATGTAGATGCAACACTGGAGGTGCTCCAAAGAAGGAAAAAGGCAATTGGATGGACTCTAGCTAATATTCGAGGAATAATCCCTGCCTTTTGCATGCACAAGATTATACATGAAGATGATGCCAAGCCCTCCGCGGAACATCAAAAGAGGTTGAACGACGATATGCAAGAGGTTTTCAAAAAGGAGGTAATCAAGTGGTTGGATATAGGGGTTGTGTACCCCATCTCGGATAGTTCTTAGACTTCGACGGTGCAATGTGGGCCAAAGAAGGGTGGTATGACTGTGGTTACCAATGAGCAAAATGAGTTGATTCCCATCAGGATGGTCACCAGATGGAGGGTGTGCATGGACTACCACAAGCTGAATAAAGTGACCCGCAAGGATCACTTCCCATTGCCCTTTCTTGACCAGATGCTATATAGACTTGCTGGGCGTGCCTTCTACTATTTTCTGGATGGGTACTCAGGTTACAACCAAACTTTGGTTGCTTCGGAAGATCAGGAGAAAACCACCTTCACGTGTCCGTATGGCATCTTTGCCTTTTCTAGGATGCCATTTGGTTTTTGTAATGCACCGGCTACATTCCAGCAATGTATGATAGCTATATTTATCAACATAGAGGAGGACCTTTTGGAGGTATTCATGGACGGCTTCGGTGTTGTGGGTGACTCTTTTGATGAATTTTTGAAGAATCTTGACAAGGTGTTGGCACGGTGTGAAGAGACCAATCTTGTGCTTAACTGGGAAAAATGTCACTTTATGGTCGAGGAGGGCATTGTCCTCGGCCATAAGATCTCAAAGCATGGTATAGAGGTGGACAAGGCTAAAATTGAAGTGATCTCAAAGCTTCCTCCTCCTACTTCAGTCAAGGGGGTGAGGAGTTTTCTTGGGCATGCGGGGTTCTACCGAAGATTCATCAAAGACTTTTGTAAGGTAGTGAATCCTTTGTGCAAGTTATTGGAAAATGATGCCAAGTTCGTGTTTAATGAGGAATGTATGAAAGCTTTTAAACTTCTCAAGTACAACTTGACAACCACTCCCATTATTACCGCACCCAATTGGAGCTTACCTTTTGAGCTCATGTGTGATGCAAGCGATGTTGCGGTAGGAGCGGTCTTGGGTCAAAGAGTCAACAAGATGTTTCACCAGGTGTATTATGCAAGGAAAACAATGAATGATGCTCAAGTGAATTACACGGTGACACAAAAAGAGTTGTTAGCAATTGTGTTCGCAATGGAGAAGTTTAGGCCTTATCTCATAGGTTCCAAGGTGATAGTTCATTCCGACCATGCAACTCTCTGCTACTTGATGACAAAGAAGGATTCCAAAGCTCGGTTGATGAGATGGGTTTTATTGCTTTAAGAGTTTGACCTCGAGATTGTGGATCGGAAAGGGTGTGAAAACCAAGTGGCGGACCACTTGTCCCGCTTGGAGGAGGAGGGGAGGTCTTGCTATGGCCTCGAAATTAATGATTCATTCCCTGATGATCAACTCCTCTCCGTATCTGTGAATAGCATGCCTTGGTTTGTGGATGTTTCCAACTTTCTTGTGACCGGTATTGTTCCGTGTGAGATCTCTCCTAACCAAAGGAAGAAGTTTAAACAGGATAGCTTGGACTACTACTTGGATGTGCCTTACTTGTTCAAAATCTGTAATGATGGTGTGATCCAGAGATGTGTTCCGAAGGATGAGCAAATGAGTATTCTGGATGCTTGTCATTCCTCTCCCTATGGTGGTCATCATGGTGGGGTGAGGGCAACTTCAAAGGTGCTTAGTTGTGGTTTTTATTGGCCTACATCATACATGGATGCTGGTGAGCTTGTGAAGAGATGCGATGAGTGTCAAAGAGCAGGTGAAATTTCAAAGAAGGATGAGATGACTCTCACCACTATTCTTGAAGTTGACATATTTGATATGTGGGGCATTGATTTCATGGGTTCGTTTGTGAGTTCATGTGGTAACACTTACATTCCGGTGGCCATTGGTTATGTTTCAAAGTGAGTTGAGGCCGTGGCTTTACCCAATAATGAGGCCCGGAGTGTTGTGGCTTTTCTCAAGAAAGGTATCTTTACTCGATTTGGCACTCCTAGAGCAATCATCAGTGATGGAGGGTCCCATTTCTGCAATAAGGCTTTTGACACTTTGCTTGCAAAGTATGGTGTCAATCACAAAGTTTCTACCCCTTATCATCCTCAAGCTAGAGGGCAAGTTGAGGTCTCCAACAGGGAGATCAAGAGCATATTGTCAAACGGTTAATGCAAATAGGACTGACTGGTCAAAGAAACTGATGATGCTTTGTGGGTGTACATGACTGCTTACAAGACTCTGATTGGTATGTCTTCATATTGGTTGGTGTTTGGGGAAAGCTTTCCATCTCCCAGTTGAGTTAGAGTACAAGGCCATGTGGGCCTTGAGGAAGTTGAATCTTGAATGGGATGTTGCAGCAAATCTCCGGGTGGAGCAACTTAATGAGCTTGATGAGTTCCGGTTCCATGCCTACTCCAGCTCGTCGTTGTATAAGGACAAGATGAAGTACTTACATGACAAGTATGCTCGTGGAAAGGAGTTAAAAGTGGGTGGTTTGGTTCTCTTGTTCAACTCCTGGTTACGACTGTTTCAGGGAAAGCTATAGTCAAAATGGAGTGGAGAAGTGGTGCTTGTGACTCCGTTTGGTGCTCTTAACTTGAAAAACAAAAATGGTGAAATCTTCAGAGTTAGTGGGCATAGAGTCAAGCACTATCTTGGCAAATTTGATGATAGCCACGTGGTGGAAATGATCCATCTCAAGTGGTTGATGGTAACCTGCGTCGTGCCGCGATGTCAAATCAGGCGCTTCTTGAGAGGCAACCCATGTGCTTTTCTTCTTTTTTTGATTTTCTTCTTAGTGTTGGATTTTTTTTGGACTAACTGGTTGTGAGATGTGTGTAGGGATGTTTGATGCAGTGCAGGACTAAGATGGAAAAATTTGACACTCTCTGAAGTTTGAACCGCGGCCACACTCCATTTTTCGCGGTCAGCAATCACCTTACCGTAGAGACAGAATTTGATGGTGGTCAACGGTGCTAAAAAGTCCGAAGTGGGGATTTTCTGAAGTTTCAACCGCTGCCGCAGTACATTTTTTGTTGTCAGCGGTGGCTTATCGCCGTCGTGGAGCTTTTTTCTCTCTCAACGGTGGTCTCAGACTTATAGCCCTTCAGTTCTACACCAGCGCAGATCGCGGTGATTTACCGCGGCCGCACTAGGTAAGTTTGGTGGGCTGCTGGGCATTTTTTATAAATAGGCGGTCCTAAAGCCTTTTACACTTTTCGATCATTTTACTTTCAAACAACATACAACACTGTTCATCCACGCCCTAGTTTGCACAGACACAAGCACTAGACTTTATTTTTCACCACTCATCTCATATCTGGTAATTCCACTAATTCCTTAGTCTTTAATTTTGTACTTATTTTCTTTTAATTGATAGTTATTATTTCTTCTTCTTCCTTTTTCTTTTAATTTTGACTTAGGGTTCCTTAGTGTTAATTAAAATAAGACTTAGATTATTAGAATTGGTTAATGAATACCTAGTGGGCCTTAAAAATGTGTAAATGCATGAACAACTGAAACCCTAGGTTTGCTGGGTCCGATTTTGTCTTCCGCGGTCGCGGTAGATTTTCCACGGTCAGCGATGCACCTACCGCGACCGTAATGGATTTTCTGCGGTCCACGGTGATCAAGTTCAGAGAGATACATTTGAGGGTCTGTGACCGCAGTTGATTTTCCGCTGACAGTGTTGCAACTACCGCGGCCACACTCCTTTTTTCACGATCCGCGGTGCATTAGAATCAGAGTATGGGTAGTCTGATCCCCACACCTCCGCGACCGTGATGCATTTTCCGCGATCCGCGGCGTAGCCTTCGCGGTCGTGCTCCCTTTTCCACAATTTGTAAAAAAAATCCCATGCACTGTAAATTGTTTTGTTGTTTTCTTCACTGCTTCTTCTAGAAACTAACAATGTTCAACTGATTATACTTGCAGACAATGGTTAAATCTAGAGGCGGCGGTGAGAAACAAAAGGGTAGAGCAGAATATTCCCGGGTAGGGGACGAGGACAGATTAAATTGACCCTAACGGTTCGGAAAGCAATTGGGGAAATGAGGAAGAACATCAGAGCTGCAAATAGGGCTGCTTCCCATTCTGAGGGAAGTGAGTACTTGCCATCCCGGGAGGCCTCAGAGTCTGATTATGTGCTAGCATATGTACCCGCCTTCCCGGAGAGGCATATATTGAAAGATGAGCCCACACCTCCAACCTCTCCTACTGCTCGTTCTTCTGTTCATATTTCTTCTAAGTCATCTGATGGCTCAACAGAAAGCAGTGATAGTTCATCTTCAACCTCCCCTACACCTTTGTCACCTGGACAAGATATAGATGTTGGGGTACCGAATGAAGAGGGAGGGGGTGTGACCGAAACTGGGGGTGTGGAAAGGACTAGGAACCCTGAAGTGTGGCAAAGAAGGTTTGTCAATGAGCTGGCATATCACAAGTTCCGGGAGGGGTAGACTCTAAGGTCACTTATTCATGAGCACCAGTTCATAGAGAGGGATCTTCTGCCTCAAAACCCCAACGTGAAACAGCATTTCAATGAACAAGTGGGATGGGATTATTTCAATAGTAAGGTATCAGATGCAAATGAGCACTTAGTCAAGGAGTTCTACGCCAATGCCTCCCACATCAAGAAGGATACAAAAGTGACTAAGGTGCGGAACTTGAAAGTGAAGTTTGATGGGAAATCAATCAATGAATACTTAGGCTTCAATGATGAAGATGAGACATTATACTTGGAGATGGTGGCGATGGATGAGGATTCCTGTCCATGGTTGGCATCATACCTGGCTCTCCCGGATGCCACCCCAGCATGGTTGATAGTAGGGGTTCCTATCTTGAGGAACACCCTAAACTTTAAGGATAAGGGTTGGAAGACTTTTGTATGCAGCAGGCTAGAACACCACTACCCATAAAAATACCTTGCCGGTCTCCCAGGCGATATTAATGGCGGCTATTATGGCGGGGTTCCCGATCAATGTCGGGAATGTCATGTCTAGGGTGATCA
Source organism: Nicotiana sylvestris (assembly GCF_000393655.2). Taxonomy (NCBI): domain Eukaryota; kingdom Viridiplantae; phylum Streptophyta; class Magnoliopsida; order Solanales; family Solanaceae; genus Nicotiana; species Nicotiana sylvestris. Next base: position 130,575,985 of record NC_091063.1, read on the forward strand.
TCAGAGTGGTCAATGAGGGTGATAGATTGTACCCCTTCCTGAACTTCCTTACCATGTACTTGGAAGATCAGGAGGTGGAGAAAAGAAACTTTGATGTGAAGGTAAAGCCCTAGATGCCCTTTTCATGGTACAGCCTCAAGGGTCTAGACAATCCCAAATCCAAGGGATCCAAGGGCAAAGCTACTACTTCTACTGGCTAGTCTGAAGAGCCAGTAGTGGTAGTCACTGCTTCTCAGCCTTCTACTGCCATACCAGATCCTGCCTTCGGACCATCTGCCTCCTAGCCTCCAAAAATTCCATCCTCCTCAGCATACCCATTGACTGCCCACCGATTGAGCCAAACACTCTCCAGTATCAAGAACTGGATGCAGGCAGCAACTTCTAAGTTGTCTGTGCTATTTTGTTCGGTGGCAGCCCAATCAGTTCCCCCACAGCTACAAGTGCCAACTTAGGTAGAGGAGTCTCTCAAGGAGCTTCTGGACAACCAGAAGAAGCTCCTGGAGAACCAAAAGCTTATAATGGATGCTCTAGCAGTTCAAGGAAAATCACTTTAGGAGCTGAGCAAGTACACAAAGAAGTTGAAAAAGACTCAGGCCTCGAAGGAGTCGGTTAAGGAATTGAGGGGAGAGGTGGAGAAGATGAAGGAAGCTGATCACCTACAATTGGAGCTACTATTGCAAGACTAGCCTCCAGCAGCTCAGACAGAGCAGGTCCAGGAGCAGGAGATTGAGAGAGAGCCCAAGAGGAAGAGAATAGTGCCCAGGGTCGATGATGTAGAGATTCAGCTGGAGGACCCTAAGGGAGGTGCCTCTAGCCAGCCACAGGACACGATACAGACAGAGGATCCATATGGAGTTTCCTTTACTCTCCACTCTTTTTTTTTAGCTTATTTTGGTTAGTTAGCATTGAGGACAATGCTAGCTTTAATGTGAGGGGGTGGTCCTACTTTGATTTTGATGATTTGGTAGTTGGTTTGTAATTATGATACTATTTTCTTTCTTTATGCTTATTTTTCACTTTTGGTATGTATATAACTTTACCTTTTATTTCACTTTTCGTTATTTTTCGATCTTGGCCTATATATAAAGTTACTCTCTCATGTATATATTCATTCCCTCTTATGTATATTCATCTAAACCCCTTCCGCATTTTACTTCATGGCTTCTTTTGCAATTTCCCTTAATAGTATAGCTTCTTACTTCATTTAGTAGCTTCTTTTTCGTTTTGTAGCTTCTTATTTTACAATTTTGTGTGATCAATAATCTTTTCATTTTCTTAATGCCACGGTTCTTTCCAAAGGTGGAGTTTGTGTGAACCGGGTGGCTCTTCTCCATGATGGATGGCATGACAACCTTCTTAAGGGTTTGAGTCTATTTTTCTTTTCATTTTTGTGTAAATAGTAGTTAGTGAGCAATGGTGCCTCAGGCAAAGCTTCACTTGGGCCTAATACATTTACCTTTGACCTTATGGTTAAAAAAAATTGGTGTGTATAGGATGGTGATAGTTGTGACCTTGAGACTCTTATGTTTACTGAACAATCATCGACTGGTTTCTCGGAACCATTTCTGTTGCTCAAATCTTAGCTAAGGTTATTGTGGGGCCCCGACTCTATTTCTTTAGAAATCCTATAGCTGGTGTGGTGAGGTATTGATTTGCAAGTCCAAGTCACATGCCAATGAGTCTAGAACTTGCCCTGAATGTTTGTCTAGGCAAAATCCTAAGTGAAGCTTGGCTTGAGAAGTGATTATAGGCTCTCCTTGGTCCTAATTGAGACTTGAAAACATCTATATCCTAGTCAACCCCGTTGAGCCATAACCTTTATTCTTTCAATAACCATGATACGAGCTTTTATCCATTCTAAAATGATCCTCTCTTGGCACCCTATCTTTCCTTCGTACAAGGCAAAAGCATAATTTTGGGGGGATAGATGAGGAATGCAAAAGTGATAAAATGTACAAAATGAAGAAAAGGAATGGCAAAAAAAAAAGCCAAAAATTCAAAAAGAAAGTGAACAATGTAGAAGAAATGAAGGGATTCAATAAAAGCAAAAGATGAAAGGCATGGAAAGACTGGAAAGGAGAAAAAGGATTAAAATGAACAAGAAAGAGTGACAGTATGTGTCTCTAACCCCTAAAGAAGAAGTAAATGACTCAAAGTGTCAAGAAAATGTGTGCCAAAATGAAGCAAACAAAGTGCCTAAGGGAAGATGAAACCTTCTTAGACCAACATATCCTACTCTGAACCAAAAACCTTTATTACATTCCCACAAAACCCCTGTATGATCATGAGTTGGGTAAGATTACATTAGTGGTGACTCACATAAGGGGCAAGCTTATGGTACTTAGAGCCGGACTTGTGACCTTCTTTGAGAGAGATGAGTGTGTTTTCTACAATCCTCGTTCTGAGTGCTACAATCTAAAAGTGAGGTTTGCTTATGGAGAGTTGAGGAGTATGAGTTTTGGTTCCACAATGACCAATGTAACAGAAAGAGTTTCCTTGATGAGTTGAGTCAACTCTTGATACTTTTGTGTCGTACTATAGCCATGGTGCTAAAAAGGTTGAGAGTTGTTAATAATGCATTTGATTTGAGGGTAATTTTTAGTCCTAACTAATTCTTGATGAGGTTACTTTAGGGCAGCTGAATTTTCCTTTCTTTTATCTTGAGGAGGTGGGAATTAGTTTGTTTGCTTAAGGACAAGAAAAAGCTTAAGTTTGGGGGAGTTGATAACTAGGGATTCTAGTCTATTTTATGCTCCTTTTTTGCTTGAGTTTTGTATTAAAAGTATATACATGTATTCCCAAAGGCTAACTTATTGTGCTTGCTTGCAGTGTTTGGTCAAAAGAGACAAAGAAGTCAAAACCAGCTCAAAAATGAGTGAAACCTACACAAGTCAAAGTTGAGTCAACTAAGCGCTGCAGCGGAAAATCAACCGCGCTCGCGGATGATCCACCATTGAGGCGGTCTTGATCTCGTGATCCGCAGTGGCAAAGATCAGATAGTTTTCATTTGGGGCTTTTAGAGTCACTGCTGATCGCGGTGCTTTTATGCGGCAGCGGTGCCTCCACCGCGATAGCGGTCCGTTTATCGTGGTCTACGGAAAAGAGGTTTAGAGAGCCTGAAGTTGAGCTGAAAGTTGAAGACCGCGGTTCGCGCTTGATTTTATGCCGCCATGGTAGCCTCACCACTGCTACGTACATTTTCCCCAGTCAGTGGTACCTCTGTCAGGGGCATTTTTGTCCGAAAAATTTAGCTGTGTATAAACACTTCTTTTTCAGATTTTTAGGGCATCTTATCTTTTGTGAGCACTATCGTGCCCCCTTTTTTCTCCCTTCCATCGGAAAGGAGTTTCCGGGTTTCGACATTCATGGGGTGTAATGACTCATTTCCTTTTGGGAATGATATTCGAAGAGTCGCCACCTAACGATTTTAAGGTGCGTTAGGGCACCTATAATATTTAATTACAACTATGTTTGATAAACAGAGACAGGGTAAGGGCTTGAAATTATCCCAAGAGGAAGGTGTTAGGCACCCCTCAGGATCCACTAGTGTGGTTACTGGACAGATAGTTTTTTTGAATTTGTGCAATTAGCAAGTAAACAAATAAAGGCTCAAGTAATAGGGGATTTAAGTTTAAATACACAAAAGTTTGGAAAACGATTAAAAAAAGGGTTTTGAAAAGAGTTACAATCTAAACATGGTCCTAGATTTGTTTATAATATGGATCACCTCAATGAAATACCCAGTATGACACTCCTCAAAAGAGAGGATGCATGTGGTATTAGCGCACCGGTCATCATATCTATATCTACCCTTCCCACCTCGTTAGGGTATTAAAGCGAGGATTGGTCTCGACCTCTATTGCGTGTTGTTACCTGTCCCATTCCTATAAATCCTGGAGGAAGTTAGGACTACTATTCCTATAAGGGGGAGGTTTTGGGCTGACTCTTGGGTTTAAATGTACAAAGGCTAAGGCGACAGAAAAAACACGTAGGACTACATTTAAAAGGGAAACATGTAAACAATTAGAAGGCTCATGTATACCTCCGCAAATAACGCATATATATAGCACGACTTAAACACAGTTAAGATCTGAATTTAAAAGACTAAAGCAGCGTGTTTGAGTTATTGAAGCAGAACCAAATTCATTACATAACTCAGATAAGAAGTCTGAATCAGGCCTACCTGCTGGTTGTAACAATTGCTATTTAAACAGAGGCAGTTTCAATTTCATTCGAATTATTACCTAAGGCTTGCATGGGCGTGTGATAGTGATGTCTTATGGACATGATATCTATTACTGATTAGGGACGGAGTAGAGCGGTGATTAATTTTAAAAGGACAACTTAAGATCCTATAGACATGGTATCTAATGCATAGGGATGCAGAATGACATTTATGCAGAATCCTAAGCAGGATTTCTATATGCACCAATATTTAAACATGATTCCAAGAATATGCAGAGATGATACCTTTGTTAGTGTTGTGTAGACTAAAACATGATCTCTAAGTATACATGGCAGTAGGAACATGATTGCAGAAACACTGGTTGTTAACACATTTAGCGCAGGAATCTCTAAGTGATATGCTAGTGAAGTGAACATGCTCAAAACAGTAATTGTAAATCCTAAGGAACATGATCTCTAATGCATGAGATGAGTCTTAAGCATGGATTCTATTACGCAAGTAAGAATGTAAGCCTAATATCATGCTTTCTACCCTTTTGATAGCTAAAACATGCATATTTCCCATCCCTTTTCACTAGCCAACCCCATAATTGTTTACAAATTATTACAGACCAAATGATTGAAATACCTAACAAGTGCAAAATAAGAAGTTACAGCCATAGGAAGCCTGATTCTGACTTCCTCTTTGAGTTATGGAATAAACCACCTCAAATGCCAATGTCATTTCAAAGCCTTTCTTATATCTGGGTGTGTCATAGTTCCCTAAGGACCTCAAGGGATCCCGGGCAGTGCTCATACCTAGATTTGCATAGCCAAACAGAGTAAGTGCAGTGTGGAAAGGCCAGCTCATGTGTATCCAAGTTCAGAGGGAGCTCAAGGGTCCCAAGGCAAGGCTCACACAAGAGGGGCAGAACCTAGATTCTAAGAGTATGGTGAAGGTGCAGAATACATGTTGATAGGGATTTGTTTGAAAAGCTGGACTGATGGTCCATTTTGAAAGCAATCAGTAATAGTATTGTTTGAAATCAATAATAGTAAATGAAACTCAAAACTCAGTAGTCACACAAAGGGGTCAAGGGACTTGGGGACACACAGACATTTGTCTGTAAACACATAACCCCAGCAGGGGTCTGGTTTTGACATGCACAACAATAGTTGATGCCGGTATAGTCACAAACCAGCTAAAAGAACACAAACACATAGAGGGGATACGGGGGTATGGGATTCATAAGACAACAAGTATACAGTAAGTGACTGACAGAGCATGCCTCGGAATACATGTAGGGAGTTCATTAATCTAAAAGGGAAGGGGATACATTATAACATGATAGTAATGTATCTTGACTGCAGAGCCATATACAGAAGTAGAAAAGAATGCGAGAAATTGGAACAATTAAGAAACATGATGTTGTTGAAACTTTTAATACTAGGGCATACCAGCAGAAAAAGCAAGGTACATAAAGGTAAAGCAACAAGGATTCTACAGTCTAGCCTTGGCTTTCAGCCGGCTAGACAAAGCGGTAGCACAAGTAGTAGTAAAGAAAGAGAGAGTTTTTTTAGTGTGAGTGTGTTTTTAAACTCAATTGTTCGTGTGATTAAAGAAGAGAGGATAGGGTATTTATAGTTTTGAAAACGAGTAAAGAATAAGGTAAAAAGTAAGGTTTTAATACAGACATGAAAACAATCACAATCACAATCAATCAATACAAGTACTTCAATTTAATCAGGGAATTACTGCTCAAACGGATACTAACAGGGTCAAATAAAAGAAAGAAATCGGTTTGGGACAGATTGATTCTTGCCATATAAGGGGGCAGTAAAAGTATGAAGTTAATAATTGAGTCTAAGTACAAAATATGCTTAATTTTGGGAAAGGATTTAGCAAGGTAAAACATCATAGTAATTAAGGAAGGGAATCAATTAATTTTAAACAAATGAGTAAAAATTAGGGTTTATTAGGGAACCTTTTGTAATCAGACGTAACATTGAGAAAATCAAGAATAATCAAGAAAGAATCATGACTCTACACTTCAGCATATAAATAGAACGATCAAAAATATCAAACAGGCAAGGCCAAACGCATTGGCAAAAGAAACAACTGGATGCATACAAACATGCAGCAGTAACAAGAGTAATCTAGGGCTCAGTAGTCAACCAAGTCAAATAGTCAGGGCCCACATGTAGAGCCAAAGTGAAGAAGCCCATCCAACAGGTAAAGAAAGTCAGAAACAAGTAAAGATCTCACAGTAACAAGTGAGAAAAACCTTTTAAGAAATTAGGGTTTCCACAATAGTAAGAACTCAAAATCAGATAAGTTAAACAAGGAAGAGGATTCAAATACAAAGAGCTTAATCGAAACAAGTATACACACTGACAAACAAAGGCATCTTCAGAACTCGGATAAAACCAAAACCCCTTAGGGTTTTTAACATGAGGAACCAGATGGAAGAAAAATATAAGAAAATCGTTTAAACAAAGTAAAACATTACTGAAAAATTGGAGAAGAGATCTTTGAAAAGAGTCTAAGAAACCCTAGTTTGAAAACGAAGAGTCACTTTGAAAGAAAATCGAAAACCCTTTTTGGAAAACATCAAGAAGTTCATAACACGCACATATCTAAAACAGATCTGAAAGAAAAATCGAAAAACTCTTAGAGCTAGGGTTTCAGAGAACCCAGAGAAAGTGAGAAAGACATTGAAAAGTTACTGATCTAGCCGGAAAAGTCAAGGATCTGACTTGAATAGCCATGGATGGCCAGAAGAAGTCCATAGATAGAAGTTGAACCAAGACTGGACTAGATCCATTTGAGATCTGTCCATGGAATCACGAAAATAGGTAACCAGCAGATGTAGGAGACTAGTACATGCCTAAAATCGCCATGGGAGCCCATGAATTAGGTTGGGATTGCAAGGGATTAGGGTGGAATTGGGTGGCGGCGGCTAGGGTTTATGTGAGGCTGCAGAGAGAATTAAGAGGAGAGGGATTCAAGGGCGGCGGGTGGTGAGAAATAAATTAGGTTAAGGGGTCATTTGGGTTTAATTATGGAAGGGTGAATGGTGGTCGTTGATCTGAATGATCAACGTCCTAGATTAAAAGGGTAGGTGGGGAATCCGGGTTTGGGTAGGGTTAAAATTGGGCTAGGGTCAGGTTTAATTCAGAATTGGGCTGGGGAATTGCGGTTCAATTTAGGTTAAAATTTAAATAAAAATGGGCTGTTATTTAAATAGCCAATTTTCCCCTTTTAAATTATAAAAATAGTAAATGATTTCTAAAAACTAAATTAAAAAGGGCTAAAATGATTTATAACATATAATTAACAATTTAAAAATACAAACCTCAATTTTATGAATATAAGACACAATTAAACTTTAAAATGGCTAATATTGCAATTATGTGCAATTTTGTCTTAAAAAACTAAATAAAATTGTAAAAATATGTAAAAATTATTTTAGCTATATTTTGGAATAAATATAGAAATACTATAAATGAATAATCAAAATACTAATTTTGGAAATAATTATTGAGATTTTATGGATAAAAAAGGGAAAAATAAATCAATTTCAACCTTTAAAATTATGGAAAAATAATAAAATATTTGGACATGCTTATGTATGCCTTTATATGCTATTTTGAAGTTATCTTGCATATTAAAAATATATAGGGAAAAATTGGGTATCAACAACTGCCCCTCTTTTCCCGGGAAGGATGAAAGAGTTGTCGGGTAAAGATATGATGGCCAATTTTGACCGAGCAAAACGGTTTGAAGAAGATTTAGGTTGTACCCTAGTTTCTGAACTGCCAACATATCCCCGGTTTTACAGGAATCAGGCCGTATGTAGTTCAGGATCCACCGGCGGAGTATATCGATGAAGCGATTTCAAGAACGGACGCGATATCCACGGCGGGGTGAGTGACAGGTTTACGGGAATGAATAAGGTTTGATATGGCTGCGGGAACTGGAGCAGGATTGCTCTTGCCAGGATGGTTGTTGCTTGCCAGTTTACTTGCAATGAAACAATACAAGCGTATTCTGTGCATAAATTTAAACATGATGCAAATTCTCGTTGGACTATGAATGTTGTCTTTGGACGGTTAGGATGACGTCCTTAGACCATGATTTCCTAGGCCATGAAGTATATGATAAAGGATTTGCAGGACATGAAATGATGCTCTCGGGCTATGAGGATGATGCCTTCGAACCATGATGCCTTTGAATAATGATATGCGAAAGATTGAAAGAGATCCTCAGGCCATGACATGGTGTTCTCGGGCTATGATGATGGTGCCTCCGAACGATGACGCCTTCGGATGAGTTGGCGATATTTCAGCCCATGAAGGATGCAGTAGTATGATGTGGACGAGATAGAGCTTAGTCTTGCGATTTGAAGGGCATAGCTTAGCCCGTAAGCAAAGTGAAATAAATAGTGCTTGAGGTGGCGCTTAATTTCGAAAAAAATTGGAGGCAAAGCATAGCCTCGGAAGGAAAAATGAGAACCTTATGCAAAGATGCAAATGCAGAGAGAGGTAGAGTTTAACCTCGGAAGGCAGAATGATATCCTTATGGAAGAATGCAGATGGAGATAGCATTTAGTCTCGGAAGGTAGAATGGTAGCCTTATGCAAAGATGCGAATGCAAATGGAGGTAGAGCTTAACCTCGGAAGGTAGAATGGTAGCCGTATGCAGAAATGCAGATGGAGACAACGTTTAGTCTCGGAAGGCAGAATGGTAGCCTTATGCAATCCAAATGCATATGGAGACAGCGTTTAGTCTCGAAAGGCAAAATGGTAGCCTTATGCAATGCGAATACAGATGGAGATAGCGTTTAGTCTCGGAAGGTAGAATGGTAGCCTTATGCAATGCAAATGCAGATGGAGACAGCGTTTAGTCTCGAAAGGCAGAATGGTAGCCTCATGCAATGTAGATGGAGACAGCGTTTAGTCTCGGAAGGCAGAATGGTAGCTTTATGCAAGAACTAAGATAGCAAATGACAATAGAGTTTTCTTAGCTGATAGAAGATGGCGGCATTGTGATTACTGGGAGCATTGTGATTGCGGAGCATTACTTGTACATGTTGATAGTAAATGTTGGCAAGTGCAATGATTCGGAGAGTCGTATTCTCAAACGATGTTTGTCCCATGGGTGTATAGTGTGTTTAAAGATTTTGCAATCTTGCATCCAAAGAAAAATTGTGAGTTTTGTAAGGGGGGAGGTTAGTTCGTGTCCCCACTGGCTTTTCTTGACCTGCTCGGCTTTGATCTTGTGATATTGTATGTATCATTGGGGTAGCGTTACTAAACAAAGCATGCAATAATTTTGTAAAAGTATGACATAAGTGTATAATTAAAATAGCTTTTAGATGAACCGACGAATGTGGCATGGTTCGAGACATTGCAACCACTCTTGCTATGGAATTTTGAGGGTCTTCCTCAAAATTCTGCCCCATTTTGATGGGTTGACATTTCTGGCTATTGCTTGAGCGACGATCAGCTGAAATTACTTCGGAATTTTGAGGGTCCTCCTCAAAATTCTTCCCCAATTTCCTATTGCGGGGGGAGATGGAATTTTTATTGAATTGTGACCGAACCCATAGGGCTGCCTATATATCCCCTCCTAAACGGGAATCAGGTCAGGCGTAGTTCAATTACATCATATAATGAAAACATAAAGATTACAGATAGTAACGCTTGACTGCATCCGAATTGATCAGCTTGGGCCAGACTTCCCCATCCATTTCTACAAGTATGAGGGATCGTCCTGTCAAAACCCGGTGAACCATGTATGGACCCTACCAATTGGGAGAGAACTTCCCTTTGGCTTCTTCTTGATGCGGAAAAATTTTCTTTAACACCAGTTGTCCCAGTGTGAACTGTCTTGGCTTGACTTTCCTGTTGAAGGCTCTGGACATTCTGTTCTGATAGAGTTGACCATGGCAAACTGCATCCATTCTCTTTCCATCTATAAGGGCTAAATGCTCATAACGATTTTTTACTCACTCTGTGTCGTCGAGCTCAGCTTCTTATATGATCCTTAGGGAAGGAATTTCTACCTCAGCGGGAATGACAGCCTCTGTACCATAAACCAGCATATAGGGGGTTGCCACGGTTGATGTGCAGACTGTGGTGTGATACCCCAGAAGTGCAAATGATAACTTCTCGTGCCACTGCTTATGCTTCTCTATCATTTTCCACACCTATCCAGATTTGATGATAACCAGTGAAGCAATCTATGAATGACTGTAGCTCATGCTTGGCGCAATTGTCAATCAGGATGTGTGTATTGGGCAAAGGTAAGTCGTCTTTTGGACTAGCCCGGTTGAGATCTTGGTAGTCGACACAGACTCTGACCTTCCCATCCTTCTTTGGCACTGGCACAATGTTGGCTAACCATGTCGGGTATTCTACTACCCTGAGAACCTTAGCTTTGATCTACTTGTTGACCTCTTCCTTGATTTTCAAACTCATATTAGGCTTGAACTTTCTGAGCTTTTGCTTTACCAACGGACATATTGGATCGGTTGGCAATTTGTAAGCCATAATAGACGTACTCAGACCAGTCATGTCATCATACGACCAGGCGAATATGTCCTCATATTCCTTTAGAAATTATGTGTATTCTTTCTTTTCTGATGGTGATAGGTGAAAGTTGATTTGTGTTTCCTTGACGTTTTCTGCATCTCCCAGGTTGACAATTTTGGTCTCGTCCAGGTTGGACTTAGGTCTGTTCTCAAAATTCTCAGCTTCTTTGACAATCTCATCAGGTATGTCATCTTTCTCTGAATCAATGTCCGTTTGTTGCGTTGTCTCATTGCATGTCACAGTCAGTGGTTCATCAAGATAAGTAATAGTAATGCTGTATAAGTAAAGTAATGAGAGAAAAAGATAATGAGTGTTGATTTATAAGAAAAGTCAAAATGCTTTGATAAATTGCATAATTGTTTTGAACATTGAAAATCTTATTGCGGGAATTGAAAATGCAAAAAGAAAATCATTTGGTAAAAATAATGGATAATGCTTGTTTTAGCCTTGCTAACTTGATGCTCATCGGGCTCTGGTTGTCCTGATGGTCCAATTATTGATGCGTGCCCCTCTGCTTACAGCCTGTATGGAAGGGCCTTCCCCCCTCCTCCTCAAGAAAACACAACAGTCTATGCCATTGTCTTCTAGGAACAAGTTTTTCACCGCTGCAAGTGCTTCTTCTTCATTTGACCCATAAATAATGTTGGCCTGTTGAAAAGTCTGCTCCAGATGTGGTATTGGATGCTCTAGTGGGTAGTAAGGACCATGCCATGGTGGCGACCAGTTGTTGAATTCTTCCCATGTATATTCATATCCCAAACCAAAGGTAGTGCCATGTTTCTTGAGTTTTATGGGCTTAGAGATTCCTTGGAGGTTCTTGCCAAGCCCTTTGCCAGGTCTGTAACTCTCGATTTTGTTATCCTACCATTTATCTTTGTCGACAGCATTGACCCGTTCGATGTGGTGGTAAGTCTCTCCACCCAGCTTCTTTCTTCCCTCAATTGTCGGAATGGTCTGGCAACTGTATATAAGGTTGCTACTGTCGCCGTGAATGATCACGTCCTGGTGATTCCATTCGAATTTTACTGCTTGATGCAGTGTTGATGCTACAGCCCCAGCGGCATGAATCCATGGTCGTCCCAGCAGTAAGTTGTAAGATGTTGGCACGTCTATCACCTGGAAATCGATATCGAACCATGTTGGTCCCATTTGTAAGCATAGAACAATCTTACCGATGTGTACCTCTGAGAACCATCGAAGGCTTTCACACTGATTGCTCCATCTTTTATCTCGTGCAGTTCTTTACCCAGTTTCTTGAGTGTTACCAACGGACAAATGTTGAGACTGGAACCTCCATCAATCAGGATTCTGGTGATGCAATAGTCTTCGCATTGCACGGTGATGTGCAGTGCTTTGTTGTCCCCCAACCCTTCAGATGGCAGCTCATCCTGATGAAAGGTGATCTTATGGCTCTCCAACACTTGTCCTACCATGTTAGCCATTTCCCCGCCCATGATGTTTCTTGATACATATGCTTCACTCAGCACCTTTAACAGAGCATTCTTGTGTGCCTCAGAATTCTGCAGCAAAGTGAGAATGGATATTTGTGCCGGCGTCTTGTTTAACTGGTCGATGACCGAATACTCTTTGGCCTGTATTTTCCTCTAGAGGTCATCTGGACCTGTCTTAATGATGGGTGGCCGATTAGAGGCCTTCTTGCTTGACTCAGCTAGATATTCAGGGGTATAGACTCTACCAGTTCTTGTCATACCCTGTGCTGCAACAGTCTCTTCGAACTTGACCTTGCCTTTCCTTCTCGCCTCGCCTGTATAGTCCCAGGATATAGCCTTTGTATGGAATGGTGTCATGGTCAACATTTCCACTAGGATCAGTATGGATATCCTCACTCCGAACGGAGCATGTGCGTTGGGTGTAACCTCAAATAGTTCGGGTGCATTTGCCGGAGACACAAATTCAACCTTAATTGGTGCTGGTGCCTTTGCGGATGACGTTGCTTCAAACTCAAATGGTACAGACATATTCACCTCAGCATCCTCAGACGGTTGAATCTGGACTATGATTGGGTTGAGAGTAATTATTCGCTTCTTTGTGTCATCACCTTTTAGGATCAACCCGATTGATCCCTCGGGATCCTAGTCATCTTCTATTTCAATTATGTGGATACCTCCACCCTTATGGCCTGTTAGAGGGTTGTTGCGAACATTTTGAGCAGGTTATTTTGCCATAATGATCTTGTTGTCAATCAAAGACTGGATCTTGTCTTTCAAGGAACGACATTCATCGATGGTGTGCCCTTTCATGTCGGAATGGTATGCACAGGATTTGTTTGGGTTAACCCACTGGGAAGGATTCTCAAGGGTTGTAGCAAGGATGGGGGTGACATAACCAGCAGCTTTGAGTCTCTCATACAGCTGGTCAATGGGTTCAGCGATGGATGTATATTGTTTTGTAGGTCTGCGATCAAAATTAGGTCTAAGTCTAGGGAAGTTTTGGCATGTAGGAGGTGATTATAGTGGGATGGTTGAGCATTATAGGTTTGGTATACATGCGCGGGTTGGGAATATTTGGGTGAAGTAGGCTGATATGTAAGAGGTAGAGGTGATTGATAAGCTGGTGGTAGAGCTTGGTATGAGGGTGAGGGTGCTTGGTAACTTGGGGTTGGCTGATATATGAGTGGAGGTGTTGGGTAAGTTTGGTATTTGAGCGGAGATTTGGTCCTTTGTGCAACCATCACGACCCCTACATCTCTTTTCTTGGACACACCACCGGATTGTAAAGCCTTATTCGTAGCTTGCAAGGCTTCGAAGTTTGTAACTACACCGCTCTTGATACCCTCTTTAATTCTTTCAACCAGTTTGATAATGTCAGAAAACTTGTGGTTCTGAATCATCATCAACCGTTCATAGTACTGCGGGTCCTGAGCCCAGACAAAGAACTTGTTCATTTGCTCCTCTTCTAAGGTAGGTCTGACCTTAGCAGCTTCGGACCTCCAGCAAGTAGCATACTCGCAAAACGTCTCTGTGGGATTTTTCTTTAGATTCTGAATATAGAACACGTTTGGCGCATTCTCTGTATTAAACCTGAACCTGTCCATAAAGTCGGATGCCATGCCTTCCCAGCTTGACCACTTCTTTGGATCTTGGCTAATGTACCAAGACAACGCATCTCCTTTCAAGCTCCTCAAGAATAGCTTCATGCGGATTCTCTCGTCTTTCTCTACTCCAATCAGCTTGTCGCAGTATGTCCTAAGATGGACCCTTGGATCACCCATACCATCAAACATTTCGAACTTAGGAGGTTTGTACCCCTCGAGTAGTTCAACATCAGGCTGTAAGCAAAGATCCTCATAGTTCAGCCCCTTGATTCCTTTGCTTCCCTCAACGCCCTGAATCCGGCTAGTCAATTTCTTAAGTTCCCCAGCCAGGTTCCTGATAAGCATATCCTTTTCATTAGACTCAGGTGTGCTAAAGATAAGTTGGGTGGAGTGTGGCATGGTCTCCACGCAGTGGCGGCTCGATGGAGTAAGGGGCCTAAAGCTAAACCGTTATTAAAGGCCTTTGGAGGCAAATATTGTTAATGTTATTTCTTCCTGAAATATAGCATAATGTTTGGAACTATGCCACAATGATTATTGACATAGTAAATGGTTGATCACAGGATTTTCTTATCATTATAAAGAATTATAGAAGTAATTATTTAAAATATATTTATCATATATATAATATGAGTAAAATTTGGGGGCCTATATTTTTAGGGGCCTAAGGCCTTGGCTTTAGTAGCCTTGGAGTTGAGCCGCCTCTGTCTCCATATAGATAGGAGTGTTATGGTGGCCTGGTGTATGGGTGTGAAAATGGTCATTTGTGGAGTTTTGAGGTTCTGGGATAAGTAGTGGAGTAATATTTGGGATATGATAGGTGTTGCATTGGGTCTTTGGTGGAACAGTGTGATAGTGAGGAGCGGGATGATTCTGTTGCTTTGGGATATTTTGAGGAGGTGTAAGGTTTTGAGTGTTGAGGAATTTGATATCTGGGGTGCTGAGGGAAAATGACAGGCTTACCAGATTCCGAACCTGATCGAGCTCTTCTTGGAATTTCAGCAGCTTCTGTTCGAGTTGTGACATATTCTCATTAGGAACCTGAGTACCATAGCCATTAATGGTATCTACCCGTTCAGTTGGGTTCTCCTTCCTGAAGTTGCTCAAATCTTTCATCTTGCTTTTGTTCTTGTTTTTGATAGGGCTATGAGAAGGAGTGGGTGGAGGGACCCTGGATCTCGTGGAATAATATGACGATGCCAGAGTGTACTAACTAACCTTTAGGGAGGGGAATAATAAAATAAAAAAGTAACAACAAAAAGGTAACCAAGTTAGTGAGGATCATAAAAAAGTATTGCAATATTTAAACACATAGTGTGGGAATATAAATCGTGTCCTAATTTGGGGACCTCTTTGTGCCTGAGTTGGGCCTAGCGACAAATTGGTTTGGAGAACTTAGAATGCTAAATGCCTCATTTTATTGATAAAAACAAGACGAATCCCAAATCGATACTAAACAAACAAGAAATGAAAGTCACTAATGGCCCTCGGCCTTATTACATTCATAAAAACGAAAAAGGTAAACTTCTATCTACTTAGTCCCAGAAGGACCTTCCCCAGATTCGGCATACTTGGCTCCGTCGAATAGCTTCCCCAACTCACGAAGTCCCAGCAATAGGTATGCTTTAGCTAGTTGTCCGCCTTCAGTCCCTTCAGCATTTTGACAATCTTCGACCCTCTTGAGAAATTTTCTCTCCAGTTCTACTATACCTCGCTCCAAATATCCTAGCCTCTTGTTGGCACTGACGGCCATATCTTTCCATTCCTCAATCAGCTTCTGATTGGACTCTTGTATCTCGTGGTGTTCTCTTTCGTACTCACAGATCCTTTTGTGCAGCTGGTTGTACTTGACCTATGCCTCGACCTTTTCATCTATAATCCTGTGACCTCGAGCAAAACCTGGCTAGACCATACCATCATGATTGTCTTCCAACCAACCTGAGTAGAACGGAGCACAACCGACATGATATCTATCTGGTTCGATGGTATCTCTCCC
This sequence comes from Nicotiana sylvestris, assembly GCF_000393655.2. Classification (NCBI taxonomy): domain Eukaryota; kingdom Viridiplantae; phylum Streptophyta; class Magnoliopsida; order Solanales; family Solanaceae; genus Nicotiana; species Nicotiana sylvestris. The sequence goes on from NC_091063.1 coordinate 130,591,797, forward strand.
CATTATGATCTTGTAGTGCCACATATGCTGAGCTTGGCACTTGTAGGGACTATCATCATTTTGGAAGTCAGCTCGGAAATGACTCATCTTGTCGACCCTGTGTATAACTTTCTTCCTACCAGCTTGCCTCATAACTCGGAGAGGGACAGAAGGGCATGTTCCTCTCAGACCAATCAATATCAAGAGAGGTGCATCTCTGGATCGGGCGATGAACTCCTCGGTCGGAAACCACTCGAACATCCATTGAACCTGTTCTTCAGTCAGATTATCAAATAACTCAACCCATCCTTTGGCATTCTCAGGCTGAGCGAACATATCAGGGATGTAATTCATTCGCTTTGGATGATGAAAAGCGAAGTGATCATCCCAGTCCCTTCGATAAATCTCTTGTTGGTATTCGCACTTTTGGAGATGTTCCATTAGCCAGAGTTGAAGTAATAAATTGCAGCCTTCGAAGTGTTTTGCTCCTCGTTGACACTTCTCCAAGGCTCGGTATATGTCTGCAATGATCATAGGCACGATCTTGAATGGTTGCCCATCAATCCCCTCTATTAGGGTCTTAGTTACCATAGCCAGCCTGGTATGGATTCTTCCTTTCTTCATTGGAAACACGATCAGCCCTAGGAAACAAAACATGAAGACGAAAACCCTTCGATGGATGTTTCCCAAAGATGTGATGGCAAACTCGTTAGGGTAGGTACGGTAGGATTTGCTGTGACCGTACCTTTTATACAAGTAGTCAAAAGGGATGTATAACTCCTTCAGGCATGACAATTATGTATTCTTCTTCAACCCTATCATTTTGAGGAAACCCCTGCCTTTGTGGTTCTCAGGCAATAGCAAACCCAGAGTCTCCCATACTAGACCGTCCAGTCCTCCTATCTCCTCTAGCAAGGGCATCATTTCAATGTCCCCAAAGCAGAACACGGCCCTTTCACAATCCCAAAATAGTGTGGCAGCTTTTATGATCATGTTGTTAGGTTGGATCTCCATGAGGGATGGTAGATTTCCCAGATATTTGCGGACGAGAGTTTGGTCACTAGAGGGTAAATCTCTCCACCAGCTTAGCAATCTTGGGTGGACGTTGGTAACCACGCCGAATCTAAGGACTTCGTGCCTCATATTTCTGCAAGACAGATAAGGTTAGGCCTTTACCCCCACCAAACTCGACTATTTAATACCAACAATTAGCATGAAGTATTTAGTTCTCCAAATAAATGCACATAATGTGGTGATGTCCGTTTGGGTTCAGGGAAACCCGATGGAGTTTGGACAAGGCTATCTTAAAGGATCATTATGTGAAAAACATAACTAACCCAGCTAGGTTTGACCATGATGCATGCACAATTTGAACCCTTGAGCGTACAACTCAAGGGGGAAGGCATGGAACTGTCGACTGCACCACTAATCGACTAGTTTTACCGCAAATATGCCTTTCCGAATTTAGGGGGTAATGATATAGGAAGAGTCCAACCACTTATTAAAAGCGTTGCTATAGTATTTGTTTGGCAAGAGTGGAGTATGATGTTGAGCATGATTATGCAATAATTAAAAAAACATGTTGACATGTATTTGCACGTACAACAGTTTTATAATTTAAAGCAGCAATAAAGGAAGGAAACAAAGAAGATATGTCAGTTGTGCAGTTGAAAAAGAAATTAAATGCTTAAAGAAATTTAAACAAGTAATTGCACATAAGGGAGGGGTACAAATTCACAAGAACAATCTGAAATGGTAAAAGCCTAAATATCCCCAGCAGAGTCGCCATGCTGTCGTGCTACCTTTTTTCTCCCTTCCATCGGAGAGGAGTTTTCGGGTTTCGACATTCATGGGATGTAATGATTCATTTCCTTTTGGGAATTGGGTATTTGAAGAGTCGCCACCTAACAATTTTAAGGTGTTTTAGGGCACCTATAAGATTTAACTACATCTATGTTTGATAACCAGAGACAGGGTAAGGGATGAAATTATCCCAAGGGGAAGGTGTCAGGCACCCCTCAGGATCCATTAGTGTGGTTTCTGGCCAGATAGTTTTTGTGAATTTGTGCAATTAGCAAGTAAACAAATAAAAGCTCAAGTAATAGGGGATTTAAGTTTAAATACACAAACGTTTGGAAAACGATTAAAAAAGGGGTTTTGAAAAGAGTTACAATCTAAACAAGCTTGTGAATATAAAAGGGGTCCTAGGTTTGTTTGTAATATGGATCACCTCAATGCAATACCCGGTATGACACTCCTCAGAAGAGGGATACATGTAGTATTAGCGCACTGGTCATCATATCCATATCTGCCATTCCCACCCCTTTAGGGTATTAAAGCGAAGATTGGTCTCGACCTCTATTGCGTGCTGTTACCCATCCCATTCCTATAAGTCCTGGAGGAATTTAGGACTACTATTCTTATAAGGGGGAGGTTTTGGGCTGACTCTTGGGTTTAAAGGTAAAAAGGCTAAGGCGACATATAAAATACGTAGGACTACATTTAAAAAGGGAAACATGTAAATAATTAGAAGGCTCATGTATACCTCCGCAAATAACGCATATAAATAACACGACTTAAACACAGTTAAGGTCTGAATTTAAAAGACTAAAGCAGGGTGTTTGAGTTATTGAAGAAGAACCAAATTCATTACATAACTCAGATAAGAAGTCTGAATCAAGCCTGCCTGCTGGTTGTAGTAGTTGCTATTTAAACATAGGCAGTTTCAATTTCATTCGAATTATTACCTAAGGCTTTCCTAGGCGTGTAATAGTGGTGTCTTATGGGCATGATATCTATTACCGATTAGGGACGCAGTAGAGTAGTGATTAATTTTAAACGGATAACTTGAGATCCTATAGACATGGTATCTAATGTACAGGGATGTAGAATGACATTTATGCAGAATCCTAAGCAGGATTTCTATATGCACCAATATTTAAACATGATTCCCAGAATATGCAGAGATGATACGTTTGTTAGTGTTGTTTAGCCTAAAACATGATCTCTAAGTGTGCATGGCAGTAGGAACATGATTGCAGAAACACTGGTTGTTAACACATTTAGCGCAGGAATCTCTAAGTGATATGCTAGTGAAGTGAACATGGTGAAAACAGTAATTGTAAATCCTAAGGAATATGATCTCTAATGAATGAGATGAGTCTTAAGCATGGATTCTATTACTCAAGTAAGAATGTAAACCTAATATCATGCTTTCTACCTTTTTGATAGCTAAAACATGCATATTTCCCATCCCTTTTCACTAGCCAACCCCATAATTGTTTACAAATTATTATCGACCAAATGATTGACATACCTAACAAGTAATAAATAAGAAGTTACAACCATATGAAGCCTGATTTTGACTTCCTCTCTGAGTTATGGAATAAACCACCTCAAATGCCAATGTCATTTCAAAGCCTTTCTCATATCTGGGTGTGTCAGAGTTCCCTAAGGACCTCAAGGGATCCCGGGCAGTGCTCATACCCAGATTTGCATAACCAAACAGAGTAAGTGCAATATGGAAAGGCCAACTCATGTGTGTCCAAGTTCAGAGGGAGCTCAAGGGTCCCAAGGCAAAGCTCACACAAGAGGGGCAGAACCTAGATTCTAAAAGTATGGTGAAGGTGCAGGACATATGTTGAAAGGGATTTGTTTGAAAAGGTGGACTGATGGTCCATTTTGAAAGCAATCAGTAACAAGAGTGTTTGAAATCAATAATAGCAAATGAAACTCAAAACTCAGTAGTCACACAAAGGGGTCAAGGGACTTGGGGACACACAGATATTTGTCTGTAAACACATAACCCCGGTAGGGGTCTGGTTTTGACGTGCACAACAATAGTTGATGCTGGCATAGTCACAAACCAGCTAAAAGAACACAAACAGATAGAGGGAATATGGGGGTTTGGGATTTATAAGACAACAAGTATACAGTAAGTGACTGACAGAGCATGCCTCGAAATATATGTAGGGGAGTGCCTTAATCTAAAGGGAAGGGGATGCATTATAACATGATGGTAATATATCTTGACTACAGAGCCACAGGCAGAAATAGACAAGAATGAGAGAAATTGGAACAATTAAGAAACATGTTGTTGTTTTTGAACTCAATTGTTCGTGTGTCTAAAGAAGAGAGGAAATGGTATTTATAGTTTTGAAAACGAGTAAAGAATAAGGTAAAAAGTAAGGTTTTAATACAGACATGAAAACAATCACAATCACAATCAATCAATACAAGTACTTCAATTTAATCAGGGAATTACTGCTCAAACGGATACTAACAGGGTCAAATAAAAGAAAGAAATCGGTTTGGGACAGATTGATTCTTGCCATATAAGGGGGCAGTAAAAGTATGAAGTTAATAATTGAGTCTAAGTACAAAATATGCTTAATTTTGGGAAAGGATTCAGCAAAGTAAAACATCACAGTAATTAAGGAAGGGAATCAATCAATTTAAACAAATGAGTAAAAATTAAGGTTTATAAGGGAACCTTTTGCAATCAGTCGTAACATTGAGGAAATCAAGAATAATCAAGAAAGAATCATGACTCTGCAATTCGGCATATAAATAGAACGTACAGAAATATCAGACATGCAAGGCCAAACGCATTGGCAAAAGAAACAACTTGATGCATACAAACATGCATCAATAACAAGAGTAAGCTAGGGCTCAATAGTCAACCAAGTCAAATAGTTAGGGCCCACAAGTATAGCCAAAGTGAAGAAACCAGTCCAACAGGTAAATAAAGTCAGAAACAAGTAAAGATCTCACAGTAACAAGTGAGGAAAACCTTATAAGAAATTAGGGTTTCCACAATAGTAAGAACTCAGAATCAGATAAGTCAAACAGGGAAGAGGATTCAAACACAAAGAGCTTAATCAAAACAAGTATACACACAGAAAAACAAAGGTATCTTCAGAACTCCGATAAAACCAAAACACTTAGGGTTTTTAACACGAGGAACCAGATGGAAGAAAAATATAAGCAAATCGTTAAACAAAGTAAAACATTACTGAAAAATCGGAGAAGAGATCTTTGAAAAGAGCCTAAGAAACCCTAGTTTGAAACTGAAGAGTCACTTTGAAAGAAAATCGAAAACCCTTTTTGGAAAACATCAAGAAGTTCATAACACGCACATATCTAAAACAGATCTGAAAGAAAAATCGAAAAACTCTTAGAGCTAGGGTTTCAGAGAACCCAGAGAAAGTGAGAAAGACTTTGAAAAGTTACCGACCTAGCCGGAAAGTCAAGGATCTGACTTGAACAACCATGGATGGTCGGAAGAAGGCCATAGATAGAAGTTGAACCAAGACTGGACTAGATCCCTTTGATATCTGTCCATGGAATCAGGAAAATAGGTAACCAGCAGACGTTAGAGACGAGTACATGCCTCAAATAGACATGGGAGCCCATGAATTTGGTAGGGATTGCAAGGGATTAAGGTGGAATTGGGTGGTGACGGCTAGGGTTTATGTGAGGCTGCAGGGAGAATTGAGAGGAGAGGGATTCAAAGGCTGTGGGTGGGGAGAAATGAATTAGGTTAAGGGGCCATTTGGGTTTAATTATGGAACGGTGAATGGTGGTCGTTGATCTGAATGATCAACGACCTAGATTAAAAGGGTAGGTGGGGAATCCGAGTTTGGGTAGGGTTAAAATTTGGCCAGGGTCGGGTTTAATTCGGAATTGGGCTAGGGAATTGAGGTTCAATTTAGGCTAAAATTTAAATACAAATGGGTTGTTATTTAAATAGCCAATTTTTTCCTTTTTTAAATTATAAAAATAGTAAATAATTTCGAAAAACTAAATTAAAAAGGGCTAAAATGATTTATAAAACATAATTAACAATTTCAAAATACAAGCCTCAATTTTATGAATATAGACACAATTAAACCTTATAATGACTAATATTGCAATTATGTGCAATTTAGCCTTAAAATACTAAATAAAATTGTAAAAATACGTAAAAATTATTTTGGCATAAATATAGAAATCCCATAAATGAATCATCAAAATACTAATTTTGGAAATAATTATTGAGATTTTATAGATAAAAAAGAGAAAATAAATCAATTTAAACCTTTAAAAATTATGGAAAAATAATAAAACATTTGGGCATTCTTATGTATGCCTTTATATGCTATTTTGAAGTAATTTTGTATATTGAAAATATATAAGGAAAAATTGGGTATCAAAAAGCATGTGAAACCGTCGTTTTTGCTTTTTAGAGTAATTTTAGAGTTTGTTTAACAATTAATCTTAGACTTTTATCTTGTAATTAATTTTTCTAGGTTATTGTTCTTCTAAATCTATGATTTCTTCTTCAATTATGAGTAGCTAAACCCATTAGCTAGGGTTGTAGTTCAATCCTAGTGTGGGTATTTAATAGGTCTCATATTTTAGGGCTTAGATGTTTATGGGTGATTGACATTTGGCCTGATTTGTGCTTTTTATGTTGAATTGGTGGTTGCAAACACTAATTTGTACCTTTTTGACTTAGGCTGTTCTTGAGAAAGAGAGCTTAAGTCTAGGAAATTTAGGCCAACAAGGATTTGAGGGTGCATTCAAGAGACTGATAGCCCCAATTAAAGGGTTAAACCTAGAGATAGTAATACCTGACTTGAGCCAACTTTGCTTGCACAAATTGAACACCCAATTGGGCTTGAGAAAGCCAATTAGGGCAAAGTCACTCAAACTACCGAGAGGTATAGAGTGAGTATTTTCGTGCAGTGGCTATATCATGATCCCAACTATAATATTATTGTCCTATGTTTTAGATCCCGTTAGATACTCACGTAGGAGTCACTTCCCTAGTGCCTTTTTACCCATTTAGAAAACCCTACAAAAATATCTACTTAGCTTAATTTCATGCATCATTAGTATTAAATTAGAAATAGAAAACAAACAAAAGAATGATTGGAAGTACAATCAAGAACACTGCACATTGGTATATTACATAGGAATCCAACTCCAAACATATCTTAGCTCCCTGTGGATTCGATCCCGACCTTTTCGGGTAAAAGCTGCATCGACCGCTCTTGTCACTCTATAGTGGTATAGGGTTGGACCCGATCACCGCCCCCGCAAGTCACAAATAGGAAAAACACATACGTGAAGTCTTAAATAGGGGAACGAGATTCTAGAAAGTAAAATGATCGGTCGGATCGTTACAGGATCACAATATTCACCTATCATTTTCTGTGTGAATACATTTTAATTTCCTTCTGTCCTGTCTCTCATCTAAGACCTAAAATTCCTTAAACACGCTAAGTACTTGATATTTGGATTTCAAAGGATATTCCTAGAGCTTGCGAGAATAATCATCCATGAAGGTAAAGTGCACCATCTTTCGAATTTACTTTAAAATGACCATACAAATCTGAGTGTACTAGCTCCAATAATTCAGTCTTTCTTAAAGGAGAATGGATATGAAAGAAAACCCTTTTCTATTTTCCGACTAAGCAATGGACACACCTTTCAGCTTTTCTTGTTTTACTCCGAAAAGCATTTTTGTTTTGTCAAACACGTATCTCCCTCTCTCGTATGACTTAGCCTCTTGTGATACAATTCTAATAAAGCATTACTATTCACCAAATTTATGGAGTCACTACAAATAGAGCCATGTGTCACGTATAAATGAGAAAACTCGATTCCCTGAACCACAACTAACGAGCACTTGGCGAGTTTTCATATACCACTTAAGATGACATTATAGTAACCTTAATCATCAAATCAAATTTAAAGGAAAGTTTGGAGCATGCTTGACATTGTGAAGAACTAATGTTGAACATTTATTAGTCTTCAAGCAAACTGTGCCAATAACAAACGCCTTAACTTCACTCGTACTGTCCATATTTAACAATATTCTAGAGTCAACAAGAGTATAAGGTGAAAAAAAGTTTTTTCTAGGCGTGTCATGAGATGTAGCTCCAGAATCTATTATGCAACTCGTCTCATGGGATACCAAATGAGTGATATTTTCATCACAAGCAAAGAGAAGGTCATCTCGAACAATGACAACAATATTATTATCGTTATTTGCAACTCTCTTTTCTTCTCTAATGTCTTGCTTCAACTTATAGTAAAACTTTCTAGTATGTTCTTTCTTGTGACATGGTTGCGCGCATAATTCTAGTATTTGGACCTTGACTTGCTTATGCATTGACCTTTATTCCTCGAACCTCTTTTCTATCTCTTCTTCTGTCTTTGTAACCATAATATGTCTGTGAGGATGAACCCTGAATTTTTCTTCTTTCTTCCTCATTTAACACGCTACTTTTGGCATATTTCATGTTTACCTTACCACCAGGAACTAAAACTCGCAGAGTATTAAAAAGCCAAATTTTTTTGTATCTTATCATCAAAATTAAGCCTCATCCTGTATCAGGTAAAACGATTCTGCTCGACCCCGTGCTTTCTAAAACACTGATCATAAGCTCAAAAGCTATTAACTAGTGCATGAAACATGAGAGCTTATTTTAAAAATTATCCTCCAATTTAGCATGTTGACTTATAGATTGAAGAATAAGTTGCTGGTAAGTTGAAATGAAAGGTCCATATATCAGTAGTTAAAATGCTAAGGTTAATCTTCTGGATCTATATGCATTCACACTTTAACAGGGAAACATTGCCCAATGAATTGAGAGCTCGAAAAGTATGTACTCCCTCCGTTTCAATTTATGTAAATCTGTTTAACTGGGCAAGGAGTTTAAGAAAAATTGAAAACTTTTAGAATTTGTGGTCTTAAACAAGTTAAAAAGGGGCCCATAGTATTTCTGTGGTTATAAAAGCTTCTCATTAAAGGTAGAGTTGTAAGTTTAAACTAAATTGTTACCAAATTTAGAAAGGAGTCATTCTTTTTTAAACAGACCAAAAAAGAAATAGGTTCACGTAACTGAAGAAGAAGTAGTAAAATAAGTAAATCAAATCTCCAAAAAAAATCTCAGTGAGATTGCCTAGCTGGCAAAGTATCCTAGTTGTCATATATTATTGACAAGTAAGCATTTCTTAAATGAGTTATGAAGTTGCATCAGTCAAAGCAATTAGCTGGCGCTGACTTCGTTGTCGATTTGTCTTTATTACTGAAATGGTCCTCCATTTATTTTTATCTTTTTTAATGATCTGTGGTTTTCAAATTAACTTGCACACACGTCAAATTATTTCATTAAATATCGGTTACTTTTCACAAGTATAGGTACCAAGTAACTCTACAGATAAGAAGAAATCACTTACTCCTTCCGGTTCAAAATAAGTGATTTTTTGGCTTTTTTGTGGTCCAAAATAAGTGATTTTTCCAGATTTCAAGAATAAATTAATTATTTTTTTCCTATATTGCCCTTGGAGTAAATAGTGTTGGAGTATGTGTTAGGAGTGTTTATGTGAGATAGTAAAAATTAATATGGTCAATTTCATTGTTCATTAATGTTAAAAGGTGAATTTCTTAATCTTTGTGAAAACATCGAAAAAATCACTTATTTTGGACCGATGGGAGTGATATTTTTCGTTTTCCTTGGAATTTGAACCTAAGTAAATATGTTCAATTAAACCTGTAGAATCCGCCCTAGATTTTCCTCCATCGAATAATCAGGAAAATGAATCTTATAAGTTCAAACGGTAAGGGGTCAAGAGTCAGCCATAAATTAAATCAAGAGTTCTTGAAATCATGTGAAAGGTTCAAAATTGCTTCGACATTCATAAATCCAAAGATTCAATATGCTTTCTTAAAAAAGAAAAAAAATCTTATCCCAATCTAAATAAGGAAAAGTACCTGAAAAAAGTATATACGACAATACTTGAAAAGCTAGCTATATATATCAACTGAACAAATTAGTCGCAAGTTGCACAGTTTAAAAATAATTGTTAACAGCCCGTATGCTATGCATGTTCCTGTATCTTTTACACCTCTTATGTGATTAGATTTTCTTATATCTTTGAAAGGAATTTACTACTTTGCAATCAACAACCATAAAAGATTTTAATTACAGATATGAAAATTGGAAGATCAATATAAGAGATGCATCTAACGTTTTAAGACAATGCGCCTTTTTTTGGTATAATCATTTGGTATTTGAAATCCATAGATTCGACTAATTCAATTTGCACTAAAAGGATCAATTAAAGATTAGAACATTTCCTATCAAAAAATTCTTCATCCCAAAGACTCAAACTCAAGACTCTGATTAAGGGCAGATGAATCATTATATGTCCCGCAACATCCTTTGGTGATTGTGAGGATTGGTCATATGTTAACCCATCATTTATTCCAGCAAGAATTAGTAGGATTCAAGTATGTCGCCAACTTATCTAATTTTGGTATGAATTATGTAGATTTCCTAATCTTTTTAAATGAAACTTAAATATTAAGAAATTAGGTAAATCGCAATATTAATAGTTTATTTACAAAATATATTAAATTTATTAATATAGTGGCATTCTTTTTGTGACGGATGCAAACTAGTATTGAAATTCCATCTTGTTCTTCTTCATCTTTTTTACGTCTAAGGGTGTAATGCATATCATGTACCAAAGTAAGGGTGTTCAAACCGAACCGGAAAATCGCACCAAACCGATTTAAAAATTTGACTAGGTTTGGTTTGGTATTGAGTAAAAAAATCCGAACCAAACTGACATATAAATATATAAATTTTATTTATATTTTTAAGACTTTATAGTGATTTTTCCTTAGAAAATATAGAAATATTTGGGATCCCCTCATGTATTAACCTTGAAAGCGTAAATTAACGAAAATTATTGTTAGACGACTAAGAAAATAACTATCATGTGTTACTAAAAAAATTCTCCCATTAGAATATTTTAATAGATCATATGTTTGTCAATGTTTTTCATATTTACTAAACATATATTCACTTATCAAAGCTTTATATATAATTTTAATAAAGTAAGATTGAAATAATATACATGTAACAAAAAATCCTGAAACCCCGAAAACCCGAAAAATCCGACAAAACCGAACTAATCCAAACCGATATAATTGGTTTGGTTTGGTTTTGATAAAAATTGAACCAACCCGGTTCATGTACACCCCTATACCAACGTATGGTTATATAGTTGACTACTAGATTTTTTTTCTTATTTATATATATAATAATATAGTTTCAAAAGAAAAAAACAAAGGCACCTTGAAAGGGTGGATTCTTTTAAAACTACTATATTAGTGTTGAAATTTGGATGAAGGCTGTGATTCGTCAGTACATAATTTCATAAATCATGCTTGCTTACTTTAACTTGCTTCAACTCAACGCTCGGTGTTCATAATTTCGTTAAAAATAAATAATAATTCGCCCTTTTTTGGGGGCTTGCGCAGCTTTTTCTGCAACTATACTCCAACAAATAGCATAAGTAGTCACTTAGGGCCGTGCATATATCGGGTATAACCGATAGCCCGAACCGATAAAAGCTTATTGAGGTATCGATATTGGGTAATCAGGTTAATAGTTCGGTAACGATTTTGTATTTTTTCACTATTGGGTTATCGATTCGGGCCACAGGTTGCCCAATTTCTTAATGGGTTAACTGATAACCCAATAAGATTTAATAAAATTAGGATTTTACCCAATTTCTAGGGTTTCATTCTCTCTTTTTCTCCTAATTTTCCCAGTGATTCAATTTTTGAACAGTTCTTCTTCAAATTTCAATGTACAACCACATTCTTAGAATCTTAGCGTAAATTTGTATTCCAAAATTACTTTTTTCTTAAGAACAAATTTCATTCCTTTCTTTTGAGTTTTACAGTAGAGTTCGATATATAATAAAAATATAGGACTTTTGATTGTTTTCGATTCTTTATTTTGCGCTCATGTTTTAGTACTATATTTGTACTTTTTATTTTTAAGGTGAAATTGCTTCTACTTTGTATTGTTATTAATGTATTTGGATTGTTGAAGAATTAACACTATTTCAGTTGTGTTTGGACAACTTTTGAATTACTGGTACTCTTATTGCTCTTGCTACCATTGGACTCTGGAAAATAATTGATCTCTTGATTATAGTTTGGCAGGAACCCAAAAAATTGTAATTTATGTTCCTGTTAAATAATATTTCTAGTGAAATGGAGATGGAATGCTTGTGGAGTCAATTTTTGAGATTGCACAGGTCATGAATTTGTCAAAATGAAACATTCTTCAAATATTAGTTGTGGCTAGAACGCAAAATTGGGTAGTATACTATATGTGAATTCTTCTCTTTTCTGCTTAACTCGAGTGAATTGCCTTTTCTTTTTTGCTTAACTCTAGATTGAATTATCTTATCGGGTAAATCAATAACCAAACCGATAATGATCGATAATCGGTAATCATGTAATTAGAAATGAATAGATAACTTTCAACTTAATTTTAACTTTTGAAGAAAGGGTTTCATTTTTTGCGAATAAAAATTAGATCAGATATTAATTAATGATTCTAACATAAATGTTTTACGTAGAAAAATAAAGTTAAGATAGTTTGTATAAACTACTTCACTTTTTCAAGTATTACAAAAGAGATTGGAAAAAACTCGAAACGTGCTCTGCTTTTTCACCCTTCTTTTTTGGGGTCAATTCTAGTTGTGAGTTTTTTTTTTCTTTCCTTTTTTTTTTAAAAAAAAAATCTTTAGTATTTGTAGATCTGTTTCAATATGGTGACGAAATTTATTTATTTTATTTCTTGTAACTTAAGTACATAAAAATCTTATTCGTCATTCACAATGTATCAAAATTATAGGTAAACTAAATAAACTCATTCTTGTGTAAAATATTTGCATATATTTCTTTTCGCAAAAGTCTAAACCTTCTCCACGTTCATCCAAAGGTCAAATAAAATTTAAGACTATCCTAAATTCAATTTAATCCTGGATGGATTCTACCAATAGATAGCTTTGATAATTCAATAATTTACTGTGATTATAGGGGGAAAATGACAAATTTATCATTATTTTAACTCTCAAATATATACAGAGGAAGTTCAAAAATTTATTGTAGTCACATGTTCAATATACTTGTAACTTAATTTATTTTCTAAAGGAATATAAACCAAACATAATATGAGCAATCAAGCCTTATATTTGTGTAAATTAAGTACTTTAAAATTGTAAACAAACGATATGGACTAATCAAAATATTTATATGTCATCATGATTACATTCATAGTTTCTGATAAACTTCAAATTTTCAATATTAGAGCGTTTAAAAGATGAAAATTTTCATTAAAAAGAGTTCAATAAACTAAGTGTTAATTCAAAATTAGTTCATGTTAATTATATAAATCCTCTTTATAGCAATATTTTAATAGACTATTTTTCTTATTGATAAATTATTTTCACAAGCGATTAGCTTTTAAAATATCTTAAAGTGTGTGAACATCCTGAATCGAGCAGCATTTGGAGAAGAACTTGGTAAGGGTTTTTAGTAGAATATTCGAGAAAGCAGAAAAATGGGAGAAAATATTTTGTGGCTGAAAAACTAAATTAGCCATTGGGCCCTTTTCTATTTATATGTAGTGCATTTATAAAGAAGTGTTCTTTACAAAGGAAGCTTAACTAGATAAATACAGCTAATACATATATGGCTATGTACAAATAAAAATAGTAGCCGGCCCAACCATTAAGTCTTCCTTATTGGGCCTGAGGCCAAATAGTCGGATAGCCCAACCCCTCCCCCCCCCCAAGTTGGAGGGGGAGAACACCTTCAACGTGGACAAAAAGAATTGATGAAGCACACCAATAAGAGGCTTAGTGAATATGTCTGCAAGTTGATTAGATGTTGAAACATGAAACAACTGGATCAAACCATCTGCCAACTTCTTTTTGATAAAGTGATAATCCACCTCTATATGCTTGGTTCTCTCATGAACACTGGATTCCTAGCAATATGAATTGCAGCCTGATTGTCATAGAACAGAAAGGTCAGGAAGTAACCTAGTGAACCTAGTTAGTTCAACCACCACTTTACTGAGAGCCCTATATTCAGCCTCAGCTGATGAGATGGAAATAACAGGTTGTTTCTTAGATTTTCAGGCCACCAAACAATCTCCAAAAAAGATACAAAAACCAGAGACAGACTTGCAAGTATCAAGGCAAGCTGCCTAATCACTATCAGAATATGCTGCGAGGGTACAATCAGGAGAATTAGAGTAGAATATACCAACATCAATGGTTCCCTTCAAATATCTTAACATATGTAAAGCAACAGCCATATGAGGTAATTTGTGCTTGCAAAAATTGGCTTAAATATTGCACACCAAAACAGAGATCAAGTCTGGTATGAGTCAAGAATAACAATTTGCCAATTAGACTCATGTACCTTTCAGGATGGGCAAACAACTCCCCAGAAGCAGCCTTCAACTCGGAATTCAAATCCAAATGAGAAACACTAGAAGACACTTCTAAACAGTTATACTCTTTAAGTAAATCCAAGACAAACTTTCTTTGATTTAAGAAGATAGCATCAGGAGAAGTAATGACCTCAATGCCCAAGAAATAGTGTAATAGATCCAAATCTTCTATCTTAAACTCATTATCCAAAAATTCCTTTAGAGCAGAAATATCAACATGATTATTCTCTGTTAAGATGATATCATCTACATATATAGTAAGAATTAAAATATCACCAGAAGACCCTTTGACAAGCAAGGAATAATCATTTAAAGAATGAGTGTACACTATTGAATATAAATCATGGAAAACTTTGCATACTATTGTCTAGAAGCTTGCCTCAAGCCATAGAGGGATTTCTTTAGCTTGCAAACTAAGGGGACAAATGAGGAAGATGAGGAAATGGAAAGACCTTGAGGAAGCTTCATGTAAACCTCCTCATGCAAATCACCATGAAGGAAATCACTATACACATCAAGCTGAAGCAGGGACCAACCATGCTTGATAACAATAACTATAAGACATTTAACAGTAGATAACTTCACAAACAAGTGAAAATATTTCAATGAAATCCACTCCCTCAACCTGTGGATCACCCCTAATCACAAACCTTGCTTTATACCCTCTCTATACTTTATTTTATAGACCCACTTGCATCCAATAGGTTTCTTCCCAGTAGGTTGTTCAACAATATCCCAAGTATTATAAGCATCTAGGGCCTCAAACTCCTTTCTTATTGCTTCTTGTTAGGCTGGAATAGGTGCTGCCTAAGCGTAAGTGTATGGTTCAGATTCTATAGGCTGCGCAGAAGAACAAGAAAAAGATGAAGGGAGCTGATGCTTATAGTCTTGTACATAAAATGAAAGATGATGGGGTTTGTCAGATCTCCTTAGTGGAGGGTAGTAAAGTCAATAACAGGAGGAAGTATATCAGGGTTGAAAAGAGGAGATTGAGTTGATGAAGTAGGATTGGAAACGGGAAGAGAATGGAGAGGAGTGTGCAAAGGATCAGAAGGTTCAACTAGAGAAGTAGAGCTAGAAATAGCATCATTAACAGTGGGTAATATAGGAGGAGAGGAAAAAGAAGGACTGTTAGGATAGACCTCATTAGTGGGTAGAATAAGAGTAGTTGCTCGAGAGGGTGCAGAGTTAGTGGTGTCAATAAAAGGATCCAGCACAACACTAGGAGTAAGAACATGAGACTGTGTGACATGAGATAGAGAAGTAGAAGATGTATCAAAGGGAAACACAAGCTCATGAAAGACGACATCTCTAGAGATGAAAAATTTGTGAGTATCTAAATTATACAGCTTGTATTCCTTTTTGGCAAAAGGGTATCCTAGAAATACACACCTCATGGCCCTTGGTTGGTATCCCTTTGTGGAAGTGGGACAGTTTCATAATATAAGCAACTAAAATATCTTATGTGAGGATAACGTGGTTCTTTCCCATATAATATATCAAAGGGTGATCCGTTGTTGAGTAATTTGGAAGGAAGCCTATTGATGATGTAAGTGGTTGTTCATAGACAATCACCCCATAATCTAAGTTGTACCTTGGATTGAAAGAGAAGGGCTCTAGATGCTTTAAGCAAAGTTTTATGCTTCCTCTGTACCACACCATTTTGTTGTGGTGTGTGAGGGTATCTGGTTTGATGAATGATGCCATTATCAAAGAAGAAAGAATGGCTATGCGACTGGAGCCAAACTTCAATGCATTGTCACTTCTAATGGTTTGAACATGCATATTGAATTGAGTTTTGACCATGAGAACAAAGGCTTTTAGAAGAGAAAAAGCATTACTCTTAGACCCCATTAAGTGAGTCCAAGTAAATCTACTAAAGTCATCCACAATTGTTAGAAAATATTTAGAGCTAGGGTAAGTAGGGGTGTGATAAGTGACGAGCACAAAACACACACTTAAATATGCTCGCTAGTCGAATATAGTATAATATAATATCGTATCAACAAGGATTGGAGTTAAACTGTGATTTCGTAGTTTCTACTTTAATTGCTATCCAAGATGATCAAAAGTTGAGATTTAGCTGATTAAAACTACAATTAACTAAGGATCTAGAGCTACTGACTAGTGACAATCGACGCAAGTAATGAGAAAAGAAGGTTATCAATGGGGAAAAGATAAGGTTCATAGGATAGTTGCAAGATAATTATTTGGGATCTAACTCTAGTTAATTCAGTTCTAATATTCAAGTGAGTCTCTCAAATTCACTTGATTATTAGTTCAAACTTTTAGTAGAAACTCCTCTCTCGATTAAGTCTCAGCCTCACAAGATGAACCAATTTACGATCGGTGAAGATATGCAAGAATTTGTAGTGGATTGGTATTTAAGAGAACCTCTCTTAATTATCCTCCTAACTAGGTTTAATCAACAATTCAACTAGCCTCTTCCGATTACTAAGAAGAATTAATTAATTCAACCAACAAAATAGAATGCAAGAATATCACAAGTTATGTCTCTCTCGATAACATGAACAAGTGAATGTAAATGCAACGATTAAAATATCCAAACGATTCAATGCATATAACTAGAGGTATAATCCATAAACAATTATTAATACACCAAATCAATCATACCCCAAAGAAAACTACTCCATAGATATGGAACAATTTATCACAAATATGTTGAAGTTAAAGGAAAACATAAAACGATCCAAACTTTTATCTTGAGTGAGGATTGAATGATGAAATCCTTGTGCTTTTGCTTCTCCACCTTCTCCTTAGCTTCCTTAGGTCTAAGATATGTCAAAAGTCCATAAAATTATGTTTTTACATGAATTTATACTAAGTAGGGTCAGCCCAGACAAAATCACCTTTTTCCTGCGCGAAATAGGATTGTGACTCTGTAAAAATTGCACAGGTGCGCCGCATGGGGCGACGCCCTAGGCGGTGTGCTAATGTGACTTATCAAAGAGCGTGTAATTTCCAAGCAGCAGCATTTTGGGCAGCCGCAATGTGCCATGTGCAAACTCACGCGCCGTGGCTATGGACATTCCTCAGAGTGAATTCATTTTGCTCGCTTTTTGATATCCAGGTTTGGTCCTCGACCCCCCGAATGCGGTTCCAGCTTAATTCCTTAGGATTTTACTCAGAATTCAAAGCTCCAAATCATTCAAATTCATTTCGTAACATCAACATCATTCGGAATCACTCCTACAAGGTATAAAACACGCAATTAGTGCAAAACACTAGCGATTAAAGCTCAAACTCAATTAAAGTGCAGTAAATTAGAGTGCAATAAGTGACTAAAATACGCGATTATATCCTGCCATCAACAACCCATAATTAAACCATTGCTCGTCCTCGAGCAATCAAACCACACTTTATATAAACACGACCTTTTTAAACAACTCTCGTAACTCATTATACCAAGAATAATTAAAATAGACTAAGTATAATAATGTAACATCTTCACCTCAAGATTTGACTCACAAGTACCACACATTTTTCACAACCCGCTCACTTACTCTAACACAGAGGTCAATGACATTACCTTTCCTTCATGAATCAAGTGCTCTCACACAACAAAAGAGAGTTGTTCCACGCACATAAAATTCAAGAACAATTAGGAACTCAATGTTACACCCCATGTTTTCTTACATGAAAGTACGCCATAAGTAAATTGATAAAAGCTCGAAAATGAGATGTTACCTCCCGCATTTTCGTACGTTAAAGTTTCGTCGTAAGTTAATCGACGTAAGATCGGGAATGAGATTATTCTGAGATTATCAGTATTACGCTATTTCAAACAAGTGATAAGTAAATTTGTAAAGGTGCGAGGGTAAGAAAATCAAAGAAAATGAGTTTCGTCAAAGTTTGACATTTTGAAGTAAAATACTGTCCAAGCTATAATACCACATATTTATAGACTAGTGCCATACAAGGTACCACATGACTATGATAGTAAGTTGTATAAAGTATGTTAAAAGTGAATAGTATTTAAGTAATTTAAGATAATTCTTAATTATGTGGATAATTGAATAATTATAAATTTTTAGAGGGAGATTAATTAAGTAATTAAGCTAATTAACTAATTAAGACATTTTGGATAAATTCTTGAACCCCAAAACGTGGCAGCCAATGAGTCTTGGTTAAAGTGACTTTTAATACACATTTGAATGTGGAAAGGTTAGGGTGTTTAGTGGCTTAGTCATCCAAAAGAAGTGGGGCCTACCTAAAGGTTAAAAGATAACCTTTCTAAAATGGAATTGTTCAAATCTCAAGGAGATGCTTATGTCTCTACAAGGTGAGGAATGAAATTTTCAACAAAGTATCATGCATATTTTGGAATGGCAATGTGATTGTTTCAACAATTCATACGAGATTAAATCTTAGCAACGTGAGATTTTACAATTTTAAGGGAGTACAATGCAATATTTCTCAAGAATATCATACGGATTTTCCCCTACTTCGATCCGCCATTACGTGTTGTCGCAATTGATGTGTGTTTGAGGAATTGTTAAGAGAATCGGCTCAAGTATGTTATGCCTATCCCTTCTTTCTTTTGGCATGATCCATACGGTACAAATGAAACGAGCGAAATACACAACTTTCATAAATGACTCTATTCATAGAAATACTAGGGGTGTCTATATTCTTGATTCCCCATGTGAATTATTATTATATCTTCTGTTCATTGGTCTCAGAAAAATACATATTTGATAAAGTTTATCCGAAAGGCATATTGATTTTTATGGCATTCCGAGAAAATTTTATTAACATATTTCTTATGCATTTCATGCATTTATACATGTACGTTGACCCATAACCAGATAGAGTTATATACGCATATTTATATGTATATATATGTATGTGGGATATGGAAAAAGGTTACGACGTTATATACATACCGCCACCTGATCAGCTGGTATACATTGATGATTTTGCCCACAATGGACGAGATGATATGATGGGATGCCCTCAGAGGCTTGATGATGTTATGAACACATGTGCCTATGCAAGACATAACATTCATTCACATATGCATGACACTATAAGTATTTCATGATTTATAGAGTTATCCAGACTTACAGGTTGAGTAATTTACTCTATATTTCTTCCATGTCTTTTATGTACTTATTTATGTGCCTTACATACTCGGTACATTATTCGTACTGACGTCCCTTTTGCCTGGGGACGCTGCGTTTCATGCCCGCAGGTCCCGATAGACAGGTCGAGAGTCCTCCAAGTAGGCTATCGGCTCAGCGGAAGATGTTGGTGCGCTCCATTTGCTCCGGAGTTGCTTATTTGGTTAGTATGATTTGGATGTGTATTGTTTAGTATGGCGGGGCCCTGTCCCGAACTTTATGGTATTTTATCTACTCTTATAGGTTTGTAGACATATATCATGTACGTAAAAGATTATAAGGGCTTGTCGGCCTATGTTTAGTGTACGAGTGGTCATTTTGGTCTTATAGGCCCGTATGTCTTATGTATAAGTTGGTAGTACATGGTTTATTCTAGTTATCCTACGATAGCCTTTCTGTCTCATTTACCTATGTTAGCATGATACGAAAAGATATGATATGTTGGTATTCAGTTGGGTAAGGTACCGGGTGCCCGTCGCGGCCCATCGGTTTGGGTCGTGACAAAAGTGGTATCAGAGCAGTTCTTTCATAGGGAGTCTACAAGCTGTGTCTAGTAGAGTCTTATTTATGGGTGTGTCGTGCACCACACTTATAAGCAGGAGGCTATAGGGCATTTAGGAATGTCACTCTTTCTTCTTACTCTAGATCATGTGGTAGAGCTCGGTTGTAAGAACTCAATTTCCTATATTCTATTTTATTCATAATACGATGATGCCTACGTCTAGAAAGACGTTTAGTAAGGGATTGAATGTGGCTGTGAAAGAATTGAGTCAGAGGAACTCGATTTTGTATCATGCTTATAATGAATGTAAGGTCTCCAGCAGAACATAAGGACACTAAGATGTGCAAGCTTCTTGACAAGGATCCCTAAGGAAATAATGTTTATCCACTATTACGGTAAGGAATAAGAGAATCGGAAGGTAGATACAAGTTTCAACAAATAGAAGAAGCAAGGTGAAGAAGAGTACGAGGTACCTAATTATTAGAGATGAACAATACAAAATATAAGTATTTTAAGTTACCTTCATTAATAACAGAGGTATGTACAATTGGCCACACCCATCTCAGTTATGCCCTATGGGGGTTAACATGTGTAGTTTAAGAAAAGGATGGAACATCCGAATCCGGTTGGGGTTAGAGTAACCCAAAACGGTGAATGGATTGTTTGTATTAGTTGACATTTCCAAAGGATACTACAGATGTGCTAATAGATCTCCTTGTAAGACACCCAAGTGATGCAATCTAGAATATTACAATTAGATGTGAATACTAGCATGACAAAAAAAATCTGAAGATAGGCACTGAAATGCTTGGAAAGGATAAATATTACCTTAGTGTGACTCTCGTCCATAGTAGAGCAAGGATACCCGAAGAGCCGATGAATGAAGCAAGGAGAGCTAAAAGCGAAAGAATGTCATGTTGAAGTTTTCACAAGAAAGGGATAGGCAGCAATATTAGCAGAGTAATGAGAAGAGAGATAAGGAAGAATTATGAGTGAGATGTGATATATGGGTAACAACGGTAGAGTGTTACAGAATCTATAGTCAAATGAAAGAGAAAAAAAGATGAGAGGTGACAGGCCTTGAGACAATAAAAGAATAAAGGTCATAAGGTCATATCCTCATTTCGAGAAATAAGCTCGTGACTCCAATGCGACTACCAGAAGGTAAAGTTAGACCTGGAGTAATAGAAATCAGTATGGACTGGTAAACAAGGTAAACTAAACATGAATTAAGAAATGAGTGATTTGATAATGGTCCGCATCATGAGAATTTCATATTGCGTTTCGGACATAATAGAATGTACAATAGAAGAAGATTCATAAGAAATTCAAAGAAAGGTCATTTAGGAAGACGCTTCCCTAAAGCAAGCAATGTGAGCAAATTTAAGCTTAAGGGACTGTATGTGCCAGTTACGCTAAGTGTCACCATTGCAAGTAAGGGAATTTGTTATCCTTGGTACAAAAGGATTGCCGCAAGGCGAGTAAGGATCATTAATGTTGTTAAACGACGCCAAAGATAAAGAGGTAAAAGATCTATAGGTAGATCCTCATGGCTTTACCTCTTAGTATTCCCCTAAAGGGGGGAATATGGAGTGATGTGGCATTAAGTCAGAATTAAGTGGTTCTAGTAACTATGGAATGATAAAGGAAGATTGTGAAAAAAAAATGAGGAAGGAATGAGATTGCACTCATCCAAATCCTATCGATATGCCACGATTCTAGAATATTATGCAAGCATGACGTCAAGGAAAGGAAGTAAGGGTTCCTGCCCGGGATATTATAAATAAATAAGGAGCCAGTGCAAGACGTAAGTTACGATAAAGGAAATAACCCAAGAAAGATTACGCGAAATATTGATATGAGAATGAGCCAACAAGTAGTTAGTAATTGATTTAGGAAGAGCCTAGTTATGGCTAGACAAGAGAATACAAACAAATAAATAGATCGTACAAGATAAAGATAGTGAACCCCAACATGGGAAATTCAATTTCGCAGATATGACATCGTAATCCTTGAGAAATATTCAGATAGGAGTTGGGGTAGTTAAAGGGTATTGCCACTGGAAAGACAGTCAAAACTACACTTCAGAAGCAACAGTACGAGCACAAGGGCATGGAGGTAAGTAACTGCAGATAATTATAGGTGAGGAAGGACATCAAATATTTTGTCGAATATACGATGTAATAAGCTCACAGCTTTACAAGAGTCAGAGGGTCCTCCCTAAGTACTATAATGAAAGGTTAGCTAAGAAAATAAAGAAGAAGGCTTCAACCTAAGCATAGTAACTTGAAGAAGAAGTGGTCATGTAAAAACAATCTCACAACAACATTGTATGCACTCCATAATAAAGTGGCACCTACCGTGGCTAATAAACGGGAAGTAAAATCAAAAGTAGGATTCGAGACCATGTGAGTTGCACGAAAATTCCGTCATGCATGTGAATTAAGATATGCTAAGTATGCACGCAACAAGGGGACAGAAAGACCAGGAAAGGTAATAGCTTACGTTTAAAGAAAGTTGAGAAGGAATAAAAGGAATTATTTGATTAATGATCCAGACTAATGCACTTAAGATTTTGGAGTATTGCCCATGCAACATATATGTTGACAATCATAAAGCCATAGAAGACTCCGGTATAAGTTAAAAGAATGAATTGAGTCCAGGTAATAGACGAAGGATTAAATTGTTAAAAGATTGTATCATGAATATTCTATAGCGCCCATGAAAGATTGAAGTAATAACTAATACCATGAGCCGTAGATCGGAAGATAGCTTAAGCCTACTTAAAGGCTGATCAGAAGGAAGAGGAAACTAAAGAGTTACATCAACCAGATAAATCAGGAATCTGATTATTAGACCCAGAAAATTATAGATCTCGTGATTGGGAACATTACATGATTACTCTTAGATATCAGAGGTACAAAATAGATAATACAATAGTCATATTCAATTACAACTCTATAATAAAGCCAATTAGAAGAGTATCATCCTCATAAGAAGTCAATACGAAGATCCCACCGAATTGTGTATGCACTAGAGGTGCAAGTATTGTAGAAGAGCTTCAAGTTGTGGATGTGAATTATACCTATGTGGAAGGGAGGTCATGAAAAAGATAGAAGATGTGATACGAGATTTTAAGGTAAGTAAGGTAAAGGTGAACAAACGTACGAGATACTCAGGTGCAGAAAATTGTGAATAATCTATACTTCAAATAGAGGGCTAGAAGTACTGGGATTCAGTATCCAGGAATGGCAGTGGAATCGTAAGTGGCATATCTTCCAGCCTATGGTTTCTAGGTATCGAGAAGTCTAATTAAGAGAATAAAAAAGAGTTAGAAATGATGTGATATCTCGCTTGATGTTCCAGAATAACATAAGAAAATCTATAGTGTAAGCAAGTTGAAGGAAGTTTGTGACAAGTATGAATAGATATGTGTAGGTCACAAGCTAAAGTATGGTAGAGCGACAAGGTTTTAGGAAGACATGAGTAAGGATAAGAAAAGGAAAGTGAAAATGTGACAAGAATGGATAAGTTATTGGGATTAAGTTCATGAAAATAAGAGAGCTAATGGATTCTCTAAGTTATAGAAGGCTCAGTTTAGCCAGAATGAACTCAAAGGAGTCTAAGACTAGTAGCATTTTGAAGAGATGGAATGCTACCCTGGTAGTGGAATAAGGGCGTAATTGTGATAGATAAAGGGTGACGTTTGGGCCTTCGATTGAGTAATGACTTGAAGAGGATTGCATGAATTATAAGGGGCTAAAATACCCATATAAGGTGAGTGATGCTATAAAATGCGGTTATGGAAGTATAGTATTACCCCTAGGATCAACCTAATTATTCCTAATGTCCCCGATGAGACGCGAGCCCTAGCGGCGGTGTTACATAAAATATCAAGTTATGAGTGGTAGATGATGAATCAACATTAAGGTGAATCAACAATAGATTGATAAAAGTCAAACAGTATTAGGTGAGATTACACCATCAGTCTTAAGGATAAGTAACGAGAGTAACCTGGAGTTGGTTGCAGACCTCAGTAACAATAAATCGAAGTAGGAATTATGGTATAATATGACCTATGTAGAGGCATTAAAGTCATATGAATGGATAATCAGGTCTATGAAATAAGATATAGCCATATTCGCAAGTTCTACAAAGTACCGAGCGAAGAACTTCAGTACACCTATAGATGCCCAAAGAGGCATCCTATTAAACCTTGTATATATTTACAAAGTAAGGCCTAGAGATTGGTTAAAAGCTAGAGGAAAAATGAGAGAAGAGTCGCATAGGCACACTTACAAGGTCAATATCATAGAGGTTGCATGATAGAAGGTAGCAACAGTTACGAGATTGAAAGGAATTCAATCACAATTCATGGCATGGGAAAGGGCCTAAAAGGGAGAATGCCCTGGCCTTTTGATTTATTCACATAACAACTGCCTAAATGGCAAGGAGAGTATTAAAGTATTCACAAGAGCTATAAGTTATGAAAATGATAAGTGCATCAGTCAACATTCGAGGACGAATGTTCGAAAGGGGGGAATGATGTTACACCCCATGTTTTCGTACGTGAAAGTACGCCATAAGTAAATTGATAAAAGCTCGGAAATGAGATATTACCTCCCGCATTTTCGTACGTTAAAGTTTCGTTGTAAGTTAATCGATGTAAGATCAGGAATGAGATTATTTTGAGATTATCATTATTACGCTATTTCAAACAAGTGATAAGTAAATTCGTGAAGGTGCGAGGGTAATCAAATCAAAGAAAATATGTTTCGTCAAAGTTTGACATTTTGAGGTAAAATACGGTCCAAGCTATAATACCCTATATTTATAAACTAGTGCCATACAAGGTACCACATGACTATGATAGTAAGATGTATAAAGTATGTTAAGAGTGAGTACTATTTAAGTAATTTAAGATAATTCTTAATTATGTAGATAATTGAATAATTATGAATTTTTAGTGGGAGATTAATTAAGTAATTAAGACATTTTGGATAAATTCTTGAACCCCAAAACTTGGCAGCCAATGAGTCTAGGTTAAAGTGACTCTTAATACACATTTGAAGGTGGCAAGGTTAGGGTGTTTAGTGGATTAGTCATCCCAAAGAAGTGAGGCCCACCTAAAGGTTAAAAGATAAGCTTTCTAAAATGGAATTGTTCAAATCTTAAGGAGATGCTTATGTCTCTACAAGGTGAGGAATGAAATCTTTAGCAAAGTATCATACATATTTTGGAATGGCAACGTGATTGTTTCAACAATTCATACGAGATTGAATCTTAGCAACGTGAGATTTTACAGTTTTAAGGGAGTACAGTGCAATCTTTCTCAAGAATATCATACGGATTTTCCCCTGCTTCGATCTGCCGTTATGTGTTGTCGCAATTGACTTGTGTTAGAGGGATTGTCAAGAGAATCGGTTCAGGTATGTTAAGGCTATCCCTTCTTTCTTTTGGCATGATCCATACGGTACAAATGAAATGAGCGAAATACGCAACTTTCATAAATGACTCTATTCATAGAAATACTAGGGGTATATATATATATTCTTGATTCCCCATGTGAATTATTATTATATCTTCTGTTCATGGGTCTAAGAAAATACGTATTTGATAAAGTTTATCCGAAAGGCATATTGATTTTTATGGCATTTCGAGAATATTTTATTAACATATTTCTTATGCATTTCATGCATTTATACATGTACATTGACCCATGACTATATGGAGATATATACACGTATTTATATATATATATATATATATATATATATATATATATATATGAGATATAGGAAAAGATTACGGCGCTATATACACACCACCACCTGAGCTGGTATACGTTGATGATTTTGCATACAGTGGCCGAGATGATATGACGGGATGCCCGCAGAGGCTTGATAATGTTATGAACACATGTACCTATGCAAGACATGACATTCATTCGCATATGCATGACACTATAAGTATTTCATGATTTACAGAGTTATCCAGACCAGGTTGAGTCATTTACTCTATATTTCTTCCATGTCTTTTATGTTCTTATTTATGTGCCTTACATACTCGGTACATTATTAGTACTGATGTCCCTTTTGCCTGGGGATCTTGCGTTTCATGCCTGCAAGTCCCGATAGACAGGCCGAGAGTCCTCCAAGAAGGCTATCGGCTCAGTGGAAGATGTTGGTGCGCTCCATTTGCTCCGGAGTTGCTTATTTAGTTAGTATGATTTGGATGTGTATCGTTTAATTTGGCGGGGACCTGTCCCAAACTTTATGGTATTTTATCTACTCTTAGAGGTTTGTAGACATATGTCATATACGTAAAAGATTGTATGGTCTTGTCAGCCTATGTTTAGTGTACGATTGGTCATTTTGGTCTTATAGGCCCGTATGTCTTATGTATAAGTTGGTAGTACATGTTTTATTTTAGTTATCCTATGGTAGCCTTTCTGTCTCATTTGGCTATGTTAGCATAATACAAAAAGATACGATATGTTGGTACTCGGTTGGGTAAGGTACCGGGTGCCCGTAGCGGCTCATCGGTTTGGGTCGTGACACTCAAGATAGAAAAAATTCACTCACTCTCAGAAACAACATTCATATTCCACAAAAGATGAGCCATAGGCTTTACCGTGGTGTACAACTTTACTAATCAAGTTATGCAGCCATGTTGGGTACAACGTGCGGATATTGATATGGTGGTCGTATGATGAAACAGGCTTGGTAGGAAATTCAGGATGTTGGAATTGGACCTAATGGCTTATTTGCTTGAATAAGGGAGTATACCTACAGAGTTGTCGAGCTAATGTGCTCAACTGAGTGGTGGTAGCACGGGAAGGTGCATGAGGTGTTAAACAAGTGATTTCAGACTACTTTAGTGTAGTTCTCAGCACGTTCGAGGACGAACGTATGTTTAAGTGGGGGAGATTGTAACGACCCGATCGGTCGTTTTGAGCTCCGACACGTCATTCAGCAGTTTGAGGCCATGATCAGCTTCATCTCAGGTATATTGACTTGAGTGTATGGTCAGAATTAAAATTCAGGAAGTTTGGAGTCAAATATAAATGGAAATTCTCATTTTGAAAGCTTAAAATTGAAGAAATGAACTAGGATTGGAATTTTGAGTAAAAGACCTCGGAATTGGGATCCGAAGGTTCCAGCAGATTCGTATGATGATTTCGTACTTGGGCGTATGCCCGGATCGGGTTTTGGATAACCCGGGAGCGTTTTGGCGCCTATTGTGGACGATAGCATTTTAGAAGAAATTGCATCAGTTTGGCTTAAAATGCATTTCAGTGTTATTGATGTTCGTTTGGAATTCCGAGACTAGGAGTAGCTCCGTATGGTGATTCTGGATTTGGGAGCGCGATCGGAAGTAAATTCGGAGGTCCGTAGGACATTTTGGAGCCGTTTGGCTAAATATAGAAATTTGAAGGTTTTTGAGAAAATTCGACCGGAAGTGGAAATTTTGATATCGGGGTCGGAATGCGATTCCGAAAGTTGGGGCAAGTCCGTAATGTCGAATGTGACTTGTGTGCAAAATTTGAAGTCATTCCTGAATGATTTTGGTAAGGTTTGAGACACTTAGTCTCTTTTAAGGAAGCTTAAGTTGGAAAAGTCAACCGGATATTGACTTATGTGTTAGAGCGCTCGAAATGCGAATTTTATGGTTCGGATAGCTTTGTTAGGTGATTTGGGACTTAGGAGTGTGTCCGGAATATTTTTGTGATGACCGGTGTAGAATTAAGCTTGAATTGGCAAAGTTAGTATTTTGGCGAATTCCGGTTGATGGGTGAGATTTTGATCCGAGGGTCGGAATGGAATTTCGAGAGTTTATGTAGCTTCATTATGTCATTTTGGACTTGTATGCAAAATTTGAGGTCATTCGGACGTGGTTTGGTTGGATTTTTGATCAAAAATGGAATTTGGAAGTTCGTGAGATTCATAGGCTTGAATCCGATGATGATTTGATGTTATTTTGGGTGTTTCGAAGGTTGGGACAAGTTTGAATGATATTGTGGGACATGTTGATATAATTGGTTAAGGTCCCGAGGGCCTCGGGTGGATTTCGGAAGGTTAACAGAATGAAATTCGGACCAAAAAGAAAAGAAAAAGCTGCAGAAATTTCTGCTGCAATTTTCTGTAGAAGGTCTTTGGACTGCAATCGTGGAGCATACTTCGGAGGCCTGTATCTTTTGATATATAAGGAATTTTGAGATGGTTCAAAAACGAAAGTTGTAGCCCTTCATGTCCAGTTTCCAGAAAGCTAAAGAAATTCGTAATTTGGACATCTATAGAGAATGTTACGGTCGATTGAATATGACTAGTGGAGCTCGTTCTCCAGAATTTTCTGATTTCGGGAAGCCTACTTTAGAAGCTCATATCTTGGGATATATAAAGAGTTATATGGTGTACAGCCTATCAAATTAAATATCTTTGAGTCTAGTTTCTAAATCTTCAAACCGTTTGTCATTTGGATATTTATACAAGACGTTATGGATGTTTATACAGAAGGTGTCCGACAAGGAACAATTTTAATAGGATGTACAACTTGTATAGCGCAAGTGCAAGGTACAACTCGACGAAGCACAGACAGATTCTTTTATACACGGATTTAGCTCACTTTTCTTCATTTCTTCAAAGTATGGACGATTTTTGGGGAGCTTCAAGAGGGGATTTTCATCATCAATGTGAAGGTAAGTTATCCCCACCTATTTTGAGTTAAGTACATCAATTATGTATGGATTTGAGCATGAAAATTGTAGAAAAATTGAGGATTTAGGCCTAGGGATTTGAAAATAAGTTTTGGTGATTTGAGGGGTCAAATGAACTCCGATTTTGGTAAATTTTATATGTACGGACTCGTGGCGAGACGAGGAATACGGTGATGTGACTTTCGTAATTTTTCGAGAAGTGGGCCCGGGGCTCAGGTTTTGCAAATTTCGTGATTTTCGATATTTTTCAAGTCTTTTCGATTGGGTTATATTCCCTTAACCTATTGTAATATATTCCTTGTGGTTTTGGCAAGATTCGATGCGCGAGGAGTTCGATTCGAAAGGAAAGGGCATCGCGGAGTAGACTTTTGGCCGTCTTGAGGTGAGTAATAGATGTAAATGCTGTTCTGAGGGTTTGAAACCCTGGACTTTCACATCGTAACGCTGTATTGAGGCGTGACACGCACTCCATGGCGAGTGCGGGGTCAGATACTATTGGGGATTGTGACTTGGTCCATCCAGTGTGATGTTTATACTATACTGGTGATTGATACATGCCATGTTTGGGGCCTTGTGCCGATTTGTAAAATCCTTCGAGGATTGATATTACTGCTTAGCATGATTTGCATATCATTTAATTTCAGTCCAAGGTTTTAAATGCTGTTTTGCAAACTCAGCCATAATTCTAAGTGTTGAAAACTTAAATGATATTTTTAAATGTATTCCGGGCTGGGAACTTCTGTTTTGTAAATGCCCAAGGGGCTTATTATATTATTTTCTGGACTGATTATAAAGTGACTTGAAACAGTGGTAACAATGACACTGTGTGATATACTTGAAACAGTGGTAACAATGACACTGGATGATATACTTGAACAGTGGTAACAATGGCACTGTATGATATAAATTGGTCAGGTAACAATGGCTGACCGGTCAGGTAACAATGACTGACCAAGATATTGCGCTTGGGCTGTAGGAGCCCCTCCGGAGTCTGTACACACCCCCAGTGAGCGCCGTCGACGATAAATAAATATGGATGGCTCGGGCTGCACGCCGCAGTGGGTACTGGAATGTACCATCATATGCATTGCATTGCATTCATGTATTTCTATTTATACTGTTGTTTAGCTGCTCAGTTCCATATGTTGTTGTATATTTGGATTTTAGCTTACTTTGTGTATTTACTAGATTTTCTTATCTTCGGACTGTAGTTACTTTTATTACTCACTGGGTCGGAGTACTCACTTTACTCCCTGCACCTTGTGTGCAGATCCAGGGCAGTCTCAAGCTCAGTAGATCTAGTTGATCAGCAGATCCAGCTTCTGGGAGTATCGAGGTTGCTGCACGGCCTTCGGAGCCATTGATCTTCTCCCTCTTATCCTATCTCTTTATTTCCGCATTATCAGACTTTGGATATACCATGTATTAGGATGATATTTTGTATTCTAGAGGCTCAGATTCGTGTCACCGGGTCCTAGTGAGATTATATTGTGTATTTTGTTAAAATCTTTAGTACTTTAATCTTGCTTAATTGATATTTCTTTCCTCTATTTTTGATAAATTGGGTTAAGTGTTGAATAATAGTCAGGCTTGCCTAGTAGTGTGCTGGGCGCCATCACGACCGGGATTTGGGTCGCGACAAGTTGGTATCAGAGCCTAGGTTACTTGGTCTCGCGAGTCATGAGCCAGTTTAGTAGAGTCTCGCGGATCGGTACGGAGACGTCTGTACTTATCCTCGAGAGGCTGCCGAACCTTTAGGAAAACTTCACATTCTTGAATTCTTATCGTGTGTCCTTGATTCAGCTTGAAAAGAAACTTTTGAAATTCCTTCCGCATGATCGTATGCACTAACGAGCGCTCAGTATCAGATGTGTCTCGATGGCTTTTGATTCCTCGATCGAGGGGTGAGATGTAATCTCTGTGAGTTTGAAGTTAGACCAGTCTGGAGGACTTGAGGCCAAATCTTTGCCAATGGCTTGAGCACCGAGGTGCTGATTTTGTGAGCAAGTGTTTTGAACTCATATGTTCATTATTGTCCTTGTTAGCCGGAATGGCGGTTGGATATCCACGTGATGAGTATGTTAGTGTTGCGAGGTGTATTTGTACGACTTGGTAGTGGCGAAGAAGCCTACTGGATAGTAGATGAACTGTTAATTGATTAGTTTCTTATTGTGATCTGTTGAGTAGCCCGAGTTATGGGCGCGTGAAGAATATTTTTCGTGTCTCCTAGTTAGATAAGTCTGGGAGCTGAGATCGCTTTCGTAAATGTATTATGACGAAATCGTTGAGTCAAGGAGACCACCTTGAAGGTCGAAAATATTAAAGAAAGAATATGTTCCTACTTGGTTGAATAGCCCAATAATTGAGTGTTGAAGGGTATTTTCTATGTGTTATGATTCAAATAGGTGCAACGCATGTCCATGTATCAATTTAGATTTATGTAATTGATATGCATTGTGATGCTTTGTCAAGTTGTGGATGTGTTGTTAGGATGGTTTTGGTGATTCTCTGGCAGGTGGATAGGACCAATTACAAAGGAGGCTCTGCCGAAATTTTTGAAAAATTTAGGACTTAGTAAAAAAAAAAAATTGGTCGCCTAGAGAGTGGGCTTAACTGTTGTGTGAGTAAATGCAAGAATTGCAGAAGAGTTAAAATTCCAGATGATTCGTGTTTCCACGAGCTTATGATGGAGTGAGTTTAATCTCACCATGATATTACGACAGTAATAGAGTATATGTGTTGTGATCTATGGCTTCGAGCCAAGTTGGGGAGCTTGCTGTTGATTAGCTGATTGCACGGTTTATTACCTGCGTGAATTCTGGTTATTGGCGTATTGGTGGGTTATTGCAGCTACGGAAAAGGACCATGAGTGGTAATTTGAGTAAATGAATTGTTGGATGCATGCTATGGTTAGCCTTATTGGCTCATGTTCAGACTTGAGGGAAGATTCATGATTTATGCCTCGTATAGGTGCAGGCTTCGAGGGAAGTGATCCCTCTAGGTGCTTTATCGAGAGGGTATTCATATGTTATAAAATTCAGTAGAGTTGGTTGCATTCGGGGCCAAGTCAGAGCTGGGTGGCTCTCAATAGCGGTCCTAGTTAATTCAAGAGGTAAAGTGTGGTGCCTAATGATTTTGAGTCTATAAGTACGGTTAAGAGTCAAGCTTTTGAAGCAGCTTATGAAGAAAGGCACAGAATGTTCTATGATGTTTTGACTTGCGGTGTAGCATTTGAGAGACATGAAATGGTCATGGTATTTGAGACAGCATGGTCTCGTGATTTAAGGTCACTCGGGGTGAGTTTGGTTGAAATAAGTTAGGTGTTAAAGGGAGATATTATTATTTCTAAGGCAATCAAGGATAAATTGGAAGGAAGTAGATTGATTAGCCATAGTTGAGTTGGTATACTGGTGTCAGTGATCGGTTCGTTCAGCGTGATCGAGTTATGCATGTGAGGCTTGTCGGCCGCAGTGATTGATGTTATTCTGAAGCATTCTTTTGTTAGGGCCTATTATGAGTAGGCGGATCCCAGAAAGTGTTATGGTGGCTTGGACAACTACTTAGAGATTGGCATATTCGACGATTATGAGGATTCGCCTGTATGCTGCTATAGTTATCCTAAAGTGAGTTAAATGGAAAGTCTTATGTGATGAAGTATTAGCCTATCGGCGGTTCCAGAGTTGTGATGGAAATCGCGTCTATCGTATATTGGCACGTGAGGTGCAGTGAGTGGTATGGAATTTGAAGTAAGGACCAAGGTTGCAGTTTGGTCAATGACTGTGATGTCACGATCTCGGATGAGCAGTATATGAGTTTCAGTGTTTTGAGTAAGATGGGTATTGACGTCAGTATCACCTGAGGTCGGTGTTCTGTGAGAAAGGCTTTGCATCCTGGTTAGGGATTCTTGATCGCTTTTCAGCGTTAGTGCAGCCGGTGGTTTGGATGTGCAGACCCGTTAATTATTTCGGAAGATGGTGGGAGCTTGTCCCACAGGAATATTGTATAAGTGTGACATGTAGTCACTTGATTAATTAGAAATTTAAACCAAGTATGAGGATTTTGGTAATATCATCCATTTGAGAATTTATGCCTGGAGGGCACTCTGTTTATTGGGTTATGGACCTGTGAAAGATTATTGGCCTAGCTTGGCACGATCAGGATCGACTTGAGGTCGGTGGATAGATTTAAATGTGGAAGTGAGCCTTACGTCAGGCCAGTTGTGTTTATTTCAGCAATGCGCTCTTTATGGAAGGATAGTCGCAGTCTTATTTCGTGGTCAGTTAATTCATGTAAAGATATATTGCACCGTATGAGTTGTGAGACGGCTTGGTAAATTCCTTATGTGTTGAGGTTCCGCTCAGCGGTGATGTTATATGAGCAGGATGAGACTTAGATCATGTATCGCACCTCAGTTGTGCTTGAGTTTGTAGCCTATAGCGCTATATGTTTCCTTGGGAATGATATTATGCACCTTAGTGTGTTTATGACCGATATTCGGTATTTTGATGTGATGAGCTATTCAGCTCGACGTATATCTCCTTATGTGAGCTCTATATGTGGATCGGGTGGCACACCGCCATGGGTATGTTGTTTGGATCGGGTTGCACGCCGCAACAGTGTGATGTTCAGTTCAGTGCCCATAATTGCTTTTGTGTGTTCTGTTTCACTGTTTTCTGAGGAAGTCTATGTTAGTGTGCGAGTTGAGTAGTTCCTCCCAGAGTTCGCCTTCCTTTTTTATCGCGTTCGAATTGGTAGCCCACTGGCACATTGTGGCGTCTTGTGGGATTTTTGATTATGTTCAAGGTGACTTATTGCCTGAGCAGTTCGTACTGGGTGAGACGAGGTTACTAGATTTGGGGTCAGTGCAAACTGATTATATGAAGTATATTATAGAGCAAAGATCATTCTTTGGTTTGAGACAAGGTAATGGAACTTGTCAGGAGTATAGATCCAATGAATTGTTGATTCAACAGTTGATTATGAATTTCGGCACATCTCTTCAGTCGTATCGGTGTTGTAAAAACTAGAGCAAGACCTATGTAGGTCATGAGATGCAATGGGAGCATCAGATTTGTGGAATTTCGACTATTATGTTTAAAGAATGTTATTGTGGTCCTATGAGTAAAGTGATGCAAAGTGTGAATTTAGCAAAGTTATGCAGCCATGTTGGGTACAGCGTGCGGATATTGATATGGTGGTCGTATGATGAAACAGGCTTGGTAGGAAATTCAGGATGTTGGAATTGGACCTAATGGCTTATTTGCTTGAATAAGGGAGTATACCTACAGAGTTGTCGAGCTAATGTGCTCAACTGAGTGGTGGTAGCACGGGAAGGTGCATGAGGTGTTAAACAAGTGATTTCAGACTACTTTAGTGTAGTTCTCAGCACGTTCGAGGACGAACGTATGTTTAAGTGGGGGAGATTGTAATGACCCGATAGGTCGTTTTGAGCTCTGACTCGTCATTCAGCAGTTTGAGGCCATGAGCAGCTTCATCTCAGGTATATTGACTTGAGTGTATGGTCAGAATTAAAATTCAGGAAATTTGGAGTCAAATCTAAATGGAAATTCTCATTTTGAAAGCTTAAAATTGAAGAAATGAACTAGGATTGGAATTTTGAGTAAAAGACCTCAGAATTGGGATCCAAAGGTTCCAGCAGGTTCGTATGATGATTTCGTACTTGGGCGTATGCCCGTATCGGGTTTTGGATAACCCTGGAGCGTTTTGGCGCCTATTGTGGAAGATAGCATTTTAGAAGAAATTGCATCAGTTTGGCTTAAAATGCATTTCAGTGTTATTGATGTCCGTTTGGAATTCCGAGACTGGGAGTAGCTCCGTATGGTGATTCTGGATTTGGGAGCACGACCAGAAGTGAATTCGGAGGTCCGTAGGTCATTTTGGAGCCGTTTGGCTAAATATAGAAATTTGAAGGTTTTTGAGAAAATTCGACCGGAAGTGGAAATTTTGATATCGGGGTCGGAATGCGATTCCGAAAGTTGGGGCAAGTCCGTAATGTCGAATGTGACTTGTGTGCAAAATTTGAAGTCATTCCTGAATGATTTTGGTAAGGTTTGAGACACTTAGTCTCTTTTAAGGAAGCTTAAGTTGGAAAAGTCAACCGGATATTGACTTATGTGTTAGAGCGCTCGAAATGCGAATTTTATGGTTCGGATAGCTTTGTTAGGTGATTTGGGACTTAGGAATGTGTCCGGAATATTTTTGTGATGACCGGTGAAGAATTAAGCTTGAATTGGCAAAGTTAGTATTTTGGCGAATTCCGGTTGATAGGTGAGATTTTGATCCGAGGGTCGGAATGGAATTTTGAGAGTTTCTATAGCTTCGTTATATCATTTTGGACTTGTCTGCAAAATTTGAGTTCATTAGGACGTGGTTTGGTTGGGTTTTTGATCAAAAATGGAATTTGGAAGTTCGTGAGATTCATAGGCTTGAATCCGATGATGATTTGATGTTTTGATGTTATTTTGGGTGTTTCGAAGGTTGGGACAAGTTTGAATGATATTGTGGGACATGTTGATATAATTGGTTAAGGTCCCGAGGGCCTCGGGTGGATTTCGGAAGGATAACAGAATGAAATTCGGACCATAAAGAAATGAAAAAGCTGCAGAAATTTCGGCTGCAATTTTCTGCAGAAGGTCTTTGGACTGCAATCGTGGAGCGTACTTCGGAGGCCTATATCTTTTGATATATAAGGAATTTTGAGATGGTTCAAAAACGAAAAGTTGTAGTCCTTCATGTCTAGTTTCCAGAAATCTAAAAAAGTCGTAATTTGGACATCTGTAGAGAATGTTACGCTCGATTGAATATGACTGGTGGAGCTCGTTCTCCAGAATTTTCTAATTTTGGGGAGCCTGCTTTAGAAGCTCATATCTCGGGATATATAAAGATTTATATGGTGTACAACCTATAAAATTAAAGATCTTTGAGTCTAGTTTCTAAATCATCAAACCGTTTGTCATTTGGATATTTATACAAGACGTTATGGGTGTTTAAACAGAAGGTGTCCGATAAGGAACAATTTTAATAGGATGTACAACTTGTATAGCACAAGTGTAAGGTACAACTCGACGAAGCACAGGCAGATTCTTTTATACACGGATTTAGCTCACTTTTCTTCATTTCTTCAAAGTATGGACGATTTTTGGGGAGCTTCAAGAGGGGATTTTCATCATCAATGTGAAGGTAAGTTATCCCCACCTATTTTGAGTTGATTATGTATGGGTTTGAGCATACATCAATTATGTATGGGTTTGAGCATGAAAATTGTAGAAAAATTGAGGATTTAGGCCTAGGGATTTGAAAATAAGTTTTGGTGATTTGGGGGGTCAAATGAACTCCGATTTTGGTAAATTTTATATGTACGGACTCGTGGCGAGACGAGGAATTCGGTGATGTAACTTTCGTAATTTTTCGAGAAGTGGGCTCGGGGCTCGAGTTTTGCAAATTTCGTGATTTTCGATATTTTTCGAGTCTTTTCAATTGGGTTATATTCCCTTAACCTATTGTAATATATTCCTTGTGGTTTTGGCAAGATTCGACGCACGAGGAGGTCGATTCGAAAGGAAAGGGCATCGCGGAGTAGACTTTTGGCCGTCTTGAGGTGAGTAATAGATGTAAATGCTGTTCTGAGGGTTTGAAACCCCGGACTTTCACATCGTAACGCTATATTGAGGCGTGACACGCACTCCATGGCGAGTGCGGGGTCGGATACTATTGGGGATTGTGACTTGGCCCATCCCGTGTGATGTTTATACTATACTGGTGATTGATACACATACTTCATTGATATTACTGGGCTTGATGCCATGTTTGGGGCCTTGTGCCGATTTGTAAAATCCTTCGAGGATTGATATTACTGCTTAGCATGATTTGCATATCATTTAATTTCAGTCCAAGGTTTTAAATGCTGTTTTGCAAACTCAGCCATAATTCTAAGTGTTGAAAACTTAAATGATATTTTTAAATGTATTCCGGGCTGGGAACTTCTGTTTTGTAAATGCCCAAGGGGCTTATTATATTATTTTCTGGACTGATTATAAAGTGACTTGAAACAGTGGTAACAATGACACTGTGTGATATACTTGAAACAGTGGTAACAATGACACTGTGTGATATACTTGAAATAGTGGTAACAATGACACTGTGTGATATACTTGAAATAGTGGTAACAATGACACTGGATGATATACTTGAACAGTGGTAACAATGGCACTGTATGATATAAATTGGTCAGGTAACAATGGCTGACCGGTCAGGTAACAATGACTGACCAAGATATTGCGCTTGGGCTGTAGGAGCCCCTCCGGAGTCTGTACACACCCCCAGTGAGCGCCGTCGACGATAAATAAATATGGATGGCTCGGGATGCACGCCGCAGTGGGTACTGGAATGTACCATCATATGCATTGCATTGCATTCATGTATTTCTATTTATACTGTTGTTTAGCTGCTCAGTTCCATATGTTGTTGTATATTTGGATTTTATCTTACTTTGTGTATTTACTGGATTTTCTTATCTTCGGACTGTAGTTACTTTTATTACTCACTGGGTCGAAGTACTCACTTTACTCCCTGCACCTTGTGTGCAGATCCAGGGCAGTCTCAAGCTCAATAGATCTAGTTGATCAGCAGATCCAACTTCTGGGAGTATCAAGGTAGCTGCACGGCGTTCGCAGCCATTGATCTTCTCCCTCCTATTCTATCTCTTTATTTCCGCATTATCATACTTTGGATATACCATGTATTAGGATGATATTCTGTATTCTAGAGGCTCAGATTCGTGACACCGGGTCCTAGTGAGATTATATTGTGTATTTTGTTAAAATCTTCAGTACTTTACTCTTGCTTAATTGATATTTCTTTCCTCTATTTTTGATAAATTGGGTTAAGTGTTGAATAATGGTCGGGCTTGCCTAGTAGTGTGCTGGGTGCCATCACGACTGGGATTTGGGTCGCGACATCCAGCTTCTCTCTATATAGCTTTTGCGGGAAAGGTAGAGCAGGCATATGCTCGCTTACATCATTAGATTCCTCCCTCCTTGAAGTTTCCTCTTTCTTCTTTTTGTCAGCTCCCTTCTTACCTTTCGTCTTCTTATCATCTTCAGTTTTCAGCTCCTCCCCAATTTATTTTTTAGGTATCACCTCTTTATGGACTAGAGTGTGTTCTTTTAATTCTTGCCCTCTTCTCAAGGTCACAACATTAACCGTTTCTTTGGGATTCTTCTCAATATCAGCTGGCAGAGTACTTGGGGTTCTCTCAGACAGTATAGTTGCAATTTGTCCCACTTGTCTCTCCAAGTTATGCAAACCTGTCCCAAGTTCTTTGATAGCTGCATCCTGTTCCTGTATAGCTGAGCTGTGAGCTTCAAGTCTCTCATCAGTTTTGCTAATAAAAGACTTCATTAGATCTTCCATGCCAGACTAAATGGGCTGTTGAGGCTGAAATTGCTACCTCTGCTGATTCTGGAAGGCTGAAGCTCCATGTCTCTAGGATCTGGGGTTGTTTTATTGCCAAGCATTTGCGTTGAGCTCCATGAAAAACCAGGGTGCTTCTGACCCATTGCATTAAAGTTATAGTTACCCACAACATTCACTTCCTCCATTGAGGCTTGACACTCATGAGTAGGGTGTTCCCTTCCACATATATCACAAGCTGCATGAGGCTGATTTTGAATCGAAACAAAGGTCAGCTTCCTTATTTCTTCGGCCATGGCATCAAGTTGTACCGACACAAATGTGTTAGTATCAACTTGGTGAACACCACTTGAACTTCTTCTTTCAGCAATCTCAGAAGGCCACTGATTTGTATCTTCAGATAATTCATCTAGAATAGTGACTATATTCTCGGGAGTCTTCTTCATCAACAGGTCTCCAAGTGGATTGCTCAATGTTCTGTGTGAGGCCGGTGTCAAACCATCCCAAAAATCCTGGAGTTACATCCAGAGTTCAATTCAACTATGTTGACACTTTCGCACTAGCTCCTTAACCTCTTCCAAGCTTCAAATACAGTTTCAGTCTCGTTCTGGCAGAAGTTATGGATTTCCTTTCTAAACTTGCCCATCTTATTTGAGGAGAAATATTTAGCAAGAAAGTTTCTGGTCATCTCCTCCCATGTTCTAATCGATCCCTGGGTCAATCTTTGAACCTAGTGCTTTGCATTATCTTTGAGTGTGAAAGGGAATGCCATTAAGTAAACTGCATCTTGTGAAACACCATTGTATTGAGAGGTATTCATAATCTCCTCGATGTCCATTTGATGGTTGTTTGGATCTTCGTTTGTCTTCCCTCTGAAGACACAATAGTTTTGAAGGATTTGGAGCAACCCTTGCTTCAACTCAAAATTAATAGCTGCAACTAGAGGTGGTCTAACACTTGATAAGACTTGGTTGTAGACGAGTCTAGCCTAATCGCCAAGTGGTCTCCCTTGGCAGGGAGCTATGTTTCCGAACTTGTCTGCACCCAATGGTTGATTGTGAGCAATTCTCTGTGCCCTTCCTCTTCATAGATAATCTAGGCATCTCTAATAGCTGCTTCCTTAGCATCCCGTGCAACTTGTTCTCTTTGCTAGGCTGCCTCCCTTGCAGCCAAATCAACATTATCCTCTTCTCTAGCCATGATTTCTTTGGTTGAGGATTTCTCAACCTTCTCTATATTCTCGGGGAGATTTCTTTCCTTCCTCGGTTGTCGCAATTGTTTCTCGATTTCTGGTTCGTAGGGTAGGACTTCCTTCCCAGAAGATCGAGTCATGCACCAATCTAACCAGTAGCCTGCGCACAGTCAAAAAAACACCAACCCTAAAAAGAGAAAAATAAAATAAAAAGAAAAATTCCTGAATTAGCAATACAAACTATTTTTAACACTGTTGATTGCCAATCCCCGGCAACAACGCCAAAATTTACGAGACAAAACATACACTTAAATATGCTAGCTAGTCGAATATAGTATAATATAATATTGT
The DNA here is from genome assembly GCF_000393655.2 of Nicotiana sylvestris. NCBI lineage: Eukaryota > Viridiplantae > Streptophyta > Magnoliopsida > Solanales > Solanaceae > Nicotiana > Nicotiana sylvestris. The sequence goes on from NC_091063.1 coordinate 130,631,437, forward strand.
ATCCACTTGGATTGTAGTTAAACAATGTTTTCGTAGTTTCTACTTTAATTTCTATTCGACATGATCAACAATTGAGATTTAGGTGATTAAAACTATAATTAACTAAGGATCTAGAGCTATTGACTAGTGACAATCAACGCAAGTAATGAGCAAAAATGGTTGTCAATGGAGAAATGATAGGGTTGATAGGATAGGTGCAAGATAATTGTTTGGGATCTAACTCAAGTTAATTCACTTTTGATATTCAAGTGATTATCTCGAATTCACTTGATTATTAGTTCAAACGTTTAGTAGAAACTCCTCTCTCAATTAAGTCTCAACCTCACAAGATGAACCAATTTACGGTCGGTAAAGATATGCAAGCATTTATAGTGGATTGGTTTTAAGAGAACCTCCCTTGATTATCCTCCTAACTAGGTTTAATCAACAATTCAACTAGCCTCTTCCGATTACTAAGGATAATTAATTAATTCAACCAACAAAATAGAATGCAAAAATATCACAAGTTCTGTCTCTCTCGATAACATGAACAAGTGAATGTTGATGCAACGATTAAAATATCCAAAATGATTCAATGCATATAACTAGAGGCATAATCCACAAACAATCATTAATACACCAAATCCATCATATCCAAAACAAAACTACTCCATAGATATGGAGCAATTCATCACAAATATGTTTAAGCTAAAGGAAAACATAAAACGATCCAAACTCTTGTCTTGAGTGAGGATTAAATGAAGAAATACTTGTGCTTTTGCTTCTCCACCTCCTCCTTAGCTTTCTTAGGTCTAAGATGTGCCAAAATTCCATCAAATAATGTTTTTACATGTATTTATACTACGTAAGGTCGGCCCAGATGAAAACATTTTTCTTGGGCGAAATAGGATTGTGACTCCTATAAATATTGCACACGCGCGTCGCATGGGGCGACGCGCCAAGTGTTGTGGTAGTGTGACTTATTAGAGAGCGTGAAATTTTCAGGCAGTAGCATTTAGGGCATGCGCGGCGTGCCACATGCCACCCCACGCGCCACAGCTGTGGACATTCCTTAGAGTGAATTAGTTTTGTTCGCTTTTTGATATCCAGGCTTGGTCCTCGACTCCCGAACGTGATCTCGGCTTAATTCCTTGGGCTTTTACTCAGAATTCAGAGCTCCAAATCACTCGAATTCATTTTATAACATCTACATCACTCAGAATCAATCCAACAAGTCATAAACTGTTATGTGGCGCTTTCCTGAGATTCCTTGGAAGGGCGACGTAAGGCTAAGCAATTGATGTTAGTGCAGTTGCTGCCTGCCAACTGAGGTCCCCTCCATACGCTAGACTAGATTATCAGTGTCGTACGGGAAAACCAATGCCAAGAGCAATTGAGAGAACAAGAATGAGAATTGAGAATGAAAGAAAGCTTGATTGCATTAATGAAAGCTATTACAGAAAGGCAACGCGGTGTCGAGGGGGAGAGACACCAGTACAGAGAATTATTTGCTTGCTAGAAAGTTTGATTGCTTGATCCCCCTAATAATACTTAAAAAGAATAAACCAAAGCTACAAGACTAGACTTGATTAATCTAGATAAACATAATGGAAGTACATGGAATAAAACTACTCTATATTTACAATGAAAAAGACTTAGTTTTCTATAAGGCAGAAACAGGTCCATTGTCAGCAGCATAGTCTTTGGCGTCAGGGCCTGCGCGCGTGGCGTTGTCTGCATGCGCGGTGCTGTTGGCATTCGCCTGTGGTTGGGTGCTGGCAAGGGATATCGGTGGGGCGACAGAGGCACATGCACTCTTGTCACTTGGCGCGTCCAAGACCACGGGGCCGTCAGTGGCGCTAGGTATTGGAAGGCTTGCTAGGACGCTACGGGGCGCGCCCAAAGGGTCATGGGGCACAGCTGAAAAGCCGCCTATGACATTCTCCCACACCTGAGTTGGCGACGTCCTCGGCGCCTTACTTGCAAGATAATCTTCAATTAGGCTCTTGTAGGCGTTGAGGTTTGTTCCCCTCTCCCAAGTGTTCTCTTTTGCATCACAACCCTGCCATTTCACCAAGAACTCTTAGTGATCTTTCCTTGAGGCATGAATCACTCTATCATCAAGGATAGCTTCAACACGCCTTTTCCCAGTTGAATTGGGCCCTCGAATACTGGGTATTGTGAGCTAGCTCCTTGAAGGATCCTTCGTGTTTTCCCGAAAAGGTTTTAGGAGGCTGACATGGAAGACAAGATGAATTTTCCACCAAGCTGGGGTATCCACCCGGTATGCAACTTTCCCAATGCGCCTTTCAATGGACAAGGGTCCAATGTATTTTTGCAATAGGCGAGGGTCATGGACCCCCGCAAATAAGTAACGCTTTGGAATTTTGACCATCACTTTGTCTCCTACTTGGTATTCAACAAAGCGACGATTCTGATCGGCATGCCTCTTCATTCTCTTTTGAGCCTTGACAAGATAGCTCCGCACTATCTCCAAATTTCGCTTCCACTCTTTTGAGAAGCTAGCAGCTTGAGGAGATTTAGACATATTTGGTGCATTGACTGTGTGTGGGAGTAGCGGTTACTGTCCGATAACAATTTCAAAAGTACTTTTGTTTGTATTAGAGCTCTTTTGTGAATTGAAACACAGTTGAGCAGCATCCAGAAGCTTCACCCAATTCTTCTGCGATTCGGTTACAAAATGACGGAGATATTCCTCTAACATACCATTGAACCGATCCATCTGGCCATCAGATTGCGGATGAAAACTTGAGTTGTGACTCATCTTCGACCCAAGGAACTTAAAGAGTTGGGTCCAAAAGTTACTAGTGAAGCGTGAGTCACGATCACTAACAATGTCTTTGGGCAGGCCCCAATATTTGACGACATGAGAGAAGAAGAGTCGAGATGTATCTTCTGCTGATATATATTGTGGGGCAGCAATAAAGGTAGCATACTTGGAAAACCGATCTATCACAACCAAGATAGTTGTTAGATCTCCGACCTTGGGCAATCCGGTGATGAAATCCAAGGAAACACTTTCCCAAGGTTTCTTTGGGACAGCTAGTGGTTCCAAGAGTCCGCTTGTGTTAAGTGGTCTGACTTGTTCTTCTGGCATACTAGACAAGTTTTCACATATTGAGTAACGTCATCGACTATTTGAGGCCAATAATATGCACAACGAAGTAACACCATGGTGCATTCTTCACCGGGATGGTAGGCCCATAGAGTATCATGACATTCAGCTAGAAGAGTCCTTCGTAGATCTCCTCCTTTAGGAACATAAAGTCGCTTCCCTTTCACTTTTCAGAAACCATCTTCCATGTAGAACTGGCGAGTCTTGCCCTGTCCTACCAAATCAACCAAATACTATGCAGCAGGATCTTTGATGAGTAAATCATGTATCTGGTCCTTGATGGAGGTGGCTACTTTGCTCCCCCTTAGGGTGGCGAGTAGGCACACCGATGCTAGATCAGCTCTCCGACTGAGCGCATCAGCAACATGATTGGTCTTCCCACTTCGATACTCCAGGTTGAAGTGGAATTCAGCTATGAGTTCCTGCCACCTGGCCTGTCGACCATTCAACTTCGGCTGGGTCATGAAATGGCTAACAGCTGTGTTGTCTGTCTTGACCACGAATGGGGTCCCCAGCAGATAGTGCCTCCAGAGGAGCAAGCAGTGGACGACAGCCAATAATTCTTTCTCATGGGCGGCATAGCGCCACTCTGCATCTTTCAGCTTCCGACTCTCGTACGCTACAGGATGCCCTTCTTGTAGCAGGACTCCACCGAGGGCATAGTCAGATGCATCTGTTTGTACTTCGAATGGCTTGGCTAGATCAGGAAGGGCCAAGACGGGGCTACTAGACATAGCCGCTTTTAATGCGTTGAAGGCCTCTGCTCGCTTGGGTCCCCATTCCCAAGGCGTGACCTTCTTGAGGAGTTCTGTCAATGGTACTGCAATGAGGGAGTAGTTTTTCACAAATCGCTGGTAGAAATTGCATAGACCAAGGAACTCCCTCAAGGCGTGGATATCCTTAGGCGGCGGCCAATCTGTGATTGCCTGAATCTTCTGCTGGTCCATCTTGATCCGCCCTTCCTCGATGACATGTCCGAGAAAGTCAATTTGCTTTTGAGAAAAGGAGCACTTAGATAGCTTCGCATATAGTTCATGCTCCCGCAATCGAGCTAGGACCTTCAGCAAGTGCATCAGGTGTTCCTCCAATGTTTGGCTATATACCACAATGTCATCCAAGTAGACCACCACAAATTCATCAATGTACTCTCGAAAGACTTGGTTCATCAAAGTGAAAAACGTAGCTGGGGCGTTAGTCAAGCTGAATGGCATAACCAGGAAATCGTACGACCCATATCTTGTCACACAGGTCGTCTTGTGCTCATCACCCCTACAATCCAAACTTGCCAATAACCTGTCTTCAGGTCTATTTTGGTGAACACCGTCGCACCACCCAGTCTATCGAACAAGTCTGCCATTAGCGGAATAGGGTACTTGTTCTTCACAGTAATTTTGTTTAGAGCCCGATAGTCCACACAGAGTCGTAGACCACCATCATGTTTCTTTTGGAATAGCACAGGGGACCCGTATGGGGATTTGGAGGGCACGATAATCCCTGTGTCTAGCATTTCTGTCAATTGTCTCCGAAGCTCGGTGAGTTCGGGTTGTGACATTCTGTAAGGCGCCCGGGCGAGTGGCTTCACGCCCGACACCAGCTCAATTCCATGGTCCACAGTGCGCCTAGGCGGTAGTCGCTTTGGCATGTCTTGTGGCATGGCATCTTCAAACTCTAGTAGTAGCTCCTTCACGGGCTCAGGAATGGGAACCGAGGAGCATTCTACATCTTCAATGCAGAGGGTTGCCAGGAACGTGGGTTCATTTCTTTTGACCCCCTTCTTCAATTGCAAGGCCGAGATGTTTTCAACAGCCATCTTCATGGGCATGCACGGGATAATGCAGGGCTTGGTCCCGTTTGCTCCCATCATCAGTAACATGTCAGCATACGGTAAAGGCATGGTGTTGGTTTGCCTTAGGAATTCCAATCCAACTATCAACTCGAAGTCATCTATGATCACCACGTGCAGGTTGAATTTTCATTCGTAAGGGCCAAGCTTCACCGGTACTTCTTTGGCTATTCCACCCACTGGTTGGGGAGGTGAGTTGATAGCCTTGACACAACTTCTACCTTTTCCTACAACTAGACCAAGGCGCTCCACCTGAGTCGAGGCTAAGTAGTTGTGGGTAGCACCCGCATCTACCATGGCCCGAATGTGCTTGCCATTCACCTTCATCTCAATGAACATTAAGGTCCTCTCGTGCTTAAGAGGAGTCTCATCATCCGCCTTCTTTTTCCCTTTTTTGGTGACTGGACATGGGTCCTTCTTCTTACGGATACCAGCACTAGTCTCTGCTAATGCCTCAGAAATGGAGCCAACAATTGCATTGAAGGCACCTACTGGTTCAGTCTGATCCGCATCGTCTAAGTCGTCATCAGTCCCATCATCAAAAGTCTGATGGGCGTTAATCTGTGCATGTGGGCACTCATTGTTCCAATATGGTCCGCCGCAATGACGGCATCCTGAAGGAGGCTTCCTCCCTCAATCATTGTTGTTAGACGTAGCACTGTTGCTGCCTGTGGATGGAGCCTTAGGTTTGGTTGAGCCCCGATCTCCCCCACTTCTGCTAGGGCCACCATTGCTAGACTGGCCCCCTTTGAATCCCGCTCGGGCAGGCGGCTGAGGCCTATCCTTCCGAGCTTCCATTTGATAGTCCCCAAGGTATTCAGCTGCTTGGATCGCCTTGGGCAGGGTATCTACCTGTTGTCTTTGTAGCTCCATATGGGCATAAGGTTTCAGCCCTTCTAGGAAAGTGAAGAGCTTGTCTTTGTCCCCCATGTCGCGTATGCTTAGCATGAGCGCGGAGAATTCCCGCACGTAGTCCCGCACGTATTTGGTTTGGCGGAGCTCCTGTAGCTTTCTCCTTGAATTGTATTCAACATTTTCGGGGAAGAACTATAGGCGTATGGCTGCCTTCAATTCTGCCCATGTTCCGAGAGCATCTTCACCGGCCTTGATGGCTTCGTATTTCACCCGCCACCAGAGTTTAGCATCACCCTGAAGATACATGGTAGCAGTTGCTATCTTCTTAGCTTCTTCTAGGCCCCCAACATTATCGAAATATTGTTCGACATCAAAGATGAAGTTCTCCACTTCCTTGGCATTCCTAGCTCCACTGTATGGCTTTGGCTCAGGAATTTTTAGTTTTCGTGTCACGAAAGTGGGGTTTGCAGCGCCCCCGATCTGGTTTCCACCGCCTCGCAGTAGGCCTTGTAAAGCAGCATTGACGATATTGAGCTTGTCTGTCAAGTCGTCAATAGTTTGTTGCATGGAAGTCACCATGTCTGCCTCTTATGCCCTATAAGCTTAATCCTCGGCACGCTCCTGTTGGAGTCCCTCGAATTTGCCAAAAATTTTGGCTGCCTCTGTGGCTGCCATTTGCCGGTCTCCCTCGGAGTCACGACTGATGTTTTCTATGTCAACTTCGGCCTGGAGCACTCTGCGGTCCAGGTCGTCCAACCTTTGCCCTAGGCTAGTTCTTAGTTCAGGCACCATATCCATGATGAGCAGTAATTCGTCGACCGTCTGTTCAAGGGACGCAATGCGGTCCCCATGATTCACCATGGTCAGAAATGGTGGTAATGGCAATGCGTTCCCTCGTCTGATGTCGAGCCTAGGCTCTGATACCAACTGTTACGCGACGCCTTCCTGAGATTCCTTGGAAGGGTGACGTAAGGCTAAGCAACTGATGTTAGTGCAGTTGCTGTCCGCCAACTGAGGTCCCCTCAGTACGCTAGACTAGATTATCAGTGTCGTATAGGAAAACCAATGACAAGAGCAATTGAGAGAATAAGAATGAGAATTGAGAATGAAAGAAAGCTTGATTGCATTAATGAAAGCTATTATAGAAAGGCAATGCGGTGTCGAGGGGGAGAGACACCAGTACAGAGAATCGTTTGCTTGCTAGAAAGTTTGATTGCTTGATCCCCCCCTAATAATACTTAAAAAGATAAACAAAAGCTATAAGACTAGACTTGATTAAGCTAGAGAAACATAATGAAAGTACATGGAATAAAACTACTCTATATTTACAATGAAAAAAACTTAGTTTTCTATAAGGCAGAAACAGGTTCGTTGTCAGCAGCATAGTCTTTGGCATCAGGGTTTGTGCGTGCGACATTGTATGCGCACGCAGTTCTGTTGGCATCCGCCTATGGTTGGGAACTGGCGAGGGATATCGGTGGGGCAACAGAGGCACATGCGCGCTTGTCACTTGGCGCGGCCAAGACCACGGGGCCGTCGGTGGCGCTAAGCATTGGAAGGCTTGCTAGGACGCCACGGGGCGCGCCCAAGGGGTCATGAGGCACGGCTGAAAAGCTGCCCATGACAAAACACATGGAATATGTGCAGTACACTAGTGTTTAAAGCTCAAACTCAATTAAAGTGCAGTAAATTGGAGTGCAATAAGCGACTAAAACACGAGATTATCGCCTACCATCAATAAGGTCTTCAAGTGTCAACATGGATGAGTTGAAAAGTTTTATTGGTTTGAATACTACTGTCAGGAAAAGGCAATTTAGTTTGTCTAGTCATAGGACACACATTACAAGGAAAATAATGTTTAGGAAAAACAAAAATAGTAAAAAATTTCATTCTCACCAAAGAAACACGGTTTCTGATGCCAAACAATGTCCATATCATTTTGTGCATATTTATTACAAGTGGAAATGAAAGTATTTACAGATGTGGGATTTTGAACAAAAAGATCATAATATAAGCTGCAAGAATTAAAATTTTCAGTTACAGAGTTCTATGGAAGAGATGTTTAAGGCAACTCTGACTTGTAGAGTCCATCATCTACTCTACCAAGCTCGAAAGGCTTATTCAGAAAATGTCCCTGGATAAAACATCCAATATAAGAGAACATAACTATACAATGCAATTGATGTACTAGTTTATTCACATATATTAAGTTGTGATAGAAATAAGGGACATAAAGGACATTGTGCAAAGTAATAGATTCATTTAAGGAGTAAGAGCATGTACTTGTGACCTTTACTTTATAGCCATTTGGAAGGGATACTAGATTAGGAACAATCAAGGGAATTATATTGAAAATGACATCTTTATTTGAGGTCATGCGATCAGTGGCACCAGAATTAATTATCCATATTAATTTTGTAGAGTTGGTGGTTTGTGAAAGCATACAAGAACTAGAACCAGACATTATAGCATCAGACAACATTATACCAACAAAATTGGCAGATGCCATGAGATAAGATGGAGAGATTGAATCAGATAGTTGAGATCGCTGAAGCAAATTTATCAATTGAGCGTACTGTTGTTGTGTTAGACTAGGTACTATAGACCTTTGACCCTCAGAAGGCACAGTAACACCGCTGTTGGGATTGGGAGTAAGGATAGATGAATGAGTGTTGGAATTAGTGGGAAATTCACTTTCTACAGTCACATTAGCTGCAATTCTCTTGCCTTTGGTAAACTTGAAATTAGGAGGAAACCCATGAAGCTTGTAATACTTATCAACTAAGTTCTCAGGCTTCTTGCATTATTTACAAAAGAAATTACTCGGGTTCCCCTTAGACTAGTCAAAATTAACCCTTTGAGTATACTTTCTTTAAGGTTGAACCAAGGGTGCTTTGTTGATGAGGCTATGCACATTAAAAGATGCAGACCCAGAACAGAATTGTGAACCAGCTTTCACTTGTCTTTGCTTTTCATCCATAGTAGGATGTTATAGGTTCTATCAAGTGATGGAAGTGGTTGGATCATCATAATATTACTCTTTGTTATGACCCTGGTTTGCCCACCGTGAACCGTGTGACTACACCTAGTCCCTACGACTAGGTAAGCCTAAATTACGAAAAATTAACCAATTTGCAAAAGTAAAATAATTTAAAACAGAATTAGGGTAATAAGACAGTGTTTAAAAGTGCCGCTCGGCATGCACAATATTTAACTCTCAGAAACCAATACATATCTACAAGACCTGGAAACCCATGAATCACAAGCTAAGGATTAGTACATAGTGCTCTAACTCCAGAATAGTCTAAAACAAAAGCAATACAAAAGGGCGGTAACTATATGAGAGAGTGGAGAGAGACTCCTTGGTCTACGAACTCGGTAGATAAACCTTGAAGTCTCCGAACGGTCGCCTCGCCTCAAAGATGGTAAGTCTGAGTCAAGGTACCTGGATCTGCACATGAAAAACATGCGCAGAAAGGGCATGAGTACACCACAGCGGTACTCAGTAAGTACCGAGCCTAACCTCGGTCGGGTAGTGACGAGGAAGGTTAGGGCCCTACTGAGGTTAAATAAAATATGAAGTATAACAGTGTAGAACAAGACATTATAATTAAGTGCAACAGTAAGAAATAACATAAAATAGAAAGAGCAACAACAACTAGAACAAAGGCAAAATAATCACGGAAAGGAAATACAACTCAACACATAGATAACCTGGGTACATTCCAGGATACCGTCCTGTAGTCACAATTACATCTATCTAGTGGATCTCCCGGGATGTCATCCCGTAGTTCATCATATATATCCGAAGGATCTCCCAGGATCACGTCCCGTAGTCCAACTATTAGTGCACGGGGATGTACTAGAATACTTATACGTAGTCCCAAATATAAATACCCAGTACTGGGGGAATCTACCGGGTGCAGTCCTGTAGTTCCATATAAACTATGCATGGGGATCTACCGGAATCCCACATCCGTAGTCCCAAATAAATAGACAAGGGGGATCTACCTGAATCCCACATCCGTAGTCCCAAATAAACAGACAAGGGGGATCAACCGGAATCCCACATCCGTAGTCCCAATGTAAATACACAGCAGCAACAGGAAAATATTCAGAAATGGCAAATTTCATATTAAGGCAACAAGTAATTCTAGCCAAGCATGCTGCACAGAATTCAGGTAAGGCAATTTGAGTAAATAAAGCAATTAAATCACTTAGACATGCTTTCCTAAGCTACAACAGGCTTAATAGTGTGAGTAATAAAAACAGGAAAGGAAACATACTAGTAATTAGTTAATGAAAACTGTATTTCCAACAATTAGCACAAGTACACACTCGTCACCTCACGTACAAGGCATTTCAATTACCAAATATACCAAATCCTAAGGGGAAAGGTCCCCCACACAAGGTTAGGCAAGCCACTTACCTCTAACCGGCTCAATAATCAACCTGAGACCACGTTTTTGCCACGAGTGCTCGACTCCAAATGGCCCAAATCTATTCAATTCAATTGCATAATGTAAATAATACTTCAAGTAACTGATTCTACAAAGAAATTCTAAGCTAATACGCAAAATTAGATAAAATGACCAAAATGACCTTGGGTCCATGTCTCGGGATATATTTTCAGAATCCTCACACTCTCATGAGTTCATGCATACCAAAATTATCCAAATCTAAGGTCAAATTCCCAATTAAAAGTCGAATTCTAGGTCTAAGAACTTTCTTCCAACTTTTCCCCAATTTTCATCTCCAATCCGAAATAAAATGATGAAACTAACTATAGATTGATGGAATATAACTAGGAAGTGTTAAAGAATCGTTACCCAATGATCTCCTCTTCAATTTCCTCTCAAAATCTCCCTCTCCTGAGCTCCAAAGCGAATTTCCAACTTTGAAACTAAACCCTCGAAATTTCATATTTCTGCCCAGCTGTTCCCGCATCTGCGGTCCCGCATTTGCGGAACAACGGTTGCTTCTACGACTTTTCACTTAAGGCCTAGATTTTGCATCTGCGACTCCCCATCCGCAGATGCGGTACTGCTCCTGTGGAATTTCCATCACTTCTGCGGTTCCTGCTGAACTCTCCAAATTCTGCTTCTGTGATTGGTCCGCCGCTTCTACAGCTCCGCACTTGCGGTTCCACACTCGTAGGTGCGGTTATGACAGAAGAACAGCTGAAGCTGCAACTCCGAAGTAACAAAAATCTTTCCGTCAACCATCTGAAATCATCCCGAGGCCCCCGGGACCTCAACCAAACCTACCAGCATATCCCATAACTTCATTCAAACTTGTTCCAACCTTCGGAAAACTTAAAATAACATTAAAACACCTATTTTTCATCGGATTCAAGCCTAAGAATTTCAAAAACTCTAAAAATACACTTTCAATCAAAAAGTCTATCAAGCCTCGTCCGAATGACCTAAAATTTGGCACACACGTCACATTTAACACTACGGAGCTAGTTCAACTTCCGAAATTCCATTCCGACCCTCGGATAAAATCTCACCATCGAACCGAAAACTTCAAAATTTGTCCTTTCGACATTTCAAGCCTAAATTAGCTACGGACTTCCAAAACACAATCCGAACACGCCCTTAAGCCCGAAATCACCCAACGGAGCTAACAGAACCATCGAATTTCCATTCCGAATCTATTTTCACACTGTTCTGACTACGGTCAACTTTCCAACACTTAAGCTCTCATGTAGGGACTAAGTGTCCCAAAACTCTCTAAAACTCAAAACCGAACATCCCGGCAAATCAAAATAGCAGAAATAAACACGGGGAAAATAGTTAATAGGGGATCGGGGTGTTAATTCTTAAGACGACCAGCCGGGTTGTCACATCCTCCTACACTTAAACATTCGTTCATCCTCAAACGAGCATAGAGACATACCTGAAGTAGTGAAAAGATGAGGATAACGGCTACGCATATCCTGTTCGGTCTCCCTGGTCGCCTCTTCGACCGGCTGACTATACCACTGAACCTTTATTGCAGCAATGTTCTTTGACCTCAGCTTTATAACCTGCCTGTCCAATATTGCCACTGGCTCCTCAATATAAGATAGATCCTTGTCCAACTGGACTGAATTAAAATCCAACACATGCGACGGATCACCGTGATACCTTCGGAGCATCGAAACATGAAATACCGGATGAACTCCTGCCAAGCTAGGAGGTAAGGCAGGCTCATAAGAAACCTCCCCAACACGCCTCAATATCTCAAAAGGACCAATAAACCTCGGACTCAACTTCCCTTTCTTCCCAAATCTCATAACGCCCTTTATAGGCGAAACCCGAAGCAGAACCCGCTCTACAATCATATAGGAAACATCACGAACCTTCCTGTCTGCATAACTCTTCTATCCGGACTGGGCTGTACGGAGTCTATCCTGAATCACCTTAACCTTCTCCAAAGCATTATGAACTAAGTCTGTGCCCAATAATCTAGCATCACCCGGCTCAAACCAGCCCACCGGGATCTACACCGCCTACTATATAAAGCCACATACGGTGCCATCTGAATGCTGGACTGATAGTTGTTGTTGTAAGCAAACTCTGCCAATGGCAAGAACTAATACCAAGACCCTCCAAACTCAATCACACACGCACAGAGCATATCCTCAAGAATCTGAATAGTGCGCTCGGATTGTCCGTCCATCTGAGGGTGAAATGTTGTACTCAACTCCACCCGAGTACCAACCTCATGCTAAATGGCTCTCCAGAATCGTGATGTAAACTGAGTACCTCTATCTGAAATGATGGAAACTGGAATACCATGCAGATGAACAATATCCCGGATGTAAATCCCCGCCAACCGCTCCGAATAATAAGTAGTACATATAGGAATAAAGTGAGAGGACTTGGTCAGCCGATCCACAATCACCCAAATAGCGTCGAACTTTCTCAAAGTTAGTGGGAGCCCAACTACAAAGTCCATAGTGATCCACTCCCACTTCCACTCCGGAATCTCTATCTACTGAAGCAACCCACCCGGTCTCTGGTGCTCATACTTCACCTGCTAATAGTTAAGGCACCGAGCTACAAATCCAACTATATCTTTCTTCATCCGCCTCCACCAGTAGTGTTGCCTCAAATCCTGATGCATCTTCGCGGCACTCGGATGGATGGAATACCGCGAATTACAGGCCTCCTCTAGAATCAACTCTCAAAGCCCATCAACATTGGGTACACAAATCCGACCTTGCATCCTCAATACCCCATCATCACCAATAGTCACATCTTTGGCATCACCGCGTTGAACTTTGTCCTTGAGGACAAGAAAATGAGGGTCATCATACTGTCGTTCCCTGATACGATCAAATCAGGAAGACCGAAAAACCATGCAAGCTAGAACCTGACTGGGCTCCGAAAGATCCAATCTCACAAACTGGCTGACTAAGGCCTAAACATCCATCGCATAGGCCTCTCCGATGCTGGTAAGTAAGCCAAACTCCCCATACTCTCTGCCTAGCGACTCAAAGCATCGGCCACCATACTGGCCTTGCCCGAGTGATACAAAATAGTGATGTCATAGTCCTTCAGCAACTCTAACCACCTCCTTTGGCGCAAATTTAGATCCTTTTACTTGAATAGGTGCTGCAAGCTCTGATGGTCAGTATAAATCTCACAGGGAACCCCGTATAAATAATGGCACCAAAACTTCAGGGCGTGAACAATGGCAGCTAACTCAAGGTCATGAACAGGGTAATTCTTCTCATGTATCTTCAACTGTCTGGACGCGTAGGCAATCACCCTACTGTCCTGCATCAACACCGCTCCGAGGCCAAATCCTCGAGGCATCACAATAGACCGTATAAGACCTCGAACCTGTAGGCAATATTAAAACTGGGGTTGTAGTCAAAGCTGTCTTGAGCTTCCGAAAGCTCGCCTGACACTCCTCCATCCACTAGAATGGAGCACCCTTCTAGGTCAAACTGGTCATAGGGGCTGTAGTCGATGAAAACCCCTCCACAAAATGACGGTAGTAGCTTGCCAAGCTAAGGAAACTGCGGATCTCGATAGCTGAGGATGGTATGGGCCAACTCTGCACGGCCTCTACCTTCTTCGGATCCACCTGAATATCCTCACTCGATACCACGTGGCCTAAGAATGCCACTGAATCCAACCAAAACTCACATTTTGAGAACTTAGCATATAACTTCTTTTCTCTCAAGGTCTCAAGCACTGTCCTCAGGTGCTACTCATGATCTTCCCGACTTTGGGAATACACCAGAATATCATCAATGAAGTCAATGACGAAAGAGTCAAGATATGGCTGGAACACACTGTGCATCAAATGCGTAAAGGCTGTTGGGGCACTGGTCAGCCCAAATGACATAACAAGGAACTCGTAATGACCATACCGAGTCCTGAAAGTAGACTTCGGGATATCTGGCTCCCGAATCTTCAACTGATGGTAAACTGAGCGCAAGTCAATCTTAGAAAACACCTGTGCGCCCTGAGCTGGTCAAACAGATCATCAATATGAGGCAAAGGATAATGGTTCTTCACTATAACCTTGTTAAACTGGCGATAATCAATACACATACGCATAGAAACATCCTTTTTCTTCACAAACAAGACAGGAGGGCCCCAATGTGATACACTGAGCCGAATAAAACCCTTATCAAGCAATTACTGTAACTGATCCTTCAACTCCTTCAACTCTGGAGAAGCCATATGATATGAAGGAATAGAAATGGGTTGAGTGCCCGGCAACAGATCAATGCCAAAATCAATATCTCTATCAAGCAGCATGCCCGAAAAATCAGCTGGAAACACATCGGCAAAATCTCGTACTACTGGGACTGAATTAACTGAAGGGGTATCAATACTGACATCTCTCACATAATACGCATCAAACCCCTTCTCAACCATACGCTGAGCTTTAAGAAAAGAAATAACTCTATTGGGAGTATGATCTAAAGTACCCTTCCACTCAACACGCGGTACACTTGGCATAGCTAGCATCACAATTTTGGCGTGACAATCAAGAATAATATAATGGGGCGACAACCAGTTCATGCCCAAGATAATATCAAAATCTACTATGCTGAGCAACAATAAATTGGCTCTAGTCTCAAAACCACTAAGAGCAACCAAATACGACCGATAGATGTGGTCCACAATAAGAGAATCTCCCACAGAGTAGAAACATAAATAGGGGAACTCAAAGAATCCTGAGGTACACCCAAATGCAGAGCAAAATAAGAAGACACATAAGAGTAAGTGGAGCCTGGATCGAATAGAACCGATACATCTCTGTGACAAACCAGTGTAATACCTATGATAACAGAATCGGAGGCAACAGCCTTGGTACAGGCAGGAAGGGCATAGTATCAGGCCTGGCCTCCCCCTCTAGGGCGACGTCTACCTCCCCGACCTCCACCTCTGGCTGGCTGAGTAGGTGTGGTAGCAACTGGAGCTGTAACCATAGCCTGAGAACTCTGCGGGGCATGCTGTGGCTGAGAAGTCTGTGGAGGTGCACCTCTCCCAAGTTTGGGGAAATCCCTCACCATATGATGTGTGTCACCACACTCAAAATAAGCTCTGGGAGGATGTGGTGGCTGTGACTGGCTCGGGCCAGGTCTGCTGGACTGACATTTGAAAGCACCCCGCGTGGGAGGCACACTAGATACCGGAGGTGCATAATAAAGCTCCTGAGATCTAGGAGGAGCTGGAATACCACTGTCTGCTGGAAGAGCTGAATGAACAGGGCGACTCATATAACCCCTACCATGAAGACCTACTGTTGGGGCACGGGCACCAGAGAAATGGCCCAACTCTCGAGACCTCTTGGCCTCCCTCTCCTCTTTCTCCCTAGCATGCATACCCTCAATCCTCCTAGCAATGCTCAACACCTGCTGATAAGAAATGTCCATCTCCAACTCAAGAGCCACGATAGACCTGATGCTGGGAATAAGGCCCTCAATAAACCAACGAACCCTGTCGCGAATAGTAGAAACCAAGGTTGGTGTATGCCTAGCCAAACTAGTGTAACTGACAGCATACTCTGAGACAGTCATAGCACCTGGCGCAAATGCTCAAAACTCTGCGTGCCATGTGTCCCTGAGGCTCTTAGGAACATACTCTCTCAGGAATAGATCTGAAAACTGAGTCCAAGTTAGTGAAGCAACCTCATCCGGACTGTCTAACTCATAGGTGTGCCACCACTCATAGGCGGCTCCTCGAAGCTAGAAAGTATTGAAGGAAACCCCGCTCGACCCTGATATACCCATGGTACGAAGAATACAGTAACACTTAACTAGAAATCCCAGAGCATCATCTGATGCTAGACCACTAAATATAGGAGGCTTGCTTCTTGAACCTCTCAAGCCTCAGCTGCTCATCCTCGAAAACCGCTTCCCTGTCCTCGGGTTGATCTCGGACTACAGGCTGTACAGGAATAATCTCATGGACCTGCTCAACATGCACTCACTGCTCAGGAGTGGGGGTGGCTAGAGTCTGTGCTCCTCCCCATCTTGAGATGTAGCTGCAGCAAGGGGAAGCAACCCTGCTTGAGCCAAAGTGGTTTACATGCTCATTAACTGTGCTAGAGTCTCCTGAAGTACTGGAGTAGTAGTAGCAGTAGGCGTATTAGGTGCCTGGACTCCGGTTGGAACTGCTGGTGGTACCTCGGTGGAAGCTCGCGCAGGTGCTCTGGCCGCACCACGTGCGCGTCTTCGGCCTCTACCCCGGCCCCGGCCTCTAACGGCTGCAGTAGGGGGCGCAGGTGCCTCATCATCTCGGGTAGTGCGTGTCCTCACCATTTGTGAGAGAATAGAAGATAGAAGTTTAGAATTGTGACATCAAATCTCGCACGACAAGGAAATCAAATGAAGTGGAATTTTCCTAACAGTTACACAGCCTCTCATAGATAATTACAGACGTCTCTGTACCGATCAGCGAGACTCTAATAAACCGGCTTGTGATTCATGACTCCTATGAACCTAGAGCTCTGATACCAACTTGTCACGACCCCGGTTTGCCCTCTATGAACCATTGTGACGGCACCTTGTCCCTACGACTAGGTAAGCCTAAATTGCGGAAAATAAACCAATTTGTGGAAGTAAAACAATTTAACGCAGAATTAGAGTAATAAGGCCGCTCGGCATGCACAATATTTAACTCTCAGAAACCAATACATATCTCCAGGACCCAGAAATCCATGAATCACAAGCTAAGGATCTCTACATAGTGCGCTAACTCCAGAATAGTCTAAAACAAAAGAAATACAGAAGGGCGGTAACTATAAGAGAGAGTGGAGAGAGACTCCTCGGTCTGCGAACGCGGCATATATACCTCAAAATCTCCGAACAATCGCCTCGCCTCAAGGATGGTAAATCTAAGTCAAGCTACATGGATGTGCATATGAAAAACATGCATGGAAAGGGCGTGAGTACACCACATCGGTACTCAGTAAGTGCCAAGCCTAACCTCGGTCGGGTAGTGACGAGTAAGGTCAGGGCCCTACTGAGGTTAAATAAAATATGAAGTATAACAGTGTAGAACAAAACAGTATAATTAAGTACAACAGTAAGAAATAACATAGAATAGAAAGAGCAATAACAACTAGAACAAAGGCAAAATAATCATGGAAAGGAAATACAACTCAACATAGAGATAACAACCGGGGTACCTTCTAGGATACCGTCCTGTAGTCCCAATTACATCTATCCAGTGGATCTCCCGGGATACCGTCTCATAGTCCATCATAAATATCCAAAGGATCTACCGGGATCCCGTCCCATAGTCCAACTATCAGTGCATGGGGATCTACCAGAATCCTGATCCGTAGTCCCAAATATAAATACCCGGTACTTGGGAAATCTACCGGGTGCAGTCCCGTAGTTCCATATAACTGTGTAGTGGGATCTATCGGAATCACACATCCGTAGTCCCAAATAAATAGACAAGGGGATCTACCAAAATTCCACATCCGTAGTCCCAAATAAATAGACAAGGGGGATCTACTGGAATCCCACATCCGTAGTCCCACTGTAAATACACAGCAGCAATAGGAAAATATTCAGAAATGATTTCATACTAAGGCAACAAGTAATTCTAGCCTAGCATGCTGCACATAATTCAGGTAAGGCAGTTTGAGCAAATAAAGTAATTAAATCACTTAGACATGCTTTTCTAAGCTACAACAGGCTTAATAGTGTGAGTAATAAAAACAGGAAAGGAAACATACTAGTAATTACTTAATGAAACCTGATTTCCAACAATTAGCAGCTGTACGCACTCGTCACCTCACGTACAAGGCATTTCAATTACCAAATATACCAAATCCTAAGAGGAAAGGTCCCCCCCACAAGGTTAGTCAAGCTACTTACCTCGAACCGGCTCAAAATTTAACCCGAGACCACGTTCTTGCCACTAGTGCTCGACTCCAAATGGCCCAAATGTATTCAATTCAATTGCATAATGTAAATAACACTTCAAGTAACTAATTCTACAAAGAAATTCTAGGCTAATACGCGAAATTAGGTAAAATAACCAAAATGCCCCTCGGTCCCACATCTCGGAATCGGGTAAAATTTATATTTTTAGAATCCTCACACTCACATGAGTTCATGCATACCAAAATTATCCAAATCTAAGGTCAAATTCCCAATCAGAAGTCGAATTCTAAGTCTAAGAACTTTCTTCCAACTTTTCCCCAATTTTCATCTCCAATCCGAAATTAAATGATGAAACTAACTATAGATTGAAGTAATATAACTAGGAAGGGTTAAAGAATCGTTAACCAATGATCTCCTCTTTAATTTCCTCTCAAAATCTCCCTCACCCGAGCTCCAAATTGAATTTCCAACTTTTGAAACTAAACCCTCAAAATTCATATTTTTGCCCAGCTGTTTCTGCATCTACGGCCCCGTATTTGCGGAATAACGGCCGCTTCTGCGACTTTTCACTTATGGCCTAGATTCCACATCTGCGACTCCCCATCTGTAGATGCAGTACCGCTCCTGTGGAATTTCCACCGCTTCTGCGGTTCCTGCTGAACTCTCCAAATTCTGCTTCTGTGATTGGTCCGCCGCTTCTGCGGCTCCACACCTACGGTCCCACACTCACAGGTGCGGTTATGACAGAAGAACAACTGAAGCTGCAACATCTTTTCGTCAACCATCCGAAATCATTCCGAGGCCCCCGGGACCTCAACCAAACCTACTAGCATATCCCATAACTTCATTCAAACTTGTTCCAACCTTCATAACGCTCAAAACAACATCAAACACCTATTTTTTATCGGATTCAAGCCTAAGAATTTCAAAAACTCTAAAAATACACTTTCGATCAAAAAGTCTATCAAGCCTCGTCCGAATGACCTGGAATTTTGTACACACATCACATTCAACACTACGGAGCTACTCCAACTTTCGGAATTCCATTCCGACAATCGGATCAAAATCTCACTATCGAACCAAAAACTTCAAAATTTGTCCTTTCGGCATTTCAAGCCTAAATTAGCTACGGACTTCCAAAATACAATCCGAACATGCCCCTGAGCCCGAAATCACCCAACGGAGCTAAAAGAACCATCAGATTTCCATTCTGACGCCATCTTCATACTGTTCTGACTATGATCAACTTTCCAACACTTAAACTCTCATTTAGGGACTAAGTATCCCAAAACTCTCTGAAAGTCAAAACCGAACATCCCGGCAAATCAAACTAGCAGAAGTAAATACGGGGAAAACAGTTAATAGGGGATCGGGGCATTAGTTCTTAAGACGATCGGTCGGGTCGTCACACTCTTAACCCCAACATATATGTCATTTAGACCCATAAATCGAAGAGAACTTGAAACCCTAGCTTCAAAAATTTGAACTTGAACCCTAGCTTCGACGACTATAATTAGCGGCTCAAAAACAACAAAAAACCTCAATTTGACTGAGGTATTGAAGACATAAATCGTAAATCGAAGAGAATTCGAAACACACGGGTAAAGGATTTTGCGAAAAAAAACACGATTTTGAATTTTCTTCAAAATTCAACAAGGGTACTACCACTCGATTCAGCCTGATGAGATCAGTCAAGATCCGTGCTCTGATACCATGTGAACATCATAAATTGAGCAGGATTTAGGAAAGAACATGGTTAGTTTTTTCAGTAGAATATTCAAGAAGACAGAGAAAGGGAGAAAATACTTTTTAGCTGAAAAACTAAATTAACCATTGGGCCATTTTCTATTTATATGAAGTGCATTTACAAATAAGTATTCTTTACAAAATAAGCCTAACTAGACAAATACAACTAATACATGTATCGCTATGTACAAATAAAAATAGTAGCTGTCCCAGTCATTAAATGTTCCTTATGGGGCCTGAGGCCAATTAGTCGGATACCCCAACAAAGTGAATAGCCGTAAAATTTTTGGAAACAAATGTTAGATAAGACTAACTTTTGATTGAATTTAGATGTCGAAAATGTGTCCGTAAAACTAAACACATAGTTTTGTGTACAGTAAGTAGAGGGGAAAATTGCATACGTTGTTACTTGGCTTAAATTATTCAAAAAAAAAAAGAGAAAAATATAGATTCCTAAATATTAGAATTTTCCGTCTAGTTCAATAAGGAAAGATTTAATAGTAGAAATTCTAGTTGATTTCATAGTCCTAAATATCTAAAAAGGAATTTAATTATAATTTTGTCTCATAAAAATCTATTTTTAAGAAGTAAAAAAGATGAATGATATTTCGCTAAGAGACTTTATGTTTTTTATATAATATAAATATAGTATAAAAGGGAAGATACACAACCATTAAGATTATTCCTGAAAGGTTGTATCACTTCAGGATTATAAAAGATTATTTGGTGGAAGAAAATTACACTAATTTCTTCTCCCCAACGAATAGAAAAAAGAAAGAGAATCTTACAAAAATATCCCAAATAAGTCTCAACTTACCAACCTCTAGACATTAATCATAGACTTGCTAAAACTAGTCAAGCGGATATAAAAATTAAAAACTCAAATAAATAAGGTTCTTTCTATCCAAGAATCACACAGAAAGATCTCCTTCCATATTTTAAGCGTGTTCAGCAACATTAGATGCAAGACAGAAAGAAATTATCACGTATGGGGTAGAAACAAGGTGATAAAATACAAAATATATATATGTACAAGATCCCAAAAATCTAAGCAAAAAGACCTTTTTCAATGGGTGTGGTTGAAATTCATTGAAAACATATAGATGAGTCAGTAGACAAAATTTGAGGAAGATTGGAGGTGATTTGGTATTAAAATTTGTAGTTAAAATCAAATTTAAAAAATTCTGCGACACATGTATCAAACATATATCACGCATGGAACTCACACAGGTATACATAGATATACACATGTGATACACATTTGATACATAAATGATACATAAGAGATACACAAATGATACACAGTGTGATACACATATCATTTTTTTCATGTTCATCTTCTACTTCAAATTTTCAATTCAAACCACCTCAAAACTCTACAAAATCATCCCAAAATTGAGATTCAAGCTTCTTAAGAGGTACGAAATTTATTCTAAAACACACACTCAAAAGAAAGCAAAAACTTAACCTTTTTTTTGGTTACATATAGCTAATTGGATAATATCTCTACTGCAAATCGAAAGTAAATTTCTTTTCATCCAAATCCTAGAGAGTATGCAAAATACCCATTGAGCTTAAAATAGATACTATTCTTACTCATTTGCAAACTAGTTACAATATATACCTACCTAGTTAAAACTAGTTACCCAACCTACCCATCCATCCAACTTATTTTTACTCATATGGCTTAGCTTTGGCTTGGCTTGACTTGATTTGATTTGGCTTGACTTGGTTTGAAACCTTGAATTGGCATAGATTAGCTTGATATAGTAGCTTAGTTTGAATTTATTTGGTTTGGGGCAAAAAAATGAGTAGGGGGGAAACTTATGGGCATGTGCGGCAATTTTGATGACGTCCAAAGTAAATGGACATGGTGCCATGCAATATAATTTACCAAACTATGAGTCGGGGTCAAATCCCACAGAGAACAATATGTAGGCGATTAGGCGTGTAAGAGAATTATCACTTGTTATCCTAAGCCAAACACTTAGAAATATTTTTAGAAAATATTTATAACTAAATGAAAAAATATAAACTAACCTATAAAGCAAGTAAAATGATCAATGTCTACAAGCATGGGTACACGGGGAATTACACTCAAGTAACGATCCAATATATTTCACGATTTTACAAATATGAGCGATTTTATGTTATTTGGACTCGGATAATAATTCTATATTAGCTTCTTCCGAAGACTAACAAGAATTCCTAATTGAATTATCCTTAAACAATTAAGAGATTAAGTAAACCCGACTATGGGTACAAGTAGTTCAATTCTATTCCTAGGTAGAATCTATAAAGTGAGGATTAAAGCCTTAAGTTCTTGTTAATTAATCTTTCCCAACCCCAAATTATCTTTCCCAAAATTAATTTGAAGTAAATGGGAAAGTCTTAGGGTTAGCTAATCCCTTTGAAAATAATAAAGAATAAGAATAATATAAGAAATAATAACTCACTTCATAATAAATAAAAATCGTTCAATACATAAGCACAACAAGATATTTAATCCACACTTTAAATATGAATATTACTATAAAAAAGATTCAAGTGTTAAAAAAATACTACACACTTAGATATACAATACAAAGCAAGGAAATGAAGAAATTAACATAAATGAGTAAGAAATTCTCAACCAAAAACTTCAAATCTTCAAGACCCAAGTGTTTGTGCAAGAACCCTATCACCAAAACTTGTATTCTCTTATCAAAATAAGCCAAAGATGTCCAAAGATCGCCAAAGATTGGTTTCCAATAAGCTAGGTCGTGTATTTGTGGGCTTGGAATCGAAAAAATGTGAAATGCCAACACTGCCCTCAGTTGAAGCCCGTTGATCGCACCTGCGGAAAAATTATCGCAGGTGCGGCTTCGCAAAAACGGACTTCCTTTCGCAGGTGCGCAAACTCTGGGGAACTGCCTACTCCGCAGATGCGGACAGGTGGCCGCAGCAGCAGCTCCGAAGATGCGGATGGTCGACCACAGAGGCAGTCATAATGGGAAATTGGTGATATGCGCAGATGCGGACCTCCAATCGCATATGCGAGCTCGCGGAAGCGAACAGTGTTGCGCAAATGCGGAACCACGGAAGGAATTTGCAATTTTTAACTCTTTTTTGCTCAATTCCACTTCAATTAAATTCAACTCCACTTCAAGCGAGCAGTGTTTGATTTTTTAATTATAGAACCACAACTCCATATTGGAATTATAAATTTCTTAATTGTAGAATCACGAACTCTACGACGCCATCCTTTATTTATACATTGTAGAATCGTGAACTCCATGATGCCATTCTTGATTTCAAAATTGTAGAATTACGAACCCCATGATGCCATCCTTAATTTCTCAATTATAAAACCATAAACTCTATGAAGTCGTCCTTAATTTCTCGTTTGTAGAACCAGATGGTATTTTATAATCTCATATTTTAGTCGCTTATTGCACTTTAATTTATTGTACTTTAATTGAGTTTACGCTTTAATCCCTAGTGTTTTGGCACTTATTTCGTGTTTTATGCCTTGTAGGAGTGATTCTGAGTGATGTAGATGTTATAGAGCTAATTTGAGCTATTTGGAGATTTGAAGTTTGAGTAAAAACCCAAAAGATTAAGCGGAGATTGCATTTGGGGGTCGAGGACCAAGCCTGGATATCAAAAAGCAAGCAAAACGGAGCACTCTGAGAAAACTTCCACAATAGCGGCGCGTGGGGGGGCGCGTGGTGCAACGCGGCTTCCTAAATTGCTGATTCCAGTCAAATTACATGCTCCCTGGTAAACCCCACAAGCACACCGCGTGGTGGGTAGCCCCATGCGGCACGCCTGTGCATCGTTTACAGAGTAACAATCCAATTTCGGCCAGGAGAAGGTAGTTTCATTTGGGGCTGACCCTACTTGGTATATATACATGGAAAAAAGTTATTTTCTGGACTTTTGACAAATTTTATACCTAATGAAGCTAAGGAGGATATGGAGAAGAAAAAGCACAAGGATTTCATCATTCAATCCTCACTCAAGACAAGAGCTTGGATCGTTTTATATTGTCCTTTAACTTAAACATATTTGTGATGAATTACTCCATATCTATGGAGTAGTTCTCTTTAGGTTTTATGGATTTGGTGTATTGATATTTGTTTGTGGGTATTAACTCTAGTTTTATGTATTGAATCGTTTTGGATGTTTTAATCGTTGCATCGATATTCACTTGTTCATGTAATCGAGAGAGGAATTACTTGTGATGTTTTTGCATTCTATTTTGTTGGTTGATTCATTAATTCTTCTTAGTAATTGGAAGAGGCTAGTTGAATTTTTGATTAATCCTAGTTAGGAGGATAATCGAGAGAGGTTCTCATAAAGACCAATCCACTACGAATTCTTGCATATCTTCACTGAGCGTAAATTGGTTTATCTTGTGAGGATGAGACTTAATCGAGAGAGGAGTTTCTACTAAACAGTTGAACTACTAATTGAGTGAATTTGAGAGAATCACTTGAATATTAGAAGTAAATTACCTAGAGTTAAACCCCAAATAGTTGTCTTGCACCTATCATATCAAAACCATATTTTCTCCCAATTGATAACCTTCTTTGCTCATTACTTGCATCGATGTCACTAGTCAATAGCTCTAGATCCTTAGTTAATTGTAGTTTTAATCACATAATTCATAACTATTGATCATCTTGGATATCAATCTAACTACGAACTATGATAATACTGTTTAACTACAATACCTTTGGATATGATATTACATTTTACTATATTCGACTAGCGAGCATATTTAAGTGTGTGTTTTGCGCTTGTTAGAACCACAAACTCTATGATGACATCCTTGATTTTTTAATTGTAGAGCCACTAACTCCATGATGCTATAATTTAATTCTTAAATGAAGAATCATGAACTCATTAACGTTATACTTGAGTTTCTAATTGTAGAACTACGAACCCCAAAATGGTATCTTTGAATTCTCAATTGTAGAACCACGAAATTCATGACAATATCCTTGAGTTCTCAATTGAAGAACTTTAAACTCCATGATACTATCCTTGAGTTCTCTATTGTAGAACTAAGAATTTCATGACTCTATCTTTGAGTTCTCAATTGAAGAACCACGAACTTCATGAATCTATCTTTGAGCTCTCAATTGTAGAACCATATAATCCATGACTTTATCCTTGAGTTTCCAATTGAAGAACTACGAACTCATGATGCTACCCTTGAGTTCTCAACTACATAACAATGAACTTCTATGACTATCATTGAGTTCATAGTTGAAGAACCACGAATTTCATGATGCTATCGTTGGATTCCCATTATAGAGCCACGAACTCCATAAGGATATTCTTGAATTCTTAATTGTAGAACGATGAATTTCATGATGTTATGCTTGAGTTCTCAATTATAGAACCACGATATGGTATGGCCTGAGAGGCCGATACTGATACTAGTTTCCTCTTGGTGGTTGAGATTGCCAGGCACTTGGAGCATGTTTACAGGCTTGAGCGAGAGGAGCGGGAGGACAATAAGTTGTTTTGGTGGTCCCTCGTCTGGAAGCCAGTCATATCATAACAGAGGCCATCCTTTTAGGCTCGCTAATGCAGCTTGTCAGATTCCTCATGGTTCGCCAATTTGCCACGGTTTATAAAGTGCTCGCCTAGATCAGTCATCATTCAATGTGATACCAGCACATAATTATTGCTATGATCCATTTCCTCAGGGATCCACATGCGGATATTCGGGTTATCAAGGTCAGTTGTAGGGTCACCAGCCTCATCATAGGAGGGGTTGTTTTAAGTATGGGGACTTGAGTCATCTCTAGAGGGACTAACTCAGGTTTCTGAGAAGTGTATCGCACAAGGGCACGCAATTTATGGTTCTACCTACCGTAGCTACAGCGCCTGCACATCAAACTGGGGGTGGGGCTCAACCTTTTTGAGGTCGCCCTATAGGGGAGGTCAATCAGATGATGGATATGCCCGTTGCTATGCATTCCTGGCTAGGTCAGAGGTAGTTTCTTCGGATTTCATGATCACATGTATTTGTTTCAGTGTGCCACGTGGATGCTTCTATATTATTTGAACTCGGTTTCACTTTTTCTTATGTGTCATTATATTTTGCTCGTTATTTGGATATGCCTCGTGATTCTCTTGATATTCATATTCATGTATCTATATTGATGGATGATTCTATTATGGTGGATATTATGTACCAGTCCTGTGTGGTTACCATTGGGGATTATGAGACTAGGTTTGATCCTTTATTTCTCAATATGATTGATTTTGATGTAATTTTGGATATGTATTGGGTATCTCCATACCGTGTTATGCTTGATTGTCATGCTAATATCGTGACTTGGCGATGTTGGGGTTGCCTAGGTTGGAGTGGAGAGGTTCGCTTGACCGCACTCCTAGTAGAGTGATTTGATTTTTGAAGGCTCGGTGGATGATTGAGAAGGTATATTTAGCGTATTGGGTCTTCATGAGAGACATTAGTGCAGAAACTCCTACTATTGAGTCAGTTTTAGTAATGATGGAGATCTTAGATGTGTTTCCTACAGACTTTCTGGGCATGCCACACAATAGGGATATTGATTTTGGTATTGATTCGGTGTGGGGCACTCATCCCATCTCTGCTCCAACATATCGTATGGCACCAGCAGAGCTGAAGGAATAGTTATAGGAATTGCTTGATAAGGGTTTCATCAGGCCATGTGTTTCACCTTGGGGTGTGCCGATACTATTTGTGAAGAAGAACGATGATTCTATGAGGATGTGCATCAACTACAGGTAATTAAAGAAGGTTACTATCAAAAACATTATCCAATGTCGTGTGTACCATCAGTTGAAGATCAAGGCTTCACATATTCCTAAGATAACTTTCAGGCCCGTTATGGCCATTATGAGTTCTTGGGGTTGTCATTTGGGCTGACCAATGCCCCAATAACTTTCATGCACTTGATGAACAACGTATTTCAGGCTTATCTGGATTCCTTTGTCATTGTGTTCATTGATGATATATTGGTGTATTCTCGCATCCAAGAGAAGCATGAGTAGCATTTGAGGATCGTTCTCCTGACTTTGAGGGAGAAGAAGCTATATGTTAAGTTCTCCAAGTATGAGTTCTAGTTAGACTCGATGGCATACTCGGGTCACGTAGTGTCTAGTGAGGGATTAAGGGGGATCTGAAGAAGATTGAGGCAGTTTAGAGTTGGCCCAGACCTTCTACTTCTATAGTTATCTGGATTTTCCTATGGTTAGCTGGTATTATAGCCGCTTTGCGGAGGGATTTTCATCTATCGCAATCCCATTGACTAAGTTGAATCACAAAGGTACCCAATTCAGGTGGTCTGACGAGTATGAAGAGTGTTTTAAAGCTGGAGACTCCCTTGACTATAGCTCCAGTTCTGGTTTTACCTTTGGGATTGGGTTCATATACAGTATATTATGATGCTTCACGTACAAGATAGTAGAGTGATTGCCTTTGGTTCATGCCAGTCGAATCCCCATGAGAAGAACTACCTGATTTGGAGTTAGCGGATATTGTGCACGTGCTCCAGAGTTGAAGGCACTACTTATATAACTGGTCTTGTGAGGTATATATGGATCACCAGAGCCTCCATCATCTATTCAAGCAAAAGGATTTGAACTTGAGGCAATGTTCGTGGTTTGAGCTATTAAAGGACTATGATATCACCATTGTTTATCATCAAGGAAAGGCCAATATGGTGGTAGACACCTTAAGTAGGAAGGCAGAGAGCTTGGGGAGTCATTGGGGAGAGACCGGTAGCTATGGATGTTCAAAATCTGTCCAATAGATTCGTGAGGTTGGATATATCGAAGCCTAGTAGAGTCTTTACTTATTTTGTATCACAGTCGTCCGCATCGGGACTCACCAGTATGATGATCCCCACTTGCTTGTCCTGAGGGACACGGTGCAGCGAGGTGGTGCTAAGGAGGTGACTATTGGTGGTGATGGGATGTTAAGGCTTCGGGGTCGGATCTATGTTCCTTATGTAGATGGATTGAGAGAGTTGATACTTGATGAGGCCCATAGTTCGCGGTATTTCATTCATCTTGGTGACATGAAGATATACTGTGATTGGAGGCAGCATTGTTGGTGGTGAAGGATGAAGAAGGACATTGTGGAGTATGTTGCATGGTGTTTGAACTGTCAGCAGGTCAAGTATGTGCATCAGAGACCAAATGGTTTGCTTCAAAGGCTAGAGATACCCGAGTGGAAGTTGGAGCATATCACAATGGATTTTGTGGTCGGGCTTCCATGGACATTGAGAAGATTTGACGATGTGCGGGTTATTATGGACAGATTGACTAACTCTGCACACTTCATTCTAGTCATGACTTCCTACACTTCAGAATAGTTGGCTTGGATTTATTTTAGAGAGATAGTTTGCCTATATGGTGTTCCTATGTCTATTATCTCTGATCGAGGCACTCAGTTTAAATGACATATTTGGAGAGTGGTGCAATGTGAGTTGGGCACACAGGTCATGTTGAGTACTTCATTTCATCCCCAGATAGGCAGGCAGTCATAGCGTACTATTCAGATCATGGAGGATATGTTGAGAGCATGTGTCATTGATTTATGGGGCTGATGGGACCAATACTTTCCATTAGAGTTTGCCTACAACAATAGTTATCAGTAGAGTATCCAGATGACTCCGTATGAGGCCCTATATAGGAGGCAATGTTGTTCTCCGATTGGTAGGTTTTAGCCCTGGGAGGCTAGGTTGTTGGGCACATATTTAGTTTGTGATGCATTAAAAAGGTGAAATTGATCAAGGAGCAGCTTTGTACAGCGCTTTCCAGGCAAAAGATTTATGTTGATAAGAATGCTTGTGGTGTGGCATTCATGGTGGGTGAGAATGTTCTACTTAGAGTTTCCCCCATGAAGGGTGTGATGATGTTCGGGAAAAAGGGAAAGTTGAGCCCTCGGTATATTTGTCCTTTCAAGGTGTTGGAGAGAGTTGGGAATGTGGCCTACAGACTAGCTTTGCCAACCACCCTATCGGGAGTCCATCCGATGTTTTATGTTTTCATGCTTCATAAGAACTATGAGTATCCATCACACGTGTTGGATTTCAGCTCGGTGTAGTTGGACAAGGATTTGACTTATGACGAGGAGCCAATGTCAATTTTGGATAGGCAGGTTCACAAGATGAGGTCGATGAATATTACATCAGTGAAGGTTCAGTAGAATGGTCAAGCGTTCGAGGAGGCAAATTGGGAGACCGAGCATGATATGTGTAGACATGTGATTTTTGACCCTCCCCAAGATTTTTAATATTTTAGCGCATAAATATTAATTTAGGCATAATATAGATATTTTAAGTAATTTTGACTCTTTTACTTTATTTTATTACAAGAAAACAAAAAAATCACAAAAATAGGTTCATTAAAGTTTTGTAGTCATTTTTAATCTAAAAAAAATCTTAAAAAAAATATATACAACAGTAGTATCGTATATTTATTTTAATATGATATTTGAAAATACCAAAAATAGATTTGTTTTAATGGTTAGTTTTATTTTAATAATTATTTGAATAGTAGGATTAATTAATAAATGGGGTCGTATTTTTAATCTCGTTTGCAGGGAAAGAATAGAACTTGGGTTCGAGCAACCCATTTTTAGGCCTAATTTTGGACCTAGCCCACAATTGTCAAGCCCATAATTCCTAGGCCCATACCCCTTAACCTAAAACCCTACAACCTAGACTCTACACTATAAAAGAATGTTTAAGACTAAAGAATTAAAAAAAGGAGAGGCGGAAGGGAACGGACAAAAAATACCCAAAAAAAGCTGCGCAAAAACAGACTCCCCATGCGTGTCATCTTCTCCGACGACCCCTGTGCAGCAAAGAGACCCCCCCTGCCCATCGTCTTCAACCCGACGTCCACATCCCTCATCGTCGAACCTCTCACACCGCTAGCCTTACCCGCCGGCTGCAACTCCATCCCAAACGACAACTCCTTCAGCCATAACTTCTTCCTCTTCTAACCTTGAACACCCCTGAGCGGATCCCCACTGTTACACTCGCCCAGAAGTCAGCTGACCTGCACGCCCACAACACTGCCTGACCGTCGTCCACCACGAGGCTGCCATTTCCGGCGAGCTTCACCTTCACACACACACATACACCACGACGCACACAGCCATACACAAACACAAAAATGTTGCATAGCAACGTTACAACAAAAACGTAACTCATCGTCTCCATTCTTCTACCATCGAAAACTACCCTGAGATCTACGTAAGCCGACAGTTTTCAGTCGGTAGTTTGTTGTTTCTTTGGGTCGTGCTTCCGCTCGAGGTCACCGGTGTCCGGTCCATCGATTTGTTCGTTGATACGTCATCTGAGTTATCCGTTTGGTTTTCTGTCTCGTTTGAAGTTAGTTTTCGAGTCGATTGAGGTTCGAAGCATTCTGGGTAATCTGAGGTCCTTCTGTTGGACCTTGTTCATTTCCAGATCTGTTTGAGAGCACATCGATGTTCAACTTTGGTAATGATTTTGAAGGGAATTGTTTGCTCATTTGAGCGTCGCCTTCTTCTTTGTAAATTGGTTGGAAGATGTTAATGTATATTGAAAGTTTTAAAAGTAAACAGAAGAAGATAGAGATGTTTTCATTTTTATTGATTGTATAAATACATGTTTAGCAAGACAAAGTTTCATGTCCTTATTTTGGGATTGACAAGGCTGGAAAACGACGCTTAAAGAAATTACAATCAACAATACTTAAACTTGGAAAGCTTTCCACCAAGTTGTATCGTTCCAACCGTAGGTTCAATATTGGTCACGTTGAAGTCTCAAATACAAAGCTTGTATTTTGGGATTTAAGAGGTCAGTCTGGTCTTCGCTCAATCTGGGAGAGTTGTTATGAAGAGGCACATGTTGTGACATTTGTTGTTGATGTTGCTCGACCATCACGCTTTGAGGATTCCAAATGTGCGCTTGAAAAGTGTTGGTTTCCGAGATGGAGTTGAGTGGCAACGGGTGTTCGATTGTTGGAGTTACCGTCCGAGGTGCGGTCCTTTGGTTTGATTTGAGTTGAATTTGTTGTTTCAAATCGCATTCGTAGATGGTGAAATTTATCGAAAGGTTTTGCGCAATAAGGTTCAGTCCTTCAATCCTTTACTCGTTCTAATGTTAACTATTTGCTTGGTGATCCGATTTTGTGACTTGTTATTTATGGCTTTGAATGTGCCATCTCGTATGGCTACTTGAATTGATTGCGAGTGAATTGGAATCTCTAGTTGTTCGAATCATATGCTTAACTCAAATTGGTTATAGTTGACGGTATAGAAATTGGATTGTTGAACTATGTCAATTAGATTAAATGGACTCGGGTGCGCATTTATGTGACCCAAATCTAAATCTCAACAATGTTAAAATATGTCGAAGACCGCGGGTGCATTTGTGTGACGTGGTTCAAGATGTGTTTTAATAACGTTGCAATATTCCTAAAATTAAATAAAAGCGGTTATAAAGTTAAAATTGAACCATAGGCTAAAGCATGTACTAAAATCAGATAATAGGCCGAATTGTAACAGTTGAGAGACTGTGCTAGAACCACGGAACTCGGGAATGCCTAACACCTTCTCCCTGGTTAACAGAATTCCTTACCCGGATTTTTGGTTCGCGAACTGTTAAACAGAGTCAACCTTTTCCTCGATTCGGGATTTGAACCTGTGACTTGGGACACCATAAATCTCCCAAGTGGCGACTCTGAATCTTTTGATAAATAAATCCCGTTTCGATTGTCCTTTAATTGGAAAAACTCCTTTATACCCTTCCCGGGGATATAGGTAAAAAAAGGAGGTGTGAAAGCTCTGGCGACTCTGCTGGGGATCGAACGCACAATCTCTGGTTCAGGGTTCAAGAATTCGAGCTTAGAATAATTGTTATAGTTGACTTTATCCATTATCTGAATTTGTTACATGATTTGGGCCTAATGTGCTAATTGATTGCTTTTACCGCTTTGATATTCCATGAACTGTATATAAACTGTTGTGAAATCCCTCTTCTCTCTGAGCCTTCTAAATCATGAAGAAGTGTGCACTTCGTGTGACTTCTTTTCTGTTAGAGTCATATTCCAAATTTAGAACGAGGTTCGGACAAGTTGCAAAGCCGGTGAAGCTTTTGTATTCCCGGTACGCTGCCCTCCTCGGCTCGAGCTGTCCGCTCGGGTAAGCCAAGTCTAGAACAAATAAACTTAGGTTTTTAAACCTAGAAAAACACAGCCTTATGCCGGATCCCTAGTAGGAACGTTTGTCTGCATCACGTGCATTTGACTTTGGGGACTCAACACAGGGGTTGGGTCCGTCTAGGACAGGTGTACCCAAAATAACAAACCATCTTGATGCATCCTATGTGCTACATGTTGCATTTCTTCAAGGGTAAAAAGGTCATTTGGCGGACCAATGATAATTGAGGGCGAATAAAATAAAAGAGAAAAAAAAAGAGGCTGAAGTGTGAGGATGAAGCGAGTAGGGCCCAATTATATTTTTGTTACATTTTATTAAGAAAAAAAGAGCATGGAAACTTCAAAAAGATTTTGCACTCTTTATCATTTTTCAAAAATAAAAATAAAATAGAAAAAAAAGAAAAGAAATCCCAAAAAGATTTTATATGTTTCATCATTTTTCGAAAAAAAAAAGAAGAGAAAATATGTGTTTTCTACATGTCAGTTGTTTTTTTTATTATTATTCTTGCCCGTATCCAATCTGCCTGAACTACGCATACCTGATTCTCGTCTTTCGGGGCGTGATACGTAGGCAACCCACATATGGTCCGGTCTTCCTAGTAAATCTTAGGTTCTTGGGTTTGCGGGGTTATAGCCAAATTTTGCACTTATAGCCACCTTTTGGCCAAATAAGTCATTTTGCAAAAATAGCCTCAATCATGTCTTGCATGCGTCTAGTATTGTCTCACATAGTGTTGGTTTAAGTTTTTTCATACATGCATGGATCCACTTACCGGAGTTTGAGCATGACAGATACCCCAGGGCCACCGCATTCATGAGTTGCTTAAAGAGATTTGTTTTATTTTTATGTTTTGATTCTGTTCCTCATTTTATGTCATCTTTTACTTTCTACTTTTGTACAGTAATGTCAAGTCTTTTTGTTATTGTTATTTTCTGTTTTATATTTTAAAAAATGTGTTGTAACTCAAAAATCCGAAAAAGGAGATGTTGCATTTTTATATTTCCGTTATAAGTTTTCTTTTGAATACTAATTCTAGAAATGAAAAATCTGAGGTTGTTTCTCCTTTAGGAAATTAATATCTAGGACTTAAAATGAATTATTTTTATGTTTCCTTTAGTATATTAGGACCAAATTTCGAAACAAAAAAGAGAGAATTTTATTTTAGTACTTCTTTAAAAGCTTTCTTTAAGGTGTTAATTCCAAAATCCAAAAAGATTTTCTTTTGGGGTGTTTCTTCGAGAAATTAATGAAAGATGAAAAAAATTTCTTTTTATCTTCATTAGAACTTTAGGATATTGTACATAGGAAAAAAAAGCATACTTTATCTTTTGTTTATCATTAGAATTTTTCCTTCAGGCAATCAAAATTAAAATCCAAAAACATTTTGTTTTATCTTTTTCATTACTTGCTTTGAAATCTTGCGTTAGGATATCAAATAAAAATTCAAAATATTTTTCCGTGGTTTATTCTTTCGATCTTCTTCCTAAAAAATAAGGAATCAAAAATATTTTTGTTTTCTCTTCTAGAGTTTTCCTTAATAGTTTCCCATGGAGTGTTTGTTTCAAAGAAAAGAAAAAAAAGCAAAATATATGCTCGTTAAGCTTGAGTTTGCAATAGGTTATAGAACATTAAGTCTAGAAAATCTAAAAACAAAAAAAGGGATTTGTTTCTTTTATTTCCCTTTTCTCGTCAGAGTCATTAAGGTAGAAACAGAGAATGTCAGTTTGTTTCCTTTATTCCTGATCTTCCAAAACAAGGAAAGATCTGATTCATGCGGCGTCATGATACGTAGGCAACCTACATAGGGTTCGATCGAATCATTTTTTTACTGTTAAAAGAAAAGGAAAAAGGAAAAAGGAAAAAAAAGAAGGAAAAAAAAGAGGTGAAATTGTGGGATGTGAGATATGAGAGAAAGAAAAAAGTGGTGATAAAAAAAAGAGAAATGAAAGAAAATGAGCGAGCTAAGAAGTGAGAGGAAAGAAAAGAAAAGAGAAGACTCAAATGGACAGATTGGGATGATGCCAAGTGATCTTATGACCCTCGAAGTCATTCTAGAACCACTAATTATTGCTAGGTGCATTGCACGCAATGTGATATTTCTGGTGTTAAATGCCCTAACGTTAACGGGATGACCCCATTTTGTTCCTTTTGATATCTTCATAGTAGAAAAGTGGTTGGTTTGTGGTTCTCGAAGTGGTAACTCTTCTTTGCAAGATAAAGTCAAAAGGCAATGGCAGACAATAACGGAACTGAGTCGGTTGATACTGGCGCTCAAAAGCAGTTGGTTGAACAGGACAATGGGTTGGTTGAAGAGGTGAGGATGTTAAGACAACACATGGCAGACATGTATTAGGCTTGGATGACCGGGAAGGCACCACCCCCGCCACCACCTAGCTTCCTAAATGCTACCCTTACCCAAACACCGGTTACAGTGCCAGATGATCCCCCATACTCTCCAGCTCCACCCGCTTATCATGGCTTTCCCAACCACCCTAGTAGTTTCATCACTCATCTTCCAATTACCTTTCCCAAAAATTGCCCTCCTGTCTTATCCACCATCCCCAACAATGAACACCCATTCAAAGCTCACGATGCCCAATATTACCCCTCAGAGGTTGCCCACAAGGTTCCCAACTCATACAAGCAGGGCCCGCGGGATGAACCTCATATTGAAAATGAAAAGTTCATAGGAAGAAAGGGGCGAGATGGGATACCCAGGAGGCTGAAAGGCATAGAACAGTCCTTAAAGAACAAGCAAGGAATGGGAGACCAGGGTAGCATGTCTTACAAATAATTGTTTATGTCCCCCGACGTTCGTCTGCTGCGGGGTTTAAAGTGCCAAAGTTTAACTTATATGATGGGTGTGGGGATCCGGTAGCCCATTTGAGGGATTATTGAAGGAAAATGAGAAGTGTTGGTGAGAAAGATAATTTGTTGATGGCATACTTCAGTGAGAGCCTGACCGGGGCAGCTTTAGAATGGCATAATCATCAAGATGTTGGTAAGTGGCCTGCATTGGGTGACATGGCTCAAGATTTTGTTCGATACTTTCAATACAGATCAGATGTTGTCCCAGACCGCTCCTCCCTATCCCAAATGGAAAAGAAACCCAAGAAAATTTTTAGGGATTTTTGGCTCAAATGGAACGAACAAATTGCTCGGGATAGTCCTCCCATTGATAGAAAAGATGTTGTGAGCCCCGCCGACGACAGGGTCCAGCGGTCGTTCTTGCTAAACGCTTTCAGCCTCAATGTCGACCTCCTGGATATACTTGTAATCCTCCCCAATACTACTTCTCCCTACAGAATTCCCAAAGTCGTACATCACTTTCCCAGTACCTTGTCCACAATGCACCACCATATGCTCCATACCCACAAGGCTCGCGATGGCCCACACCACTTCCCCAAATGTCTTACCCGCCCCCACGAGCCTGCCGAAAACCCCCTGGATCAAGTTTTCGGACCAATCAAGCATTTAAAAATGAGAGGTTGCTCAAAAAAGAAAAGGCTTTCACCCTATTGGGAGTGTCATACGCCAGTTTGTTCCAAAAGTTAAAGCAATTGGACATGTTGAAGCTGATCCAGATAAAAATGCCAAACCCTCTGTCAAAGAAGTTTGATTTTTCTCAAAGGTGAGCATATTGCTCAGATGCCCCGGGGCATGACATAGAGAAGTGTTGGAATCTGAAGAAAGCAATTCAGAAGCTTATTGATGCAGGCGACATTGTCGTGCAAAATCCAAATGCAGCAGATACTAGCCAAAGTCCATCGCATGTGCATAATGAGACGCATATGGTGGGTATGGTTTATTTTGAAAAGGAATGTGAGAATTCATCTGGAAGCCTCGGAGGTCCACGTGCTACTAAGCTTTCAGCACTGTCAGGGGTTGATCTTAAGAACGAGCCGGCAAAAGGAACCCAAAAGCAATATGTTAAGAACAATATGATGAAGACTTGTGGAGGTCCTAGTATTGCTGATGCAGAATTCAGTGGCTAAGATACTGCGCTTGGTAATTGGAAAGACGCTCCATTTCTTGGTCAGTCGGAGATGAGCTTGGTGGTTTATTTTGTTGTCATTTCTTGTCCGGGTTATTGCAGGGTTGTAATCCAGATATCGTCTTGTGACTCAAACCCTTCGATCCTTTATTTTGTCTAGTTCTTTTAGTCATATTATCTCACCTAGTGTTTTCTAGGTCTGTTCAAGGTTTGTAACCCCAGTCTAGTTTGTCTGTTTTGTCGTCCAAACCCATTCACCATCTGTCTAATGTAATTTTCTGTTTTCTATTATTTTTAGTCAGTTTTGTTTAGTTCTCTTTTCCTTTTATAGTCCTTTTCTTGTTGACTCTAGTGACATGACATGCACGCGTAATTCCCAGCCTGGTTTTAAAAGTTAGTTTAGTCACGAAGCAATGAAACAATATTGAAGATGTAGGGACATTGGAGGGAAATAAGTGAAGGCATTTTGAGATCACTTCAAGCCCGAATCGTGTGAAACTGGGGCAGATAGAACATAAAGAACCCCTATTGAAATGCATCATGCCGCATCAATTTGAAGATAAAAGCAAGTTTGCCCCAAATTTTTAGGGAAGTCGTTCGTGGTAATGAGAGTGAGGGTGTTGTCCAATGGGGCTTGGTAATTAACAGATATAGAAGGCAAATGCGTGAATATGGTTATCAAGTCTAGTGCAATCAAAAGATGTTACAAATGTTTTCTTTGGTCTGTTTAATTGTGTAGTTTGCACTTGACATGTTTTGGAGATTGGAATGAAGAAGGCATTTTGTTCTGCTATCTAAACATTTTATCCTTCGTTACCCCGTTGAGCCTTATTTATTTTCTTCCATACCCCTTTTTCGGAATCAGTAGCAAAGATCAAAAATGCAAGCGTGAAAGATGAGTAAAGGAAAAAGAGAAAAGAAAAAGAATGAAAAGAGAGATATGAAAAAGAAGAAGAAAGAGAAAAGAAAAAGAAAAAAAAAGCAAGAAAAGATAAAAGAAGAAAAAGAAAAAAAGAAGGAAAAAGAGAAGAAAAACAACAACAAAAAGAAAAACAAGGAAAGAAGAGAAAAGAAAAATCACAACAACAAAGTAATTTCTATGACATGAACTATGTTTGATCTGATTCCTTTTAAGGATACGTAGGCAGCCTCACAGTTCGGTCTCATCAAAATAAACATCCAAAAGCCCCCAAGCAAGAAACTGGGGCAGAAGTCGTGGTTGTTGTGAGAAATCTGATTCCGAAAGTTGCAATTTTAACCCATTTGAATTGTTTTGAGCCTTTTATGCCCTTTCTTTCTAACCTTGTCCAAAAGCCCACATTACGGTCCAAAGAAAGACCTTCTAATCAGTCTTTGAGAAATGCCAAGTCGAGCAGGTAAAGGTAATTCATGTCAGGGGCAACACTCTAGTTCAAGCAGGAAAATAAAAATGAGAGAGCCTTATTGGTGAAAACCCTCACGGGCACTATAAGGCGACGAGAGCTGAGAGAAATGAAAATGAGAGAGTCTTATTGGTGAAAACCCTTGCGGGCACCGTAAGGCGGCGGTAAGTGGAGAGAAAGAATCAAAAATGAGAGAGGCTTGATGGTGAAAACCCTTCGGGCACTACAAGTCGAATAAGGATTGTGAATCAAATTGGATAATCGGAGCATTGAAGTCCAATTTCACCGTTCAGGGGTATAATAGGAATTGAACATCAGACCTACTTGATAGAATAGGCCATATGTACATGTCAGGTCTTTAGAGTTGGTATCTACATCTGATATGTTTCTACTTTGTAGTTTTCTTGTAGGAATCATCTCTTTCCTTTGTCCTTTACTCTTTTCCTTTTGTTTTGTTTACTTCTTCTTCCTGAGTCCGTTTGGTCAGTATAAGTGAGAAATGACTTCAAATTTACCACCAGCTTTCCAATTACACAAAACGGGATCTGGCCAGCACATCAAAGTGGCATAAGTTAGGAAAGAACAACAAGCACACTGAGTTGGTAGTAATCAACATGCTTTGGGGTCCATGAGAAATACAAAGGTTTGGTATATTTCAATTCGTGAATAGTGCAACAGATGGAGGGTGTAGGGTGAACGAGTCAAAGGTATTTTCTGTGATAAGATTGACAAAGAAAGTGGTTAACCAGTGACAAGCAAGGTCTTCCAAGCAGAAATCAAAGTTATCATGGCAAGTGAAGGAGCAATAGACCTCAAGGCCAAGACTAGTGGTTTAAGCAAGAAAGAACAACATACGTACTGGGTGAGTGGCAATTGGCGCACTTTGGGATTCATGTGGGACACAAAGGTTTGGTAAATGTCAGTTCATGAGCAATGCAACAGATAGAGGGTATTGGGTCTGCACGGAGAAGAGGTATTTTCTGTGATAAGGATGACAGAGAAAGTGGTTAGCAAGGTCTTCGAGTGGAAATCAAAGTTATCATGGCAAGTGAAGGAGCAATAGACCTCAAGGCCAATGCTAGTGGGTTAAGTCAAGAAAGAACAGCATGCATATTGAGTGGACGGTAATTGACGTGCTTTGGGATTCATGTGAAACACAAAGGTTGGTAAATGTCAGCTCATGAGCAATGCAACAGATAAAGGGAATTGGGTCTGAACGGAGAAGTGGCATTTTCCGTGATAAGGATGGCAGAGAAAGTGGTTAGTCCATAAGCAAGCACGGTCCTCGAGCGGAAATCAGTTATCATGGGAAGCGAAGGAGCAATCGCCCTCAAAGTCAAGGCCACAAACTAACCACCATATTTTAAACTGACAAAATTTTTCTTTGATTAAAACAGGGGCAGCAAATTTTGTTTGTTTCGGAGAAACCTTCCGCAAGGAAAAGCGAGCACCAAACAGGTTTGACCGTAAACTTTCAGGACCCTCCTGGAAAATGGGACCTAGTTTAAATGTTCAGAAATAGTATAATCTAGCATAAATGCATCCCAAAGGAATATAAGTTGGCTTAGAAGTTTGCATATTCGAGATAGAATTCAATTAAGAGTTTTTCAGGACCCTCCTGGATAATGGGACTTAGCTTTAAAAGTTCGATTAGATAGCAACATTTAGAGTAAATTTTGTTGTAGGGTAGTATAATTCAGCCATAAAAGTTGTCACTCTTAAGATAAAACTTTATTTTTGATTTTCAGGACCCTCATGGATAATGGGAAGTAGTTTAAAAACCCTCTTAGATAATAAGATTTAGCAGAAGTCACACCTTTAAAAGATATAGCTTAGATTTAAAATTGTCGTTTAGTTAAGAATTGTCAGGACCCCCCTACATAATGGGACCTAGCTTTTAAACTCTTAGTATTTGGTAATATGATTCAGTGTAACACTCACATATGTGCCTAGTTACCAAACTGGGGCGGAAAAATTTTCTTTGTTTTTGTCTATTTTGTTGAAATCAGGTACCCGCTTGGAGAACAGGGAGAAGACATTCAAGTTCAGCAGTCAGGAGCCCGCCTGGAAAGCAGGGAATACATTTCAAGTCAGCAGTCAGTAGCCCGCCTGGAGATCAAGGAATACATTTCGAGTCAGCAGTCAGGAGCCCGCCTGGAGAGGAGGGAATACATTTCAAGTTGAAGTCAGGAGCCCACCTGAAGAGCAGGGAATACTTTCAAGCGCAGTAGTAAGGAGCCCGCCTGGCGAACAAGGGAGTAAAACTTAAAGTTTTAGTTTTCAAATTCTTTGCTTTGTTTATTTTGAAGTCAGGAGCCCGCCTGGAGAGTAGGGAATACATTTCAAGTTGAAGTCAGGAGCCCGCCTGAAGAGCAGGGAATACATTCAAGCGCAACAGTCAGGAGCCCGCCTAGAGAACAAGGGAGTGCAATTTAAAGTTTTAGTTTTCAAATTCTTTGCTTTGTTTATTTTGAAGTCAGGAGCCCACCTAAAGAGCAGGGAATACATTCAAGCGTAGTAGTCAGGAGCCCGCCTGGAGAACAAGGGAGTACAATTTAAGTTTTAGCTTTCAAATTCTTTGTTTTGTCTATTTGAAGTCAGGAGCCCACCTGGAGATCAGGGAATACATTTCATGTTAAAGTCAGGAGCCCGCCTGGAGAGCAGGGAATACTTTCAAGCGCAGCAGTCAGGAGCCCGCTTGGAGAACAAGGGAGTACAATTTAAATTTTAGCTCTAAATTCCTTGTTTTGTCTATTATGAAGTCAGGAGCCCGCCTGGAGAGCAGGGAATTCATTTTAAGTTGAAGTCAGGAGCCCGCCTGGAGAGCAGAGAATACTTTCAAGTGCAGCAGTCAGGAGCCCGCCTGGAGAAAAAGGGAGTACAATTTAAATTTTAGCTTTCAAATTCTTTGTTTTGTCTATGTTAAAGTCAGGAGCCAACCTGGAGAGCAGGGAATACATTTCAAGTCAGCAGTCAGTAGCCCGCTTGGAGAGCAGGGAATACTTTCAAGCGCAGCAGTCAGGAGCCCCCCTGAGAACAAGGAAGTACAATTTAAGTTTTAGCTTTCAAACTCTTTGTTTTGTCTATGTTGAAGTCAGGAGCCCGCCTGGAGATAAGGGAATACATTTCAAGTTGAAGTCAGGAGCCCGCCTGGAGAACAAGGGAGTACAATTTAAATTTTAGCTTTCAAATTCTTTGTTTTGTCTATCTTGAAGTTAGGAGCCCGCCTGGAGAGCAGGGAATACATTTCACGTCAGCAGTCAGGAGCCCGCCTGGAGAGCAGGGAATACATTTCAAGTTAGCAGTCAAGGAGCCCCGCCTGGAGAATAGGGTCAGTTTTTACTTTAGTCAAGCTTAGTTTATAGTTTCCCTAGTCTATTCTTTAGTTTAATTTCATCACTGCATCAATAGTACAAGTGGTTTACAATTTTGCTAACAACCCATAAATCTTCCTAGTGCAAACTGGGGCAGAAAATTTCTTTGTTTTGTCTATTTTATTGTAATCAGGCGCCCACCTGGAGAACAAGGGGAAACAACTCAAGTTTCTAGGGAAAGCAGTGTTGAAGGAAGACAGTTCAAGTTTCAGGGGAAAATGGTTCAAGGTGCAAAGGAAAACAGTGTCAAGTAACAAGAGAAGACGGTTCGAGTTCAACAGTCAGGCGTCCACCTGAAGAAAAGGAAAAGCATCTCAGATTGCAATTCAAGTCAGCAACCAAAGAATCTCGCGGCAAGAATGCGAGTCAATAGTCCGAGGTGATCAACAGAAGTTAGTCACAGTAAAGAAAAGAGAGAAAGGCAAGAAGTGAATCCAAATGCAGAAGTTGATAAAAGATGTGAATTGCTTAAGACGTGGTGGAAGTCACAAGCACTACATGTCCGGTCCTGACCCAAAAGCTGTAGAAGAACGAGCTAGCACCTGCAGCTAACAAGGTTCAAATCTAAAGTCTGCATGAAGAACCATTCAAGACTCAAGATCAAGCTTCAGAAGACTTATAGATAGGAATCTTGTAACTCGTAGTTGATAGGCTTAGCTAGTCTTTTTCATGTTTTGATTTTGATGTAATAGCCGGACTGCGGACCGGAACCTCGATGGAACGGCACCTTGACCGGCTCTCCACCTCGGTATACTCCATCACCTCACTCATCTCTGAACTATACGTGGCCTGATTCCTTTAAAGCCAAGGATATGTAGGCAGCCCATATACTAGGGCTCGGTCACATTCCCCTTTTCTCTTAGTTTTAGTCTCTCCAAATAAGGGTCGGGTCAAAAACCTGTCTAGTCAGTCTTTGTCTGAAAACTCTGTACGTTTCCAGTCAAAGAGGGGCAGCTGTAGACATGTGATTTTTGACCCTCCCCAAGATTTTTCATATTTTAGCGCGTAAATATTTAATTTAGGCATAATATAGATATTTTAAGTAATTTTGACTCTTTTACTTTATTTTATTACAAGAAAACAAAAAATCACAAAAATAGGTTCATTAATGTTTTGTAGTCATTTTTAATCTAAAAAAATACATACAACAGTAGTATCGTATTTTTATTTTAATATGATATTTGAAAATACCAAAAATAGATTTGTTTTAATGGTTAGTTTTATTTTAATAATTATTTGAATAGTAGGATTAATTAATAAATGGGGCCGTATTTTTAATCTCGTTTGCAGGGAAAGAATAGAACTTGGGCTCGAGCAACCCATTTTTAGGCCTAATTTTGGACCTAGCCCACAATTATCAAACCCATAATTCCTAGGCCCATACCCCTTAACCTAAAACCCTACAACCTAGACTCTACACTATAAAAGAATGTTTAACACTAAAGAATTAAAAAAAGGAGAGGCGGAAGGAAACGGACAAAAAATACACAAAAAAAGTTGCGCAAAAATAGACCCTCCCCCTGTGCGTCATCTTCTCCGACGACCCCTGCGCAGCAAAGAGACCTCCCCTGCCCATCGTCTTCAACCCGACGTCCACACCCCTCATCATCGAACCTCTCACACTGCTAGCCTTACCCGCCGGCTGCAACTTTATCCCAAACGACAACTCCTTCAGCCATAGCTTCTTCCTTTTCTAACCTTGAACACCCCTAAGCGGATCCCCACTGTTACACTCGCCCAGAAGTTAGCCGACT
The DNA here is from genome assembly GCF_000393655.2 of Nicotiana sylvestris. Classification (NCBI taxonomy): domain Eukaryota; kingdom Viridiplantae; phylum Streptophyta; class Magnoliopsida; order Solanales; family Solanaceae; genus Nicotiana; species Nicotiana sylvestris. The sequence continues at coordinate 130,674,060 of NC_091063.1, forward strand.
TGCATGCTCACAACACTGCCTGACCGTCGTCCACCATAAGGCTGCCATTTTCGGCGAGCTTCACCTTCACACACACATATACACCACGACGCACACAGCCATATACACATACAAAAAGCTGTACAGCAACGTTACAACAAAAACGTAGCTCATCGTCTCCATTTTTCTACCATCCAAACAGCCCTGAGATCTACGTAAGCCGACAGCTTTCAGTCAGTAGTCTGTTGTTTCTTTGGGTCGTGCTTCCATTCGAGGTTGCCGGTGTCCGGTCCGTTGATTTGTTCGTTGATACGTCGTCTGAGTTATCCGCTTGGTTTTCTGTCTAGTTTGAAGTCAGTGTTCGAGTCGATTGAGGTTCGAAGCCTTCTGGGTAATCTGAGGTCCTTCCGTTGGACCTTGTTCATTTCCGGATTTGTTTGAGAGCACATCGATGTTCAACTTTGGTAATGATTTTGAAGGGAATTGTTTGCTCGTTTGGGCGTCGCATCTTCTTTGTAAACTGGTTGGAAGATGTTAATGTATATTGAAAGTTTTAAAAGTAAACAGAAGAAGATAGAGATGTTTTCATTTTTTTATGGATTGTATAAATACATGTTTAGCAAGACAAAGTTTCATGTCCTTATTTTGGGATTGACAAGGCTGGAAAACGACGCTTAAAGAAATTACAATCAACAATACTTAAACTTGGAAAGCTCTCCACCAAGTTGTACCGTTCCAACCATAGGTTCAATATTGGTCACGTTGAAGTCTCAAATACAAAGCTTGTATTGTTTGGATTTAAGAGGTCAGTCTGGTCTTTGCTCAATCTGGGAGAGTTGTTATGAAGAGGCACACGCTGTGACATTTGTTATTGATGCTGCTCGACCATCACGCTTTGAGGATTCCAAATCTACGCTTGAAAAGTGTTGGTTTCCGAGATGAAGTTAAGTGGGAACGGGTGTTCGATTGTTGGAGTTACCGTCCGAGGTGCAATCCTTTGGTTTGATTCGAGTTGAATTTGCTATTTCGAATCGCATTCGTAGCTGGTGAAATTTATCAAAAGGTTTTGCGCAATAAGGTTCAATCCTTCAATCCTTTACTCATTCTAATGTTAACTGTTTGCTTGGTGATCTGATTTTGTGACTTGTTATTTATGGCTTTGAATGTGCCATCTCGTATGGACACTTGAATTGATTGCGAGTGAATTGGAATCTCTAGTTGTTCGAATTATATGCTTAACTCGAATTGGTTATAGCTGACGGTATAGAAATTGGATTGCTGAACTATGTCAATTAGATTAAATGGACTAGGGTGCGCATTTAGGTGACCCAAATCTAAATCTCAACAATGTTAAAATATGTCGAAGACCGCGGGCGCATTTATGTGACGTGGGTCAAGATGTGTTTTAATAACATTGCAATATTCCTAAAATTAAATAAAAGCGGTTATAAAGTTAAAATTGAACCATTGGCTAAAACATGTACCAAAATCATATAATAGGCCAAATTGTAATAGTTGAGCGACCGTGCTAGAACCACGGAACTCGGGAATGCCTAACACCTTCTCCCGGGTTAACAGAATTCCTCACCCAGATTTCTGGTTCACGGATTGTTAAACAGAGTCAACCTTTTCCTCGATTCGGGATTTGAACCGGTGACTTGGGACACCATAAATCTCCCAAGTGGCGACTCTGAATCTTTTGATAAATAAATCCCGTTTCGATTGTCCTTTAATTGGAAAAACTCCTTTATACCCTTCCCGGGGGTATAGGTAAAAAAAGAGGTGTGAAAATATGTGGAGCAGATTTCCTCACATGTTTGGAATTTCAGGTATGACTCTAAACTCATTCGAGGATGAACGTTTGTTTAAGAGGGGGAGAATGTAATGACCAAGTCAGTCGTTTATGTAATATTTCCCCATTCCCCTATTTGATCCTTCCCATATGTGTTGTTGTTATGTGACTTGTGGGGATGGTTGTCTTGGCTTAGGGGAGGTCTTGGAGTGAATTGGAATACTTAGTTCCATGGTTGGAAGCTTAAGTTGTAAGAGTTGAACGAGGTTTGACTTTTTGGGTAAATAACATCGTAATGGTATTTCGATGGTCTAATTGGTTCGTATGGTGATTTGGACTTGGGTGTATGCCCTGATTTGGATTTGGAGGTCCCTAGGTTGATTTAGCTCTAATTGCCAAAAGTTGAAAAGTTTAAGGTTCAGAGAATTATAAGTTTGACTAGGAGTTGACTTTAAGGATATCGAGTTTGGATTGTCGTTCTGGAAGTTGAAATAGGTTCTTTAAGTCATTTGGGACTTGTGTGCAAAATTTGGGGTCTTTTCAAGATGGTTAGGCGCGATTTGGCATGAGTTTTGAAAGTTGGAGGTTTGATTAGGTCATTAAACTTGATTTAAGGTGTAATTTGTAGTTTTGATATTATTTTGTGTGATCTGAGAACTCGACTAGGTTCGTGATATTTTGGGGATGGTTGGTGTGATTGGACGAGATCCCGAGGGGTTCAGGTGTGTTTCAGATGAGTCTTAGATCATTTTGAGGTTTGGCAGTTATGGTCAGCTATTTTGGCACCTTTATGGTTTTGATCGTAGATGTAGGAAGGTGCGCGAAGAAGCGGATTTCGGTTGGACAAGGAAATTTTGTAGATGCAGATTTTTGGCACAGAAGCGAGAGTGTAGATGCTCATATTAGTCCGCAGAAACGGCCTTCTGCCTGTAGAAGTGAAGGGGTAGAGTCATAAGTGAATACCACATCTATGATGCTTAATCTGTGAGATGCAGTGTCGCATAAGAGACATATGGATACAAAAATTGAAAGTGCTGGGAAGAATATGTCTTGAGCGAGGGTTTAGTTTCATCTATCACATTTTGAGATTGGGAGCTCGGATTGAGGCAATTTTTAGGCGATTTTCACTACTTTGATAGAGGTAAGTGTTGTAGGTTTGGATTTGATTATTGTTCATTATTTCATCCTTGAATTTGGCATTTGATTGGTAAATCTAAGTGAGAAAATTTGATTTTGGCAAAACTTTTCTAAATTGAAACATAGAGATTTGAAACCCGTGGAGTTGGATTTGGATGACTCTTGCATGGCTGGACTCGTATTTGAGTGGGTGTTTGAGACATGTAATTTATGTCGGGTTCCGAGATACGGCCCAGATTGACTTTTTGGTTGACTTTGTATAGTTGTATAAAGATCAAACCTTTATTGTTTGAGGTTGTTTCCTACGGCCTTAATTGAAGTTATTAAGTTAATTTTTGCAAGATTCGACCCATTTAGAGGTAGGTTCAAGGGGAAAGCAGTCTTAGATTGTTGATTTGAATTATTTGAGGTAATTATCTCGCTTAAGCTTGGTTGAGGCACTAGTTGATTGAGTTACTAGAGTTGACTATATGCTATGGGTTGCGCACATGCAAGGGGTTGGGCCAATGTGTGTGCACCAGGGTTCTATCCATGCTCGGGGTAGTGCTTAGTCTATGTTATGCCTTGAATTGATTGCTAAACTTCATGTTATCCTGCTTTATTTATTTGTTCCTTTTGTGAGATACTTGAATTGTGTTAGAGATCATGTTTGGGACAAACATGTTGTTCAAACATGTTAATTGCTATTTTATGGCGTAACTTCCTTGTCAGAGCTTTGGTAGCACACTTAACACATGCATACACATTAGCATGTAACTTTTATCGATCCATGAGCTTATCTTTTGATATTCATTGTTCGTATACATGTTTCGTTGTATATGCTTCCTATGTGATATGGATCAAATTGATAGCGCCTGAGTTGTCTATGCGGTTTAAGTTATGATAGAACGTGAGTGATCTGTGTGGTTGTTATATAGGCACATGAGTTGTCCATGCAGCATGTGGATAAGGATCCAAGGGTCATCCTCTAATGTTTCTCTCTTAATAGTGTACACGCGGTGTATGAAAAACCTATCAATTTTTGGTTATTGCATCTCTTCTCTATTTGCAATTACCTTGGATGTATAACATCCATTTGCTAAGCAAGCCGATGTAAAGTAATTAATTAACCAATTTTAACAGTTAAAAGAAAGACAATAATGATATTTAATGAGAAATAAAAGCGATGTCTAACACAACATTGATATAAACCGCATGATAATATCTACTCCCAGAAATTTGGAGTCACGAGTACACAAGCAACTAGAAGTCTACAAACAGAGTTTGAAACAAATACAACTGTTCGAAAGGGATACAATAAATGTGGAAAATGGAAAGGGACTTCAAGGTCTGCGAACAACAACAGATCTACCTAGAGTCTCCTGTGTAAAGATGATTCGAGTTGCCGCACCTCAAGCACCGTTGGGACCAATACCAATATCTGCACAAGAAATACAGAAATGTAGTAAGAGTACAACCAATGCAATATACTCCGTAAGTATCGAGCATAACCTCGGCTAGATAATGACGAGGCTATGACAAGACACCTACGTAATAAAACTTCTACAGGTATATATAAAGCAACAAAATGAATACTATCTTGGACGGGACATGTGATAAGGGGAAGATACAATAGATATGCCAAAAATGAAGACACAAAATAACCAGAACCGGAAATCAGTTAAATCAATGATATGAAAATGACACGGCATCACTCTTTGTGTTTTTACTCTCGTCCTCACCATGCAATAATGTGAATATAATGGCACGATATCACCCTTCGTTCTTTTAGTCTCATCCTCACCATGTAATAATATGAATGAAATGGCATGGCGTCACCCTTAATGCTTTTAATATCATCCTCATTATGTAATAATATACATCCAAACAATAAACACTGCGAGGAATGATTTAAGTTCAATTACGGTGCCAAGATATCGAACTTCAACTTCCAAAATATTCAACATATTTAAAATAAGCAATAAATATAAAATAAATAATTAAAGAAGTAATAATCTGGCCTAAGCATAGATAAGATAATTAACCGAAACAATATAATACGAAGAATCAAGTTCCACATGCATGCTTTAACCCAATTGACAACACATAGGTACTCGTCACCTCGCATATACGTTGTACCCACACATAAAATATGTAGCAAATATACCAATAATTCCTAATCCCTAAAGTAAAGGTTAATCACGACACTTACCTCGGTCCACAATAAAAAAATTAACCAACCACATCTTTGCCTTTTGAACAAGCATCTAAACCAACCAAATCTAGCAAATTATCGATTAAATGATTCAAAATAAGCTTTAGAAACTACTCATCAATGAAATAAATACAATTCTGATCATTTTTGAAAAGTCAACCACTGCCTCACTTGGACAAAACCCGATTACTCATTTACTCTCGAGCCCGGTTATGTGATTTGTTTCGTAATCCGACTTCAATTAAAGGTCTAAATCTCAATTTTATAAAAGTCTCCAATTCTACCCAAATCCCCAATTTCTACCATGGAAATCCTAATTAGATGTTGAAATCTCATGAAAAATAAATGGTACAACAACAACAACAACCCAGCAGAATCCCACAAGTGGGGTCTGGGGAGGGTATTGTGTACGAAGACCTTACCCCTACCCCGAATGGTAATTGAAATGAAATGGATTAAAGTCACTTACCAACGAACTTTAGAAGAAAAGTCTCTTGGAAAATCGCCTCTAAAGTGTCTAGGGTTGAGAAATGATGTAAAATGAGCTAAGTCCCATTTTTCCTCTTTTACCCAGCTGCAGATGTCACAATTGCGATGTCTTTTTTGCAATTGCAAAGGTGAGACAAAGGTCGTAAATGAGAACCTTATCTTAGAAGCCCAGAAGTCGCAAATGCGACTTTTAGCTTGCAAATGCGAATAACCCACCTTTGCAAATGCGGCAGTACTCTTCCAAATGCAGCTATTTCCCCTTAGAACACTGAGTCGCAAATGCAACTCTATGACCGCAAATGCGATGTCTGGCTGTTCGCAAATGCGAACCTATTTCTCGCAATTGCGAGATCACCCAGCCCATTCCCCTTCTTGCAAATTCTATATTTTGATCGTAAAAGAGAAGCTCGCATTTGCGAGCCAGACCTCGCAAATGTGAGATCTGCAGACTACACCAGCAACAGGAGTGCACTAGCTATTCAAACTTCAAAAAAATTCATCTGAAACACGTCCGAAACTTGTATGAAACTCCTCCGAGCCCCTCGAGCTCCAAAGCAAGCATCCACACAAGTGTATTAACATCATACGAACTCCCTCATGCGATTAAAACACAAAAATAACTCCTAGAACTACAAATTAGACACCAAAATGCATCAAAATTTTCAAAGAAGTTCAAGAATTTTCAATTTTACAACCGAGCGTCTGAATCATATAGAATCAACTCAGATTTGCACCAAATTTTACAAACAGGTTTTTAATAGTAAAATGAACCTATACCAAGTTCCGGAACCAAAATTCAAACCTGATATAAATAAAGTCAACCTACAGTCAAACATAGGAATTATTTAAACCTTTAAATTACTAGTTTTCAACAAATCACATCAAATCAAGTTACGGACTTCCGAAGTCAATTCCGGGCATATGCCTAAGTCCAAAATCATAATATGGACCTACCGGGATCGTTAAAATACAGATCAGGGTCCATTTAAAAAACTGTTGAATGTAGTCAACTCAAAACATTTTTAAAGCTAAAATTCATATTTTCTTCAAATTTTCACATAAAACTTTCTAAAAATGACACGGACAGCGCACGCAAATCAAGAAAACACTAAACGGGGCTAATCGAGGTCTTGTAACACAAAAATAAGGGCTAGAACTCAAAATGACCTATTGAGTCGTCACATTCTCCACCTCTAAATCAAACATTCGTCCTCTAACGGATATAGAAAGGTACTTGGATTGGTGAAAAGGAGTGAGTATCTACTCAGCATATCGGACTCCCACGTAGCTACCTCGATCAGCTTACCTCTCCGCTTTACTCCAATAGAAGGATAACTCTTAGACCTCAACTTTTGAACCTACCACCCGCTCCTCCTTGTAAGTCAAATCCTTTTCCAATTGGAATAAGCTTAAATCTAGTACATAGGACGGATCACTGTGATAATTTCAGAGCATGGGTACATGAAATACCGGGTGAACTGCTGATAAGCTAGGTGGTAATGCTAGCTTATAGGCCACCTCACCAACTCTCTCAAGGATCTCAAAAGGTTTGATATACCAAGGGCTCAACTTGCCCATTTTCTCGAACCTCATCACACCCTTTATGGGTGAAACCCGGAGCAAAACACTCTTTCCAACCAAGAATGCAACATCATGAACTCTCCGATCAGCATAACTCTTCTACCTAGACTAAGTTATACGAAGTCGATCTTGAATCATCTTGACCTTTTCCAAGACATCTTGAACCAAATCGGTACCAAACAACCGAGTCTCTCCTGGATCAAACCAACCAACTGGAGAATGATACTGTCTCCCATATAAGGCCTCATAAGGAGCCCTTTGAATACTCTATTGGTAGTTGTTGTTGTAGGCAAACTCCACAAGTAGCAAGAATTGATCCCAAGAACCCCCCAAAATCAATAACACATGCACAAAGTATATCCTCCAATATTTGAATGGTGCGCTCGGACTGTCTGTCCATATGGGGTGAAATGTTGTACTCAACTCCACCCGTGTGCATTACTCATGTTGTACGACCCTCCATAAATGCAATGTGAACTACGTGTCTCAATAAAAAATAATGGACAACAGCACACCGTGAAGGCAAAAAATCTCACAGATATAGATCTTAGCTAACCGCTTTGAAGAATAAGCAGATGCCATCGGAATTAAATGCGCCTACTTGGTCAACCTATACACAATGACCCATACGGCATCAAATTTCTTTAAAATTCCTGGGATCCCAACAACGAAATCCATGGTAATACGCTCCCACATCCACTCGGGAATCTCGAGTCTCTTAAGAACACTGCTAGGCCTCTAATGCTCATACTTTACATGCTGGCAATTCAAACACCGAACCACATATGCAACTATATCCTTCTTCATTCTTCTCTACCAATAATGTTGTCTCAAATCCTGATACATCTTGGCGGCATCCGGATGGATGGAATTCCGCAAACTATGGGATTCCTCAAGAATCAACTCAAGAAGCCCCTCGACATTTGGGCACACAAATACAACCTTGCATCTACAACACCGCATCATCTCTAATAGAAACTTGCTTGGCATCACCGTGCTGCACTGTGTCCTTAAAGACAAAGAAATGAGGGTCATCATACCGATACACTCATACAAAGAAGAACAAGACACCGTGCAGGAAAGAACTCGACTAGGCTCCAAAACATCTAACCTCACGAATTGATTGTCAAAGGCCTGAACATCCGATGCTAGCAGTCTCTCAACAACTGGAATATATGCAAGGCTACCCATACTCACAGCCTTTCTACTGAAGGCATTGGCCAACACATTGGCCTTCTGGAGATGATACAGAATGGTAATGTCATAGTCTTTCAGCAGCTCTAACCACCTCCGCTACCTCAAGTTGAGATCTTTTTGTTTAAACAAGTACTATAGACTCTGATAATCCGTGAATATCTCGATGACACACAGTAGAGGTAATGCCTCCAAATCTTCAATGCATAAATAATGGCTGCCAACTCTAAGTCAAAATCAAGGTAATCCTTCTCATGAAACTTCAACTGCCGAGACGCGTATGCAATCACCCTCCATCCTACATCAATACTACACCAAGACCAATATATGATGCATCACAATACATAGTGTAGGATCCTGAACCTATGGGCAACACCAATACTGGGGTTGTTGCCAAAGCAGTTTTGAGCTTTTGGAAGCTCAACTCACACTCATCGGATCACCTAAATGGGGCACCCTTATGGGTCAATCTACTCAATGGGGCTACAATGGATGAAAGCCCTCCACGAACCGGCGATAATAACTTGCCAAACCTAGAAAGGTCCGAATCTCTATAGCCAAAGTAGGTCTAGGTCAGTTCTGAAATGCCTCGGTCTTCGTAGGATCCACCTTAATTCCCTCGGCATATACAACATGTCCCAAAAGGCAACTGAGTCCAACCAAAATTCACACTTTGAAAACTTGGCATATAATTGACTATCTCTCAAGGTCTGAAGTAGAACCCAAAGATGATGCTCATGCTCCTCTTTACTGCGGGGGTAGATCATAATATCATCAACGAAGATTATCACAAAATAATCCAAATAGGGCTTAAATACCCCATTTATTAAATCCATGAATGATGCTCGGTCATTTTTCAACCCAGATGACATAAATATGAACCAATAATGCCTATTCCGAGTTTGAAAAGTTATCTTAGGGACATCTAATGCCTTAAACTTCAACTGATGGTAGTCATATCTCAAATCAATATTCGAAATACTTTGGAACCATGAAGTTGATCAAATAAGTCATCAATCTTCAACAAAGGAATCTATGGAAGAAACCCCCGCACTAGAATCACGAAAATAGGCCAAATATGCTAGACATCCCTTCTCGACCATACGTCGAGCCTTCACATAAGAAATAACCCTGGTGGTAGAATGGCCAGAAGTACCCTTCCACTATAATTGAGGCAACCCAGTATTGCTAAGGTTACCGTCTTGGCATGACAGTCCAATATAGCATGATAAGGTGATAGCTAATCCTTGCCCAAAATAACATCAAAGTCCACCATATCAAGAAGTAGGAGATCTACACTAGTCTCAAGACTCCCAATAGTAATCACACGTGAGTGATAAAATTGATCTACAATAATAGAATATCCTACAGGCGTGGACACATATACATGAACACTCAAAGAATCACGAGGCATAACTAGATATAAAGAAAAATAGGATGATACGTAGGAATAAGTAGAGCCCGGATAAAATAGAACTGAAGAATATCTATCGAAAACTGGAACAATCCCTGTGATGATGGCGTCAGGTGTCTCGGTCTCAAGTCTAGTTGGGAGTTCATAAAAATGAGGCTGGGCCCCACCACTTTGACCTTTGCCTCTCGGACAACCTCTAGCTGGCTGGATTTCACATCTAATTGTCTGACCTCTACCTCTAGCAGCCTGACCCACCGCTGCTGAAACCAAGGCGTGAGAACTTTGTTGTGGCATGCCACCCAGTGATCTAGGGCAAAATCTAGAAAGGTGCATAGGATCTCCACAAGTATAACAAGCCCTCGGCTATAGTGACTGCTGACCCTGGAACAGGCCCTGTCGACCTGGATAATTATACTGATAACTTTGTATCGGAGGTGATGGTGCACTGTAGGCTAGCTACTCAAAATGAGATACATAAGGACCACGACTACCCAAAGAACAAAGGAATGCCTAAGGCGTTGACTGAAACGACATGGGAGGATGGCCTATAAAAAAGTACCCTTGCCTCCAGATAAGGCACCATTGAAACTACCAAAATGACAAAGCCTCTTATATGATACCGCCCCTCTCTCCTGACCATGAACAATTTCGATTCGTCTAGTAATATCTATGTCCCTCTGAAAAGAAAATGTCATCCCCGGTCTCCTTGTCCATCTGTAGCCTAATACTGAAAGTAAGTCCATCAATGCATCTGCTTACTTTCTCCCTCTCAGTAAGGATTAAGATAACTGCATGGCGAGCTAGGTCCACAAATCGGGTCTCATACTTGGTAACGGTCATGCTATGTTGATGAAGTTGCTCAAACTGCCTGCGATACTCCTCTCTTAGAGAGAAAGAAATAAACTTCTCTAGAAATAGTTGCAAAAATTGATCCTAGGTAAGTGAAGGTGAACCAGCTGGTCTGGTCAGCACATAATCCCTTCACCAACTCTTAGCAGAACCGGTCATCTGGAACACTACAAAGTCGACCCCATTGGACTCAACAATATTGATGTTGCGCAACCCTCGTGGCAATGGTCCAAGCAGTCCTATGGGTTCTTAGAAGGTGCACCACTAAAATGAATAGGGAAGAGCTTTGTGAACTTGTCCAATCTAATCAATGCCTTAGTAGACATCATGGGCCTCTTCCCGATCTGTGCAGCAACAACCGACTGAACTACCCCAACTAGTTGGACTACCGGAGTATGATATATGGAAGTCATCTACTCAAGAGTGTGAGTAACGGGAGTATGTGCTTCTCCCCAGCTTGAGAGATGGTTTGTTCCACCAGAAATGCACAGTTTGGGCCACAATCTCCACAAGGCCCACCAAGCAGACTAGTGTGTCCTGAAGCACTAGAGTGGCTATAAATCCCTCCAGGACCTGAGCTGGTCCAACTGGTACGGTTGTAGCTGGGATATGCTCGTTATGCGCAATCTCAGCCTCCACTTTTTTTGCTGCTGCTTGAGCTCTAGGCTGAGTTCTGCCTCTGTCTCCTCCTCAACCTCGACCTCTATGATCCATGTCCATCCACACTCAATAGTGAGTAGAAATGGTCGTTGGAAGAATAGTACCCAACAAGAGTTGGGGTCGATTTCCAAAAGGAGTTACTAGGGGTGTTAGGAGTATGTGCTTGAAGAAATCGGATGGATTAACTAAATTTGCACTTCCAATTTTTTTTTTTGATTTTTACTTCTACTATTACTCTAACAATTGTAAGCTAACAAAAGAAACTAGAAATGAATGATTGTTTATGGTGTTTTTCCAAATAGTTAGAAAGCCTAGGGATGTGACCATAATCTAGGTATTTGCTTAATGGGTTAAATACGTTAATACTTGTTTTGTTTATTGTGGTGTATTGTAACTCTCAACTTTACGTTACCCACTCAATACCTCTCAGTATAAGAGTTATTTTTCCCAATTCGGCTTTCTCAAGTTCAAATCGGTATCAAACAAAATAATTGATATGAGCTCAAGTCGGGTTCTTACTATCTATAGTTTGAAACCTTTAATTAGGCTAATTAAACTCTCAATTAACCTAATTCCTTGTTAGCCAAGTTATCCTAGACTATGTCCCTCTTTCTCAAGTACAGACTAAGTAAAAAGGCATGAATCAATGTTTGCAACCATTAATTTTAAAATTGAAGGATGAACTAAGCTAAATAGACACCAAATCATAAACAATCATTAAATTAAATACCCATATGGTTTACACACTAGGGTTGGGAACTTACGGACTTATAAGTAGCATTAGTCATGTCGCTTTGAGTTTATATATGATATGTGAACCCTATGGATGGTCTATGAAACACATAGGTATAAAAGGTAATATGTGACCCTATGGACGGTCTATGAAACACGTAGGTGTATAATGAAATATGTGACCCTATGGATGGCCTATGAATGGGCTATGAAACGCATACATGTATTGTAGGTAATATGTGACCCTATGGATGGACTACGAAATGCATAGGTGTATTGAAAATGTAATACTATAGAAGGTCTATGAAGCGCATAGGTGTATAATATGTGAACACTATGGACGATCTACAAAACCCATAGGTGTATAGTATTAGTGAACATTATGGACGGTCTATGAAATGCATAGGTGTACGGGTATGAATAAACACTATGGATAGTTTATGAGACACATAGGTGTAGTGTATATGAGTAAACACTATGGACGGTCTATGAAACACATGGGTGTATTGTATAGGTAATACTATGGACGGTCTATAAGACACATAGGTGTACGTGATGAATAAACACTATGGACGATCTATGAAATACATAGGTATATAATGAAATATGTGATCCTATGGACGGGATATAAAATGCATAAGTGTTTAATATGTGATTCGTATGGACGATCTATGAAACACCTAGGGGTACAGCATGAATAAACACTATGGACGACCTGTGAAACGCATAGGTGTATAGTAAGAGAGAGCTGTGGACGGTCCGGTGAGACGCATATCCAACACGAACAATAGGTGCTGCTTTCATTGGCCTTGTTTGTACATGTTATTATGTTTACGTTATATTATGTGTTCCACTGTATAGTTCATATGGCTCAGTTGATCCCAGGAGAAGTGTAGAATGATGTAAGTATAATAAGACTTGAAATGTGATTCTATAGGATGTTTCGTAGTTTCTTGATATACTCCATATGCCTCTTATTTGAGTTACCATAATTTCATATGTTGTTTTGTTTTCCTTACATGCGAGTACTATTCCATATGTACTCACATCCTTTTTGACGGGGGCGCTGCATCTTTTGATGGATGCATGTATACTTTTAGAGGATGATATGGATCTTCGACGGGGATCTTCTTCACTACACAGATTATGGTGAGCCCGCCATAGTTCCAGTGGGTATTCGAGTCTTGTTTGTTTTATGTAATTATCATAGAAGCTCCATGTACATTGTGGGTCATGTATTTAAGATTTGAGTTTTGTCATGTATTTATGTTTACAGTTATTAATGAAGCTATGTACCCATCACGAGAAAACATTTTAGGCCATTAAGCCAAATGTATTCAATATGAAAGTCAAGATCAAATTATGTTTTGATAAATCATGAATGAGTTATGATGAGAGGTTGATGTAATGTAGGATTTCTTGACTGGGTTTACTCGGTTGAGCGTCGGTCATGCTCCCTAGATTTGGGGCGTGACAACAATTAACAAAGCAACAATGTTTTGTTCAAAGAGGGAAAAGTGTAAAATGAAGCCTATTGTTCTATTTATACCAACTTTTTGAGAAGGGTAAGAAGGGCGTGTATGGCTGCACATTTTAATGCATGGTCCGTATTCTTTCACCTGGGGGCCTCATCACAGCATTCCATCTGCGGTCCGCATATTTTCAGGTGCGGCTGCAGATTTTACGTGCGATCGCAGATCGACCTCCGCACTGACAAGCTTAAACTTCAGAGAGTTGATATTTTTGACATTTCAAATGTGCGGTCTGCAAGAGAAATGTGTGGCCACAATGCAGTTCTGCTATGGAACACAAAATATGCAGTTCAGACAAATAAAGTGCGGTTCGCACACTTTTGAACACTTAGCCAAATTTTCGTCCACAACTCCTGTAAGTCATAATCACCCCTGTAGTAAACTTCAAATCAAGTTAGGACAAAAATAACACCTAACTACAAAAGAAAAAGGAAAAGAAACATGGCTTGCCTCCCAAAAAGTGCATGATTTAACGTCACGGCACGAAAGAGTATACCCTCAAGTGAAATGAATGACCTCCACCACGTGGCTATCTCCAAACTTTCCCAGGTAGTGCTTCACTTGGTGACCATTGACTCGGAATACTTCATTATTTTTGTTCTTCAAGTCTAATGCACCAAAAGGTGTCACACCCACAATTTCAAAAGGACCACTCCATCTGGATTTTAGCTTCTTGAGAAAAATCCTCAACCTTGAGTTAAACAACAACACAAGATCGCTCACCTTAAAATATTTATTCCAAATGTATTTGTCATGAAGATATTTCATCTTTTCTTTGTACAAGGACGAACTTGCATATGCATGGTATTGGAACTCATCCAATTTCATTCAAGTGTGCAACCCTCAAGTTAGCGGCTACATCCCAATCAAGATTCAACTTCTTTAGAACCCACATTGCCTTCTGCTCTAGTTCCACCGGAATATGACAAGCTTTTTTGAACACCAACTAGTTTAGAGACATTCTAATAGGTGTTTTGTAAGCCGTCTGATAAGCCCATAATGCATCATCAAGTTTCTTGGACCAATCCATCCGATTAGCATTCACCATTTTGGACAAGATATTGTTTATCTGCTGGTTGGAGACTTCTACTTTCCCACTAGCTTGTGGGTGATAGGGAGTCATTACATTGTGAGTAACACTATACTTGCTAAGTAAAGTGTCGGAAACCTTATTTCAAAAATGTGACCCCTCATCGCTTATAATTGCACGTGGAGTACCAAACCTATTGAAAATAATCTTCTTCAAGAAAGCCACCACACTTCTCGCTTTATTGTTGGGTAAAGCAACAACCTCAACCCATTTGGACACATAATCCATCGCGATAAAGATGTAGGTGTTTCCATAAGAAATGACAAAAGGTCCCATGAAGTCAATACCCCACATATCAAAAATATCAATCTCCAAAATGGTTGTGAGAGGCATTTCATTCTTCTTTGAGATTCCACCGGCTCGTTGACATTCATCACATTGTTTCACTAAGTCACTAGCATCTTTGTAAAGAGTAGGCCAATAGAAACCGCAACTAAGCACTTTGGCCTCCGTCGATCTTGCTCCACCATGATGGCCACCATATGGCGAAGAATGACAGGCCTCAAGAATTTTACCTTGCTCTTCTTCCGGTACACATCTTCTAAACACCCTATCCATACAAATCCGAAAAAGGTATGGTTCATCCCAATAATAATCTTGACAATCTCATTTTAGCTTCTTCATTTGGCTTGGAGAGAACTCATCCGGGATGACTCCACACACAAGAAAATTTGCTAAATCTGCGAACCATGGCACCTCTTCACTGAAATAGCCAAGAGTTGCTCATCGGGGAAGGAGACTTTAATTTCAAGGCCATCATGTGGCCTCCCCTCCTCCTCCAAATGAGCCAAGTGGTCCGCTACTTGGTTTTAACTACCTTTTCTATCTTGGATGTCAATATCAAACTCTTGCAACAAGAGCACTCATCTTATCTACCAAGCTTTGGAGTCCTTTTTGCTCATAAGATAACGAAGCACTGTATGATCCGTGTGGATAATAACTTTTGTAGCCATCAAGTATGGGCAAAACTTCTCAATTGCAAACACAATAACAAGGAGCTCTTTCTCCATAATGGTATAGATGACTTGGACAGAATTCATGGTCTTACTAGCATAGTAGACCAAATGAAAAAATTTGTTGATAAGTTGTCCCAAAACAGCCCCAATCGCTATGTCACTTGCATCACACATGAGTTCAAAAGGCACACTCCAATTTGGAGCGGTGATGATGGGAGTAGTTATCAATTTTAGCTTCAACTATTCAAAAGCTCGCATGCAATCATCATTGAAGTTAAACTTAGCATCCTTCTCATGAAGCCTGCACAACATGTTCACCATCTTAGAGAAATCTTTGATGAAGCGCCAGTAAAAACCCGAGTGGTCGGACAAACACCGCACACCCTTCACCAAAGTTGGAAGTTGAAGTTTAGAAATCACCTCATCTTTGCCTTGTCAACTTCAATTGCATTCCTTGAGATTTTGTGGCCAAGGACAATGCCTTCCATGACCATGAAATGACATTTCTCTCAATTGAGCACCAAATTAGTTTCTTCACATTTAGCCAACACTATGTCCAAATTTGCAAGACAATCATCGAAAGAATATCCAACCACCAAGAAGTCATCCATGAAAACCTCAAGGTAGTCCTCCACCATGTCCGTGAAAATAGTCATCACACACCTTTGAAAAGCCATCGGTGCATTACACAAGCCAAATGGTATCCTCTGAAAAGCAAAAGTACCATTGGGACATATAAATGTTGTTTTCTCTGGATCTTCTAGAGAAATGAGAATTTAATTGTAGCCCAAGTACCCATCAAGAAAGCAATAAAAATCACGGCCGGCCAATCTATCAAGCACTTGATCTAAGAAAGGAAGTGGAAAGTGATCCCTCTTCATGACTTTTTTGAGCTTTCTATAGTCCAAACACACCCTCCAACTAGTCACCGTACTTATAGGAATCAATTCATTCTTGTCATTGGTGACCACCGCCATGCCTCCTTTCTTTGGGACACATTGAACTGGAGAAGTCCACAAACTATCAGAGATGGGGTAGACAATCTCGGCATCCAACCACTTGATAATCTCCTTCTTGACAACTTCTCACATAGCCTCATCGAGTCTCTTTTGATGTTCAATGGATGGTTTGGCGCCATCCTCCAACTTTATCTTATTAATGCAAAAGGCGAGGCTTATCCCCCGAATATCCACCAATGTCCACCCAGTAGCTTTCTTCCTCTTTTGTAGCACCACCAATGTGGAATCTATCTGCACATTAGTCAAACAAGAGGAAAGAATAACTGGTAAAGTAGAACAAGGACCAAGAAATTAATACCAAAGATATGGAGGCAATGGCTTCAACTCCAAGGTAGGAGGCTCTTCAATAGAAGGTTTTGTATGAGGTGTTGTCCTATTTTCATGATCCAGGGACAATCTCCATGGTGCATAGTTGTGTGACCTCATTCCTTTCAAAAAGTTCACACATTCCATGAATCCATCCATCTCGTCATCGTCAAAGCTGAGCAAGACAACCTCCAACATATCACCAACATATATTGTAGCACTTGTTTCATCAACAATAACATCGGTCACCAAGTCCACAAAAGAACACACCTCATTGCTATTTGGTTGATGCATGGACTTGCACACATGGAATACCACTTTTTCATCACCAACTCGGAAGGTAAGTTCTCCGGCTTCAACATCACAAAAAGCCTTCCCAGTAGCAAGGAAAGGTCTAGCAAGATTAATTGGCACTTCATAATCAACCTCACAATCTATAATGACAAAATCTGTCGGGAGAATGAATTTATCAATACAAACCAAAACATCTTAGAACACTCCCAAAGGCCTCTTCATGGTACGATCAGCCATTTTTAATCTCATAGAGGTAGGTATTGGTTTTCCAATTCCTAAAGTCTTGAAAACCTAATAGGAATTAAATTGATACTTGCCCCAAGATCACAAAGAGCTTTAGCAAACTCGGCACTTTCAATTGTACATGGAATCGTGAAAGCACTAGGGTTTTCCACCTTAGAAACCATTGAGTGCACAATTGCACTCACTTGATGGGTGAATTTGATGGTTTAGAAATTCATCGACCGCTTCATTGTCACAAGATCCTTCATAAACTTTGTATAACCGGGCATTTGCTCCAAAGCATCAACTAATGGCACATTGATTGAGAGACTCTTCATCATTTTAATGAACTTCCTGAATTGATTCTCACCATTTTTCTTAGCAAGCCTTTAAGGGTATGGAGGTGTAGGCTTAGGCAATTGTGCCTTAGACTTCTGCACTACAAGCTCCGGTATGTCCATAATGTGTTCCCTAGATGGGTTCACCTCCTTTTGAGTATTGTCCACACTATCATCAATCTCAATCCGAACTTCATCATTAGATTGCACCACATTGTTTGGGATCTCCTCTTCTTGCCTCACTTGATCATCATCAACAAGTTGCCTTTGACTTGAGGTTGGTGCATTACCGCCTCTTCTACTTCTTATGATAACCGCCATGGCATGTCCCGTGTTGTTACCACACTTTGTGTTTACCACCGTGTCACTTGGTAGTGCCCCCTTAGGGCGAGAATTTAGAGCTTGAGAGATTTTTCTTAGCAAGTCTTTAAGGGTATGGAGGTGTAGGCTTAGGCAATTGTGCCTTAGACTTCTGCACTACAAGCTTCGGTATGTCCATAATGTGTTCCCTAGATGGGTTCACCTCCTTTTGAGTATCGTCCACACTATCATCAATCTCAATCCGAACTTCATCATTAGATTGCACCACATTGTTTGGGATCTCCTCTTCTTGCCTCACTTGATCATCATCAACAAGTTGCCTTTGACTTGAGGTTGGTGCATTACCGTCTCTTCTACTTCTTATGATAACCGCCATGGCATGTCCCGTGTTGTTACCACACTTTGTGTTTACCACCGTGTCACTTGGTAGTGCCCCCTTAGGGTGAGAATTTAGAGCTTGAGAGATTTTCCATATTTGAACTTCTAAGTTTCAGATTGATTGTTGTGTGAGGCAAGTTGGTCATCCGAATCGGCATTCTTTTCCATCATTTGCTTGAAGAACTCGAACCATGGGAAGGATAAGGAGGTGGGTTTCTTGGCTGTTGGTACATTGGGGGCCTTTAAAAACCCGACCCCCGGTTGCCTTAATTGTTGTTCCATCTTCCTTGATTATTACCTTTCTAATTTCCTTAGTTGTTTCCACTCCAATTTCCAAGATTGTTGTTGTTATGCCACTTCCCTTGATTGTTGTTTCCACTCCAATTTCCTTGATTGTTAGAATTCCAATTGCCTTGATTGTTTTGAGGTCGCCATTGTTGTTGGCTTGAGCCTTGGAAATTGTTTCTTTGTCCTTGAAAATTATTCACATATTGCATTTCTTCTTGTTCATTATAGGAATCATCTTGCTCAAAACTACCATCTTCTTGCACATAGTTTTCCACTCGATTTTGCACTTGTAGACCCTTGGTCCTTCTTTTGTTCACCATCATGTTCATTCCTCCCATATCTCGTGTAGTGGTTCATTCGACTCTTGCTTGAATGCCAGAGAGAGAAGAACTTAGCAATGAATTTTTCCGCCAACTCATCCCAAATGTGAATGGAATGGTTTGGTAATCGTTCCAACCAATCTCAATATTTCCCCCATAGAGAGAAGGAAAAAAGCCTTAGCCTCAATGTATCCTCGGAGACATTTGTTTGCTTTCCCCCCAAACAAGTTTCCACAAACCCCTTCAAATGTTTATAAGCATTTTGTGTTGAAGCACCGGTGAAGAATCCCCGTTTCTCAAGCAAAGTGAGCATCACATTGGTTATTTGGAAGTTGTCCGCCCTAATGTGGGAGGGACTATTGTAATAGCATAACCTTCATTGGGCAATATACGGTGTGGAGTCGCTCATGGTGGAGGTGTGGGTGGAGCAGGCACATTGTCATGAGGCACCCTACTGCGCGTTGTATCCACAACCTAAAGAAACGTAGTAACCGTCTTTGCCTCCCTGGCCACAACAATCTTAATACCAAAATTCAACCCCTCAACAAACCTCCTCACCTTCTCAGCCTTCATGGGGATCAGAAAAGCTACATGGCGGGATAGATCGGTAAATCTAATCTCATACTCGATCACATTCATGCGACCTTGCTGGAGGTACTTGAACTAACCTTGCATCTCCTCCCTCTATATGAGTGGAGTAAATTTCTCTAAGGAAAGATCTGAGAACTAACACCAAGTGAGTGGAAGTTACCCAGCTGGCCTACTACACTCATATGACTTCCACCTCCTCTTGGTTGGCCCCTAAATCAGAAAAGTAGTGAATACGACCCAATTGGACTACACCAAAGCAAGATTTCCTGACATAACCTAAGAAATCATGCGCATCTGTCAAAGGATCACCATCATTACATGGAGGACCCATCTTCCTCAACCGATCAAACCTTATTTGTTCCTCCTTATACATAACAGCCTCCACTACCAACCTAGCAGCAGTTACGGGAGCACGTCCGCAACTTGTACCCCTTCCTCCCCCCCAGGGGCCTAATAACCAGCCATAACCTGCTTAGGAGTGTAAGTAGTGGGAGTCTGTACCCCTTTCTGAGCTTGAGAAGTAGTCGATGCCACAGGAAGTACTCTGGTCTATGCTAGACCCTCCACAAGACCAACTAAATGAACAAGGGCATCCAAAATTACCGGGGTAGAAATAAACCCTCCCAAGATGTGAATTGGTCCAACTGTCTCACCCTGATTGAAAACCAGCTCCTCCATCGGAGCTACTTGTGGCTCCACGGTGGCTACCCTATCAGAGCCTCTGACTGTAGTGTGGGCACTGCCTCTTCCTCAACCACGGCCTCGAACCGCCCTAGCTTGAGGGGCTAGTTCCTGACCAACTACTCCAAATGAACGTGTTCTCATCATCTATGAGAGAATAGAAAGATAGGGATTCAAACATCGGATCAATGAGACTCGTGACAAAGAATGAAAGAAGTGTAGTTTCCCAACATCTTGTAGCCTCTTAGAAATAAGTACAGAAGTCTCTGTAATGATCCACAAGCCTCTAGTAGACATGCTCATGATTCGTGAGACCCATACAATCTAGAGCTCTGATACCAACTTGTCACGCCCCAAAATCCCACTAATAAGGTTGTAATGGTGCCTAGTCAAACTTGCTAAGCAAGACAACCCGAAGATAATGAATAAAGTCTATTTTTAATATTTATTAGAGATATAGCAATAAAAAGGGTAAATAATCTCAAAATAGTGACAATATCTGATAACACCATAAGCCAAGCTTAAACACGGCCAATACAATATAACTACAAGAATAGGTTGCACAAGTACACGAGCAACTACGAAAATGAGATTAAGTCTGTAAAAATGTCAAGTTGTCTGAAGTACAATAATATAGAAATATATATAAGGAATGGGGACTTGGGAACTACCAAATAAATCCATCAAGTGAAGTGAAGCCTAAATCTCTATAGGATCTCCAACCCCAATCGGGAAGCTCTTCTAGGACCAACCTAAGGATATGCACAAAATGATGTGCAGAAGCATAGTTTGAGTACACCACAATTGGTACCCAACAAGTATCAAGTCTAACTTCAAAGAAGTAGTACCGAGACTAGATGCTTCCTAATACTTACCATATAGATATAATAATAGAATAAGAATTGAAATAGTGAATAGTATCACAAATTTCAAGAACCATAGATATTAGTAGTTGAAAGGTACTAAACATTCTTTTCTAGAACAAAAATAACCCTATCACTGCTTAGATATAATAATGAAAGGTGACATGCTCAAATAGCAGATACGAGACTCCTAATTAGCATAAAAGGACATCAAGTAATAATTTACAATGAGACAAATACTTCAAATTGAATCTATAATAAGAATGCATGCTCAACCGGTGCAAGATCCATGTAACCTGATATACAATTCATGTATCACATAACCTGATACAAATCAATATATCGACCCAGTACAAAATTCATGTACCGACCACATTCACAAGGCCTAAAGTAACATGTCTTATCAGCTGACTCTAGAGAGACGGATACAAATCCAAATGTAAAAGGGGTATAATAGCATCCCTCATAAATTAATATCCGGTCATTATGTCCTATGTGCCAAAATTGTATCTTACTCGCACGCTTACCCTTTTGTCAAAGTCCTCAATCCGCTTCATGTATTCATTAATCAAAATATATGTACATGTTCAAGAGTTTATTATGAAAGGTGCACAAGGACTTAATAAATATCATATGGATATGTGCTCATGAAATCTTTATGTGATTACGGACAATAATGCATTTCAACATAATTTATAACATGAATAAGATATAAACGTATTTACACAAGCAAAATAAATCATGAATTAAACGAGAACATAGTCAAACAAAGCGTGAATATTCCAATTTCTATCCCTGGTCATGATAAAAATTCGGTAAATGCATACGCTCGCCACCACGTATATACTCTATCCCAATAGCTTAAACACATAGTCAACAAGTCAAATCCAAGGGGTTTCCCTCTTAACAAGGTTATTCAAGAAACTTATGTCCACCTAGTGGCCTGTATTCTTTCAAAGTAGCCTTTCCTCTCGAGTCGATCTCTGAACGAGCTGAATCTAGCCAAATACAACTCAATAACACCAAACAAACTTATAGAAAATAAACGCAAACAATAAAAATCTAATCTTTAATCAATTACACACAGTCAGCCAAAAATTCAACCCGGGCCTGCCTCTTGGAACCCTACAAAATTCAAAAATCCCGAACACATTCCAATATGAGTCCAAATATATAAGATTCATCAAAAACTGACTCCAAATCGGGGTTCAACTCTCCATTTTTCCCTATAGAAAAGTCTTTTCAAAACCCTTAATTTTTCTCTTAGATTCACCCAACAAATGTAAAAATCAAAGGTAGAATCATGAATAATAATAAAATCCAAGTCAAGAATACTTATTCCAATCCAACTGGTAAAAATCGCATAATAATCGCCCAAATCCGAACTCCTAATCTTCAAAAAAGATAAAATGAGTAAAAGTTCCAAAAAAGACATCTTAAAGCACTACCCAGTTAAACCCTTTTGCGAACGTGACACATGCCTCAGTGTTCGCGAAGATCAAAATCACTGCCAAAACAAAACCTCCTTCTCATATACGACAGGAGCAATGCGAATGCGAAGACCAAAGGCTCCCTCCCTTCACGAATGCAACAAATAGCCTCGTGAACACGAAGGCCTACAGTCCATTATCACCCCCTTCTTTGCGCACACGGTTGCTTTTCGCGAATGTGAAGAGAAAAGCTCCAGCTCCCAAATTCCTCCATCGTGAACGCGATGCTTCCATGCGAATGCGAATAACATCAGACACCAGCAAAAATTTGATGTTCAAAACCATGGAAATGATCCGAAACTAACCTGAAATACACCTGAGGCCCTTGGGACCCCCTCCAATCATACCAACTAATCCCAAAACATCACACCCACTTACTAGAGGTCTCAAATCCTACAAAATAAAAGCAAAACTATAAATCGCACCTCAATTCTAGCCTAATGAAGTAATCAAACTTCCACCTTCTAAAACTCATGCCGAACCAAATCTAACCAACTTGGGATGACCTCAAACTTTGCACAAAAGTTCCAAATCACAAAATGAATGTATTTAAATTCCCGGAACCATAATCTTAACCCAATAACACTAAAGTGAACTCCCGATCAAACCTCTGAACCTTCCAAACCTTCAATTTTTCAACATTCGCCAAATAGAACCATATCAACCTAGGAACCTACAAATCTTAATACAGACATATTCCTAAGTCCAAAATCACCATAAAAACCTATTTGAACCATCAAAAGACTATTTCAATGCCGTTTACACAAAAGTCAAATATTGGTCAACTCTTATAACTTAAGTTTCTAACCTTGGAACTAAGTATTCCAATTCACACCAAAACATTCGTGAAACCAAAACAATCATCCCCACAAGTCATAAAACAACAAAGAAGCGTACGGAAGCATCAAATAGGGTAATGAGGTTTAAATACACAAAACAACCGCCCGAGTCGTTACATTCTCCCCTCTTAAACAAATGTTCGTCCTTGAACGAGTTAAGAAACATACCTAAAATGCAAAAGAGATGTGGATAACTGCTCTGTACATCTTGCTTAGTCTCCCAAAACACCTCCTCGACCAGTTAACCTCTCCATGAAACCTTTACCAATAAAATATCCTTCGACCTCTGCTTCCGAACATGTCTGTCCAAAATGGCCACTGGTTCCTCCTCATAAGCCAAGTTCATATCCAACTGCACTGAACTGAAATCTAACACATGTGACTGATTCTGACCATACCTTTGAAGCATGGAAATATGAAACACCAAATGAACTTGATTTGTCGTAGAATTGCGGCAATTTTGATACTAATTACATAGGTTGTAGCTCGTCTTTTAAAGCATTTTAAGTCAATTCTTATGTAGTTTTGGTATTTTGCAACAAACTAGACTAAAGGAACCAAGAACAAGGAAAAGATGACAAAAACCCATAGAAGGGCAAAAATGCAGAAGGTTTGCGACCGTAAAAGTGATGTGCGGGACGCAAACCAACCGCAGAGTGAAGCAGGTAAAACCAGTTTTTGGAATCGATTTTGCGGTCAATTTTGCAGTCGCATAATGCTTTTGCGGACCGCATAATGACCGCATAAGTGCAAAGATAGTTTCTGCAAGAACAACTCTGCGACATCAAATGAGATCGCGAAATCAATGTGCAAACCGCATAATGGATCTGCAATGGAAAACTAGGCAATTGGACATTCAATTATGCGATGAAATTGTAGTTATGCAGGTCGCAAAAGTGTTCTGCAATCGCAGATATGATCTGCAGGAGTATTTTTATCATATGTTGACCCCAACTTTTAGCCCATTATAAATAGAATAACTCGGATTTTTGTGGGGCATCTTGTCTGAAAAAGAGGCATTGAATACACCATTATTTTGGAAGCTTTTGAAGAAGAGAATCTTATCATCTTTGTAAGCTTTATGACTTTATTTACTGCTTTGTTCTTGGATTCTAGTATGAGTAACTAGTTTTAAATACTAAGGTTGTGGGCCCTAAATGGGTGTTATATTAATGGGTGTTTACTATTATATATATATATATATATATATATATAAAGTTTGGTTGGTATTTATTCATTTCTCATGCTTCATTTAATGTTGATAGTTGCAAACATTGACTAATGCCATTTCACTCTATCTTTACTTGGAAAAGTGGGTTAGGGTTTGGTAGAATTGAATAACAAAAACTCAAGGCTTTAAACCTTGTTTAATAGAATCGCTTAGGAATAAGTGGGTTCTATTTGGCATAAACTGGTTGTTCTTAATTGCAACTTTTTTATATTTGGGAAAATCATAAAGAGGAAATACTACCTAACTATTGGGAAATATTGGGTAGTCATTTAGGAACCATTTGCATATCAAAGGACCTTACATTAGAAATATATCATATTAACATCGATAGCATTATATCCCATTGATGGGGATACAACCTTTGTTTTCTTAATCAAATTAATTACACTCTCATAACAAAATAGTTAGCTTGATATTTCACGATTACAACATTCTCTTGTTAAGATAACGAAGTAGAATTACAACTTAAGTAAAGTTTCACACTACTCAAGTAATCTTTTCACACCTATGCCCTGTGGGATTCGACCCCAACCTTGTTGGGTTATTGTATTTGATACTGACCGCCTTATGCTATTTATTTAAGTGTAATTTGAGCATATCAAATTTTGGCGACGTTGCCGAGGAATACGATTTTGAAATTATTAATTAGTTTGTGTTTTACTTTACGTCTTCTTCTATTCCATCACACCTTGCTTGTTTTGCTTGGTGTCACTAGGTAAACATGGGCGTGCCGGAAGAAGATAATATTTTTGCGGATATAGATGAGTATATTGAGAATGAAAATACCATTGTCCCTCCAAGGGTTGATGTTTCTACCTTTAAGGTGGAACACAATCTAATCCTAATGCTCAAAGCAGAGGGGTTTTTCCGAAATTCCACGTATGATGATCCGACACAACATTTCAGAAATATTTTAGGTGTGTGTGCGATGCACAAGAAGAATCACATCTTAGATGATGCCCTAAGGTTGAGGGTGTTCAAATACTCTCTAACTGGAGAGGCAAGACAATGGATCCAAAATCTACCGCCTAATTCCATTCATACTTGGCCCGAACTTGTCTGAGCTTTCCTAGCAAAGTGGTTTCCGCAGAGCAACAAGTCCGAGCTCCAGGATAAAATTTTCTTTTTCAAGCAATTACTGGGAGAGCATTTACATGAGGCATGGGATCGATTCAAGCTACATTTAGTGAGGTCGCCGAATCATGGTTTTCCGGATAATATGTTGTTGGAAATTTTTTACATGGGCTTGGATCCTATGAATCAATCCATAGCCAAAAATGCAGTTGATGGATCCTTTATGGATAAAACATTTGCAAGGGTCACACAAATCCTTGAAAAGATGGCAGAACATAACCAAGCTTGGCACTCGGATGACACCACGGGTGGAATTGTATGGTACTCCTTCCTTGACCAACATGCTTAAGGATAACCTAGAAAGAGATCAAGTGATTGACGGGCTTGCCACCAATATCAATGTGTTGATGAAGATTTTCACTAAAAGCCAAACAAAAAAGGTAATGTGGTGAAAGATGTTGAACTCATGTCAAATGAGGATCACGAGGAAGCAAATTATGTCAACAACTCTCAAGGAGGTTATCAAAGGCAACCTTACAAGGTTCAGGACAACAAAACCAATGGAGGCCTAACTCACAAGGTCAAGGCAACTAACAGTGGCGAAATGATCAAGGTAGTTCAAATCAAGGAAATTGGAGTAACAACAACAACATTTTTTCAAATCGGAGTTCCAACCCCTATGTTCCACTAAAGGGGAAATATTCAAACTCTCCACATTGGAAAGAAAGCTCTTTGAGCGAGTCCAAATTATAAAACATGCTTGAATGAGTATTGCAAAATCAAGATATATCTGACACTTCAATGAAGAACATGACTGAGCTTATGGGCTCTCATACCGCATCTATTCAAAAGTTGGAGATGCAAACGAGAGATCTCTTAAGAGAGCAAAATTCGAAGCAAAAAGGCACACTCCCAAGTGACAAAATTTCAAACCCAAAAGGTAGTGGGAGTGGCCCAACTTCTCATTGTATGGCAATCACCACTCGAAGTGGGAAACTACTTCAAGGAGAGAATGAAAAAGTGGTTGAATTGAAAGGTTTCGAACAGTCAAGGCACAAGTTGAGGTGCCAATTGTTGTTGAAGTTGAAAGACCCCCGAAGAAGGTGAGAACTCAAGAAGTGAACCATGAAGAAGTTAAGGAAAAGGTAATAGAGGCACCAAAAACTGTAGCACCAATTCCTAGGTCTCCTCCTCCTTTCCTCAAAGACTTTCTAGGAGGGTTGATGATAGCAAACTCGAAACGTGACATTCTCAAGCAATTATCGGTAAACATTCCATTTTTGGAAGCATTTCAGGAGATGCCGGGTTTTGCTAAGTACTTGAAGGACTTAATCACTAAAAAGAGAACCACCAAGAATGAAGTTATTAATGTGACTCACTAGGTTAGTTCCATCAATGCAACAACCACGGTCCAAAAGAAAGAGGACCCGGGAGCTTTCACCATTCCATGCTCTATTAGGTTAGGCAATTTTGTACGAGCCCTTTGTGATAATGCGGCTAGCATAAACTTAATGCCTCTTGCTATTTACAAGCAAGCGAGGTTAGGTATGCCTAGGCCTACAAGTATGAGGTTGCAAATGGCCAACCATTCAATAAAGAGACTGGTGGGAATTGTTGATGATGTTCTTGTGAAAGTGGAGAGTTCCTCCTTCCTGCCAACTTTGTTATCTTCGATTGTGATGTTGCTAGAGAAATCCCTATCATCTTGGGGAGACCATTACTTGCTATCGGAAGAGCACTCATGGATTTAGAACAAAATGAGATCAAGTTCTAAGTTAATTACAAAGAGGTTACCTTTCAAGAAAGTAAGGGTATGAAATTGCCGCATGCATATGAAAGTATCTCAGTCATTAATGTTGTTGATAAGGTAGAGGATGCAGTCGGGGTAAAGATGGAAGAAGAATGCCTTGGTGAAGCATTGGTGGCTATTTTGATAAATTTTGATGGTGAAGACATCGAAGGATACATGGAATTGGTTAATGCATTAGAAGGGCTTTGGTCCTACACTTATTCACTGAAAAAACTTTCTCTTGACTTAGAGAATAGAGTCACTCCTCCGCTAAGCCTTCAATTATCGAGCCGCCACAACTTGAGCTCAAGCCACTTCCACCGCACTTAAGGTATAAATTTCTTGGCTCTAATGAAACTTTACCTGTAATTGTTCTTCTTTGCTGAATGATGTGCAGTTTGAACAATTGTTGAATACCTTGAGGGA
Source organism: Nicotiana sylvestris (assembly GCF_000393655.2). Taxonomy (NCBI): domain Eukaryota; kingdom Viridiplantae; phylum Streptophyta; class Magnoliopsida; order Solanales; family Solanaceae; genus Nicotiana; species Nicotiana sylvestris. The sequence continues at coordinate 130,702,129 of NC_091063.1, forward strand.
GCACATTTAGGCCATTAGATGGACAATAGCGGACATCCGAGGGATTCTCGCAAGGATTTATAAGCACAAGATACAATTGGAGCAAGAAAGCAAACCTAGCGTGGAGCATCAAAGAAGGTTAAACCCTTTCATGCAAGAGGTGGTGAAGAAAGAAATCATAAAATGGTTGGATGTTGGGGTTGTCTACCCCATTGTTGATAGTTCTTGGGTGAGTTCGGTGCAATGTGTGCCAAAGAAAGGAGGCATGACCATGATTCAAAACGACAAAAATGAGTTCATCCCAATGAGCACGGTGACCGGGTGGAGAGTTTGCATGTACTACCGGAAGCTCAATAGTGCTATTTGCAAAGACCATTTCCCTATGTCTTTATTGATCAAATGATTGATAGGCTAGAGGGAAGGTCATTTTATTTTTTCTTGGATGGTTTCTCTGGATATAACCAAATCAACATCGCATTAGAAGATCAAGAGAAGACAACATTCACATGCCCGTATAGGACTTTTGCTTTTAGCCGGATGCTATTTGGGCTATGCAATGCTCTGACTACCTTTCAACGATGCATGATGTCAATCTTCTCGGACATGGTGGAGGATTTCTTATAGGTGTTCATAGATGACTTTTTTGTGGTTGGTGATTCCTTTAAGCATTGCCTTGACAACCTTCGGCAAGTGCTCAAAAGATGTGAGGAAACAAACATTGTGCTCAATTGGAAAAAATGACACATTATGGTGGACGAGGGTATTGTTCTGGGCCACAAAATTTCCAAACAAGGCATAGAGGTTGATCGGGCAAAGATCGAGATCATTTCCAAACTTCCTCCTCCCACTTTGGTAAAAGATGTTCGGAGCTTTTTGGGGCATGCCAGTTTTTATAGGTGATTTATCAAAGACTTCTCAAAAATGGAAAGTCCCATATGCAAGCTCCTTGAAAAAGATGCAAAGTTTGATTTCGATGAGAAGTGCCTCGAAGCTTTTGAGGAATTGAAAGTGAGGCTCACTACGGCACCTATTATTGTCACATCCGATTGTTCTTTTCCATTTGAACTCATGTGTGATGCCAATGGTGTAGCTATTGGGACAGTACCTGGTCAATGGAATAATAATATTCTTCATCCTGTCTACTATTCAAGCAAGACACTCAATGGTGCACAAATGAATTACACTGTGACAGAGCAAGAACTGCTTGCTATTGTCTATCCTTTTGAAAATTTTCGTGCCTATTTATTGGGTTTCAAAATGATTATCTACACCGATCATGCTGCTCTCTACTACCTTATGGTGAAGAAGGATGCTAAACCAAGATTGATTAGGTGGGTTCTTTTGTTACAAGTTTTTGACTTTGAAGTCAAAGATCGGAAAGAAACAGAGAATCAAGTTGCGGATCACTTATCTAGGCTTGAAGAGGCATGGAGACCAAAAGAAGATGTTGAAATTAATGATGCCTTCCCAGATAAACACATATTGGCATTGTCTAGCACTTTCTCTCCTTGGTATGCTGTCATCGCTAAATTCTTGGTCAGTGACCTTGTCCCCGACTGATTGGAAGCTTATCAAAAGAAGAAGTTCTTGCGGGAGTGTAGGCAAAATTATTGGGAGGAACCTTTTCTATTCTGGATTTGCGCCGACAACATCATTCGACGTTGTGTTCCGGAAGATGAGGTAATTCAAATTCTCAAAGCATGTCATGAATCCCCAGTTGGGGGACATCAAAGTGGAAATCGTACTGCGGCAAAAGTGCTTGAATGTGGCTATTATTGGCCATCCATCTACCAAGATGCAAACCAAATAGTCAAAGCATGTGATCAATGTCAAAGACAAGGGTCACTTTAGAGGAGACATGAGATGTCTATGAACTTTTGATGGAGGTAGAGATCTTTGATGTGTAGGGGATAGATTTTATGGGGCATGACATATATCTTGGTGGTAGTAGATTATGTCTCCATATGGGTCGAGGAAATTGCCTTCCCGAACAATGAGGCACGGAGTGTAACCACTTTCTTGACGAAGAACATATTTACTCGTTTTGTAACCCCAAGGGCCATCCTTAGTGATGGTGGTTCTCACTTTTGCAACAAAGCTTTTGCCGGGCTGCTCGAAAAATATAGAGTTAAGCACAAGGTGGCCACCCCTTATCATCCTCAGTCGAGCGGTCAGGTGAAAGTTTCCAACAGGGAGATCAAAAACATCCTAGAAAAAACTATGAATGCAAACAGGACTGAATGGTCAAAGAAACTAGATGATGCATTAAGGGCATATCGAACAACATTCAAGACTCCAATTGGCACCTCATAATCTCGGCTGGTTTTTGATAAGACATGTCACTTGCCGGTAGAGCTATGTGGGCATTGAAGAAGTTAAATCCTGACTACGCCGAAGCTGCTAATCTAAGGATGACCCAACTCAATGAGATAGAATAACTCCATTTTCTTGCCTATGCGAATGCGGCCATGTATAAGGAAAGGATGAAGTTTGTTCATGACAAGAAGATTTTGAAGCGGGAATTTAAATCAGGTGACTTGGTCTTACTCTTCAACTCAAGACTGAAGCTCTTTCCAGGCAAACTCAAATCCAAATGGTGTGGCCCGTTTAAGTTGTAAATGTGTCTGCCTATGGTGCCATTGAATTGGAATCTGAGGACATCGTCGTGCCGCGACGTTAAATCAAGCGCTTCTTGGGAGGCAACCCATGTGTGGTAATACTTTTTGGTTAGATTTTAATTTTGGCAAGTTTAATTAAAAGTGTTGAGCAGTTTGACGTGTGTGTTAGAATTGTAGACATGTAATTTTTGACCCTCCCCAAGATTTTACACATTTTAGTGTTAAATATTTAGTTTAGATCTAAGATCGCTATTATAACTAGTTTTGACTCGTTTACTTTATTTTATAACGAATATTGAAAAAATACAAAAAAATAGTTTCATTTTTTCTCTATTTAATTAAGGTATTGTTAGAAAAATATTATTTTTAACCTATTTTTATTTTCAGTATAATCTTCGAAAATATCAATATATATAACTTCTTGTCGTAATGTAGTTTGTTTTAATTAATTAGGAATAATTTCACCATTTTATAGTTATTATTTTAGGAGTTAATATTTTTAGTCTAGTAGAATTAAAGGGTCACTTTTAAGGGTAAATTTAGCCCAATTCGGACCTAGCCCATAAATCCTAAGCTCATAATCCCGAGCCCCACCCTAACAACCATCTCTAACCTAGAAAAAAAACGGGCAGCTAAACACACAGAAAAACGGATCAGCCATAGAACCCAAAAAAGGGGATCCACCCCCCCCCCCCCCCCGAACTTCTTCTTCTTCACCGTTAGAACACCCCAACCCAAAAACATCCCTAAAGCAGCCGAAGCTGCTCACCCTGACCTCGTCTCCATAATCTCTAGCCACACCAGCCTTCAACTCCCCACCTTCAGCCGCAACGCTCACAAACGAATAAGGATAGGGGTTTTGGACAGAAAATTGGGGATTCTATATAAAAAAGATAAAAAAAAATCAAATCTTACTTCAAACTCAGAAAGATACACAAAAAAATATTAGTTTCTTCCATTCAATTTCTGTTTCCAAAAATGGTTGAAGTTGCGTGATTAAACCGAGGTTTGGAGCCGATTCAAGTTTCTGTCAGTCGTCCGAGGTCTGTTCATGATCTTAATCACGGTTCGACTGTTGCTATAATGTTCTTGTTCTGTTGCAAGTTCAAATTTCGACGCCGGTCTGCCTGTATTCGTTCCTTTATATACTAAATTGAAAGTTGTTCGCATTCAGGTTCATCTTCTTGCTCTTTCTCTTATTTTATTACTGTATTGATCAAAGCATGAATCTGAAGCGCTATTTTCTCTTGAGTTCTTGCTGTTGTCCTGACTTGTTCGATCGAAACTTGCCGTCAAGTGAATTTTGATTAGTGACATGTTTCCTATCTCGATGCGTTCTTGTTGGCATGAAGTTACTAATTCTTTCCTGATATTCTTTGTGTGTTGTTGATTCAATGTGGTCATGAGAAGTTAAGTCGCCGGCCAGTTTTTAGTAAGAGGTGCAATCACTTAGCTTAGTCTACTTCGGACTTGATTTTTCTGAAAATGCTAAGCTAGTGTTCGTGTTTAGTGATAATGTCTACATGCCTTGTTTGTTCCATTTCCACGGTTGAAACTGATATTTAACAGAGTTTATATCCGGAGAGTGATTTTTATTGGTTCTCACACAATTGTGCACATCATGTCTCTTAAGTTTTAAATGAAACTCAGCGTAAGGTCATAGTTGTGTGAATATTGACGTGAAGTGATTAGGATTTGGTTGACTTCAATTCTGCAAATTGAAGTATGATTCAAAATGCTTTTCATAACATGACTTTTTACTCCTTTTGAAATATTGAATTTTCTCTTCACTGGATAAGGGATTTCGTTAATTGTGAGAACTGGGTTATTTGTGGTGTTAAGCACTTGCACTCATCCATTCTATAGGTATATTTCTCTGTTATATTTTTAGATTCGAACTTGTCCTTTAGAGTAGTCAACATATTAGCTTAAATAAGCATTGCAAGTTTCATGTAGTAACAGTAGCTTTGATTAATTCTCCTTGTCTCCATTTAGTTTAGTATCCTGTGAATTTATCTAATTACCTAGTCATTTAGTTCCATTGTACGGTCCGAATGCTTATTCAATAGATTGTTTATTTCTACATTCGTTTGTTTTTTCGTTGTGTTCATCACTGTTCGTATGCTTCATTGTCGGCGATAGGCCATGGGATTTTGGGAATTAATTGTTGAGAAAGAATGGGCATAAATTGAATTCTCCTGTTTCTTTTCTTCTTCTTTTATTTAGTTTATTTTTTATACTACTGCTAGGAATATGCTTAGGCCGACCACACGTGGGTAGGCAAATTTTTCGGCGCGTAGCTAATCATCGTGACTATGGGTACAGTTCCCGTGGCATTGTCATGATACATAATCCCCAATTCGGGTGTACATTTCATATGACCCGACCATAACATTGATTAATAATAAAAATAAACATGTTGTAAATCGCGGGTGCATTTTGATGCGGTTTGCAATGTGTACCAAAGCAATGAGTGCGCGACATCGCGACTTGTTCAAACAAATTCCATAAATAATTAAAAGCGGTTTTAAAAGGTTAAAAAAAGCACAATAGGTTTTAAACATGTAATAAATCAGATAATTAGGCCAATTAATAATAGTTGAGAGACCGTGCTAAAATCACAAAACCCGAGAATGCCTAACACCTTCTCCTGGGTTAACAGAATTTCTTACTTGGATTTTTGTGTTCGCAGACCATAAATAAGAGTCAATTTCCTCGATTTGGGATTCTAAAATAAACCGGTGACTTGGGACACCACAAACTATCCCAAGTGGCGACTTTGAAATAAATAAATAATCCTATTTCGATTTATGTCACTTTAATTGGAAAAACTCCCTTATATCCCTCTCGGGTAAAAAGGAGGTGTGACAGCTCTGGCGACTCTGCTGGGGAAAAGAACCTAGAATCTCTGGTTTGGGGTTCAGAATTCGAGCTTAGAATAACTGTTATAGTTGACTTTTATTTATTATCTGATTTTTACGTGTTTGAGCCTAATGTGCTACATGCTGCTTTTTAATGCTTTGATATTGCTTGAACTATATAAAAACTGTTACGAAACCCTCTTCTCTCTAAGTCTTCTAAATCTTCCGGGAAAGGTGCGTTTCACGTGGCTTCTTTTCTGTTAGAGTCATATCCCAATTTTAGAATGAGGTTCGAATAAGTTGCAAAGCCGGTGAAGCTTCTGTATTCCCGATACGCTGCCCCCCCCCTCGGCACGAGCTGTCGGCTCGGGTAAGCCAGGTCTAGAACAATACACCCAAGTTTTTAAACCTAGAATAACATAGCCTCATGCCGGATCCCTAGTAGGTACGTTTGTTTGCATCACGTGCATTTGACTTTGGGGACTCAACACAGGGGTTGGGTCCGTCTAGGACAGGTGTACCCAAATTAAAAGATCATCCTGATACATTTTACGTGCCACTTGCGCATCTATTTATTTCGGCTTGCATGTTGACTGGCTTCTAGAATAGGGAAAGAAAATAAAAAAAAAAAGAAAAAGAAAATCAAAAAAAATCAAAAAAAAAAAAAAACCAAGGGTGACAAAGTGTTTGAAACATTCCAAAACTCTTCTGAAAGTTTGAAAAAAAAGAGAAAGAAAATAAGCCAGGTATTTTTAAAAGTCATCCAGTTCCATCAAAACTGGTCGAACTACGCGGGTCTGATTCCCACCGGATGTGAGATACGTAGGCAAACCTCATCGGTTCCGGCCCCCAATTTTCAAAAATCCAACAATATTTTTCTTTACTTCCTTCTTTAGAAAAGTCTTTCTTTAAGATCACAATTTTTAAAAAATTCAAAAATATTTTTCTCTACTTCCTTCTGTAGAAAGTTTATCTTTTTGACCACAAATTTCAAAATAAATCTAAAAAATATTTTCCTTTACTTCTTTAGAAAGTCTTTCTTTTAGATCACTATTTAAAAAAAATACAAAAAAAATTTCTTTTTAATTTCTCTCAAAATCCAAAAATATTTTCATTCTTCTTTCGAAAATTCTAGAGAAAATTCAAGATTCAAAAATATTTTTTCTTTTATTTTGAAGTATTTCTTTCATATATTCAAAATAAAAGTCCTAAAATTCAAAAATATTTCCTTTCTTCTTTATAAGTTTTTCTTTCGAAATTCCAAACCAAAAAAAATTGAAATTAAAAAATAATATTTTCTTTCTTCTTTAGAAGTCTTTCTTTTCAAAAATTCTCAAAAAACAAAAAAAATACTAAAACAAACAAATCGAAATTCAAAAATATTTTCTTCCTTCTCTATGAGTCTTTCTTTCGGAAATAAAAAAAATCAAAATCCAAAAAAAAGTTAGTTTATTTTCTTTATTCTTGATCTTCTCGAACTACGCAAGATCTGATTCATGTTCCCACATGATACGTAGGCAATCCACATCAGGTACGGTCGAATGATTTTGAAAAAAAAAGGAGTGGAAAAGAAACAAAAAAGAAAAAAAAGAGAAAAAAAGGAAAAAGAAAAAGAGTGTTTATTCTAACGTGCTTGTTTTTTAAAAATAAAAATTAGTTAAAGGTGGTCAGTTTGTTGGTTTGCAATGGCGAGTCACCAAGAACAATCCAAGATCCCTAAAAAATAAAAGCATCTTCTCAACCGAAGGAACAAGAACCACCATTGTTGATCCAACTAAGGTCACGAAAAGGCAAGTAGGCAAGTTGGTGATAAAAATCGAGACAACTTCTACCAGTTTTGAGCAATAGGACATGCTCTGCTTGGATGATCTGTGATGATAGGGAGACAAGAGAATTCGTCCAAGTCCTTTGGCGAATTAAATACTGTGAAAATTCCCATGTTGTCAATCCTGAAATCCGACAGCCAATATGGGGAATAGTTTAATCAAATGTCAGAATTTGAGTGTTGAATCCATTGCAATAAAAATGGTCGAATACCGTAGTAATGTTAATTTACAAGTATGTGGCTAAATGTCGCTTAGCAACTGGACCGTCACTCCTCTTTTAGACAGAGAGGAGTTATGGTAGCTTATTTTGTCGTCTTTTCTTCTTCTTTTTGTGCTATCGGACCCTTCTATCTTTTATTCAATAAAAAAAGGCAGTCTGTCATTGTGTGTCCATTTTGTGCACAGTTCTTTTCCCGCTAGTTTTAGTGATATGACATGCATGTGGAATTTTTGGCCAGATCTTAGAAAATTGATTTAAGCTTGAATTGGATTGAGAACAAGACATTTTTGAGGATGAATAAAGAGTTGAAATACTGGGGAACTAAGGTAGAGTAAAATTCACCTTCAAATCATTGTGAGGATGGAGCTTGAGGATGTTTAATCAATTGAAGTTTATTGGAAAGTTTGACATAAGGGATGGAAAGTGTCTTGTGACCACGACACACCGAGAAGATAGACATGTTCGCCAATGTTGTGATCGCGAAAAGATATTATGTTTGGCGTTCTCGAGGCTGGGAGGTCCTTTTTCTGCTACCCGAGCACTTTATACCCTTTGTTACCCCTTTTGAGCCTATGTTATTTTCTTTGACCACCCTCTTTTGGAATCAACTTTAGAGTTAAAAGTCCAATAAAAAAATAAAAATGAAAAATGATGGAAAAAAGAAGTCCACGGCCCAAGAGTACAAATTGGGACAACTCTTAGAAAGTTCAGAAAAAAAAAGAAAAAAAAAGTCAAAGGTTCATATCCTCAGAAAATAAAGGCTGGGGCAATTTGTTTTGAAAAGAAAAAGAAAAAAAGCAAAAAAAAAAGAAAAAAAGAGAAAAACAAAAAAAACAAAAAAGAAAGATGAAAAAAATTATAGTCAGGTTAGATGTTTGAACTACGTATTCCTTAAAAAAAAGATACGTAGGCAGCCTCACGGTTCGGTCCAACCAAATAAGAATAAGAATTCAAAGAAAAAGAAAGAAAAAAATTCCAAAAAATCCCCAATAGCTAAAACTGGGGCAAAGATTTTATTTCACTTTTGAAAGTGTCGATTCCAAGAATTGTAAGTCTACAACCCCCTTCTTTTTGAGTCTACTTTGAGCCTTCATGCCGACCCTTCTTTCTTACCCTATCCAAAAATCTTCCAAATAAAGACCTCCCAATATGTCTTCGAGAATGTCAAAAGAAGCATGCAATGAGCAACGGTGGTCACGTTACATAGAACACTGTCAGGTTGCTCACACAAGAAGGCAAAAGTAAAAAATAAAAAAAGAAAAACAAATGAGAGAGTCTTACTAGTGAAAACTTTCATGGGCACGGTAAGATGATGGTAAATAGAGATAAATAAATGAGAGAGACATGTTGGTGAAAAATCCTTGGGCACCACTAGTCGAAAGTGAGTCGTGAGGCAGATGCAAAGAATTGACATGAACAAGCCCGACTTCAAAGGTCATAAGAATGGTAAAAGAGAAAATTGGATCAGTTTGATAGATCAGGCCGTTAAGTCCAAAATACATGTCATGATCATTAAGGCTAGTTACCGCAAAGAAAAAAACAACTTTTCCTTTTGTCCTTCTCGACAGGGCATTTCTTGTTAATATTATTTCCTTACATCATTGTGTCTTTCACTCTAAGTCAGTCCTTGTCAAAACAAGCAAGAAAAGATTTCAAAATCTACTACCAGCTTTTCTGTTGCATAAAGTAAATTTGGCCATCACACTCAGTTGCTACTGTCAACAGGCCTTGAGGATTCATGCAAAGCTCCCCCCTCCAAAAAAAAAAAGACCTTTGTCGGCCTACTTGTCTAAAGCAAGCAAGAAAAAACTTTGAGATTAATAAGGGATTCTCGGTAGCACTAAACAAGGACTATGGAGTGTGCACATCATGCAAAAGACACTTCCAGTTGTGATTCTCTTTGACAGAGAAATTGCTTCAAAAGCAAAAACCATTCAAGATATCAGAAAAGGTTATCCAAGAAAAAAAATCTCTATTTCGAGATAAGGCTGATTGAGCCACAAAACACCAATGGCACTGGGAGTAAAATAATCAGGGTTGATACAGAAAGTAAAGGTTCCTTGAAAGCAACAACAGAGTCTCCCAGCAGTGCGGCCAATTACCAAGGTAGTCGGTCTTCTAAAAAAGAATGGACACAAGGCCAAGTTGCCCAAGACTCAAAGGCCACAAACCGATCACCACTTTTAAAACTGATAAACTTTTCTTTATTTGAAACAGGAACAAAGCAGTGCAAGAAAAGTGGTACAAAAAAAAAGAAAAAAAATTAAAGGAAGAGAAGAGCCGACAAAAGGAAGTTTCTCAAATCTTTGCCTCTTTCTATCTTGCTCGTATGCATAAAATTTTGTTATTTGCTCGTCACATTTTTCCTCTTAGGATAAAAAGTCGTAGTCTGATGTATTTTCCTCCCAATAAATAATCTTAGTCTGATGAATCTTTCTCCTAAGATACCAAAAAAAGAAAAAAAAAAGACCTACTCTGATGAACTCTCTCCTAGGATCAAAATCTTAGTCTGATGAATCTTTCTCCTAAGATAGAAGACCTAGTCTGATGAACTTTCTCCTAAGATAGAAATCTTAATCTGACGAATCTTTCTCCTAAGATAAGAAAACCTAGTCTGATGAATCTTTCTCCTAGGATAAAAATCTTAGTCTGATGAATCTTTCTCCTAAGATAACAAAAAAAAGGACCTAGTTTGATGAATTTTTCTCTTAGGATAAACGTCTTAGTCTTATAAATTTTTCTCCTAAGATATGAAAACCTAGTCTGATTAATCTTTCTCCTAGGATAAAAATCTTAGTCTGATGAATCTTTCTCCTAAGATATAAAGACCTAGTCTGATGAACTTTCTCCTAGGATAGAAATCTTAGTCTGATAAATGTTTCTCCTAAGACACCAAAAAAAGGACCTAGTCTGATGAACTTTCTCTTAGGATAAATGTCTTAGTCTGATGAATTTTTCTCTTAAGATAGAAGACCTAGTCTGATGAACTTTCTCCTAGGATAGAAATTTTAGTCGGATGAATCATTCTTCTAAGATAACAAAAAAGGACCTAGTCTGATGAACTTTCTCCTAGGATAGAAATCTTAGTCTGATGAATCTTTCTCCTAAGATAACAAAAAGGGACCAGGATCAAAATCTTTAGTTTGATGAATCTTTCTCCTAAGATAGAAAACCTAGTCTGATGAACTTTCTCCTAGGATATAAATCTTAATCTGATGAATCTTTCTCCTAAGATAACAAAAATGGACCTAGTCTGATGAATTTTCTCATAGGATCAAAATCTTAGTCTGATGAATTTTTTTCCTAAGATGCCAAACAAAAAAAAACCTAGTCTGATAAACTTTTTCCTAAGATAAACGTCTTAGTCTGATGAATCTTTCTCCTAAGATAGAAAATCTAGTCTGATGAATTTTCTCCTAGGATAGTTTTAAAAAAAAGGAGTTTGGCTTTGAAAAAAGGGGTCAATTTTTAGTTTTCTTAAGTTATCAATCTTTAGTTTTCTTGAAATCAGGGGCCCTGCCTGGAGAATAGGATCTGTTTTTACTTTAGTCAAACTTAGTTTATAGTTTTTTGCAAGCTCAATCTCAAATCGAGGAGACGCACTTCCTAGTTTGGTTTTTTTCGGATTTTATTTATTTAGGAGGCGCACTTCCTAATTTTAGGTTAAAGGTTTTACCCCTAGCAGGCGCATTTCCTGGTCTGGGTCTTTCAGGTTATACTTTTTAGGAAATGCACTTCCTAGTTTTGTTCATTCAAGTTTTACCCTAGGAGACGCACTTCCTAGTCCGGGTTATTCAGGGTTTTTTTAGCAGACGCATTTGCTAGTCAAAATTTTCTTAGTTTTAGTCACATGAGACGCACATCCTAGTCGAGTCTTCAATTGCATCCTTCATCAATAGCATAGGTGATTTAAAGTTCTGTTAATAACTCACAAATCTTCCCAGTGCAAAATGGGGCAGAAAAGTTTCGTTTATTTTGTCTATTTTGATGTAGCATCAGGCTCCCACCTGGAGAACAAGGGAATTCATTCGAGTTTTAAGTAAGTTGTAGGCGCCCACCTAAAGAACAAGGGAATTCATTTCATTTTAAGTCAATATCAGGCGCCCACCTGAAGAATGAGAGAATTTATTTCAAGTTTTAAGTCAGTTGCAAGCGCCCACCTGGAGAACAAGGGAATTCATTTCAGTTTAACTCGGTATCAGGCGCCCACCTAGAGAACACTGGAATTCATTTCTAGTTTTAAGTCATTAGCAGGCACCCACTTGGAGAATGAGGGAAGTCATTTCAGAATTCAATTCAAGATAGAAGTAGTAGAAGCTCGCATCAAGAATGCGAGTCGACAGTCCGAGATGACCACAGAAGAAGCCTTAATCCAAGAAAAAACAAGAAAAAGAAAAAAAAAAGAAAAAAGAAAAAAAGAGAGGGAAGTGAATCCAAATGCAGAAGCAGATGAAAGATGTGAACTTCTCAAGACATGGCTGAAATCACGAGCACTGCATGTTCGGTCTTGATCCGAAGAAGCCGTGGAAGAATAAACTAACACCTGCAGCTAAGAAGCATCAAGATTAAGATCAGAGTCCGCACGAAGAACCAACCAAGATTCAAGATCAAGCTTCAGAAGACTCATAGATAGGAATCTTGTAACTCGTAGCTGATAGGCTTAGTCTTTTTTTAATTATGATTTTTGATGTAATGATAGGAACCGCGGACCGGAACCCCGATGGCACCTCAATCGGCTCTCCACCTCGGTACTCCATCACTCGTCCTAATTCTGAACTACACGTGGCCTGATTCCTTTATAGCCAAAGATATGTATACAACTCAAATACCAAAGCTTGGTCACATTCTCTTTTTTTTTTTTTAGTTTTTGGCCTTTCTAAATAAGGGTCGGGTCAAAAAATTTGTCTAGTCGTTTTTTGTTAGAAAACTCTTCGTGTTTCCAGTCAAAGAGGGGGCAACTGTAAACATGTAATTTTTGACCCTCCCCAAGATTTTACATATTTTAGTGTTAAATATTTAGTTTAGGTCTAATATTGCTATTTTAACTAGTTTAGACTCTTTTACTTTATTTTATAATGAATATTGAAAAAATACAAAAAATAGTTTTATTTTTTCTCTATCTAATTAAGGTATTAGGTATTGTTAGAAAAATATTATTTTTAACCTATTTTTATTTTTAGTATAATCTTAGAATATATCAATATATACAACTTCTTGTCGTAATGTAGTTTGTTTTAATTAATTAGGACCGATTTCACAATTTTATATTTATTATTTTAGGAGTTAATATTTTTAGTCTGGTGGAGTTAAAAGGTCACTTTTAAAGGTAAATTTGGCCAAAATTTGGCCAAATTCAGACCTAGCCCATAAATTCTAAGCCCATAATCGTCAAGCCCACCCTAATAACCATCTCTAACCTAGAAAAAAATCGGGCAGCTAAGACAAAGAAAAAGGATCTATTGCAGAACCCAAAAAAGGGGACCCCCCCCTCGAACTTCTTCTTCTTCACCATTAGAACACCCCAACCTAAAAACACCCCTAAGAAGCCGCAGCTGCTCACCCCAACCTTGTCTCCATCATCTCCAGCCACACCAATCGTTGCCCACCAGCCTTCAACTTCCCACCTTCTGCCTCAACGCTCACACATGAACAAGGAGAGGGGTTTTGGACAGAAAATTGGCAATTCTATATAAAAAAGATCAAAAAAATCAGTTCTTACATCAAAATCAGAAAAATACACAAAAAATGTTAGTTTCTTCCATTCAATTTCTGTTTCTAAAAATAGTTGAGGTTGCGTGATTAAGCCGAGGTTTGGAGCTGATTTGAGTTTCTACCAGTTGTCCGAGGTCTGTTCATGGTCTTAATCGTGGTTCGATTGTTGCTGTCCTGTTCTTGTTCCGTTGCATGTTCCAATTTCGACGCCGGTTTGCCTGTATTCGTTCCTAAACATATTAAATTGAAAGTTGTTCGCATTCAGGTTCATCTCCTTGCTCTTTCTCTTATTTTATTACTGTATTGATCAAAGCATAAATCTGAGGCGCTATTTTCTCTTTAGTTCTTGCTGTTGCCGTGACTTGTTCGATCGAAACTTGCCGTCAAGTGAATTTTGATTAGTGATATGTTTCCTCATGACTTTCACGAATATCTCGATGCATTCTTGTTGGCTTGAAGTTACTAAATTCTTTCCTGATATTCTTTGTGTGTTGTTGATTCAATGTGGTCATGACAAGTTAAGTCACCGGCCAGTTTTTAGTACGAGGTGCAATCACTTAGCTTAGTCTACTTCGGACTTGATTTTTCTCTGAAAATACTAAGCTAGTGTTCGCGTTTAGCGATAATGTCTACATGTCTTGTTTGTTCCTTTGCCATGGTTGAAACTGATATTTAACAGAGTTATATCCGGAGAGTGATTTTTATTGGTTCTCACACAATTTTGCACATCATGTCTCTTAAGTTTTAAATGAAACTCACCTAAGGTCATAGTTGTGTGAATATTGACGTGAAGTGATTAGGATTTGGTTGACTTCAATTCTGCAAATTGAAGTATGATTCAAAATGCTTTTCATAACATGACTTTTCACTCCTTTTGAAATATTGAATTTTCTCTTCACTGGATAAGGGATTTCGTTAATTGTGAGAACTGGATTATTTGTGGTGTTAAGCACTTGCACTCATCCATTCTATAGGTATATTTCTCTGCTATATTTTTAGATTCGCACTTGTCCTTTAGAGTAGTCTAACATATTAGCTTAAATAAGCATTGCAAGTTTCATGTAGTAACAGTAGCTTTGATTAATTCTCCTTGTCTCCATTTAGTTTAGTATCCTGTGAATTTATCTAATTACCTAGTCATTTAGTTCCATTGTACGGTCTGAATGCTTATTCAATATATTGTTTATTTCTATGTTTGTTTGTTTTTTCGTTGTGTTCATCACTGTTCGTATGCTTCATTGTCGGAGATAGGCCGTGGGGTTTTGGGAATTAATTGTTGAGAAAGAATGGGCATAAATTGAATTCTCCTGTTTCTTTTCTTCTTCGTTTATTTAGTTTATTTTTTTTTATACTACCGCTAGGAATATGCTTAGGCCGACCAAACGTGGGTAGGCAAACTTTTTAGCACGTAGCTAATCATCGTGACTATGGGTACGGTTCCCGTGACATAGACATGATAGATAATCCCCAATTCGGGTGTGCATTTCATGTGACCGACCATAACTTCGATTAATAATAAAAATAAACATGTTATAAATCGCGGATGCATTTCATGTGACGCGGTTTGCAATGTGTACCAAAACAATGAGCGCGCGATGTCACGACTTGTTCAAACAAATTTCATAAATAATTAAAAGCAGTTTTAAGAGGTTAAAAATGCATAATAGGTTTTAAACATGTAATAAATCAGATAATTAGGCGAATTAATAATAGTTGAGCGACCGTGCTAAAACCACGGAACCTAGGAATGTCTAACACCTTCTCCCGGGTTAACAGAATTCCTTACCCGGATTTCTGTGTTGGCAGACCATAAATAAGAGTCAATTTCCTCGATTTGGGATTTTAAAATAAACCGGTGACTTGGGAGACCATAAACTATCCCAAGTGATGATTCTGAAATAAATAAATAATCCCATTTCGATTTATGTCACTTTAATTGGAAAAACTCTCTTATATCCCTCTCGGGTAAAAGGGAGGTGTGACAAGAATGCAGGTGACCCAAAATACAATAAAACATGATGCAATGGCAGAGGAAAATGAAGGAAAGCAAGACATGTGTTCTACGGCAACATATGCGACCGCATAATGGATTTGCGGATTGCATAATGGTAGCAGATGCAGGCATAAAAAATGATATCTAAGCTTTCAAAATTTCGGTGAAAATGTACTTTCTGTGGCCCGTATAACGATTATGCGACCACAGAACCTATCACAAAGTTAGTTTACAATACTCAGCCACTAACCCATCGCATAACACATATGTGGTCGCATAATGTGTTATGCAATGGGTTGCCTCACCGCGAACCTCTCGGGTATTTAGCTCTAACTCCCTCCATTATTTTCACCATTTTTTGGCACTCTCACACTGCACACCACAAAACGAAAAGATAAAAACAACCAAAAACATTGAAACAACAACACAAAAAAATCAAAAAGGAATTGAAAAGGAAGTGCTTACCTTGCTCGTGCTTCAGACCAACATCGCTCAATCCTCTTGATATCTGGTATGATCACTTCCACCTTTTTTCTTGCTTAATCAATTGAAAAAATGCCATGTGATATCATTGCTCTCTTTTTTTCCCAACTTCTTGCTATGGGTAATCCCTCGTGAGTGATTTTACTAAACATTTAGGTTGGGGGCTACTGTGGGTAATTGTGGTTTGGGGATTTGAATTGGAAAGAAGGAGTAAAGAAAAAGGTTTGAAAAATTATAGCATTGTGCTTAGATTTCGCTCTGCTGAGTGTACAATAACTGAGTCTAGGAAATGCTATATACATTAAAAAGAGCGTGAAGACTTTTTTTTTAAGGACGATGATCTTTGCGGTCCGCATAACTTGTTTGCGGACCGCAGAGTCATCACATTTTGTGTCATAGGTAGTTTTCTCAAAACCCACGGGAGGTTGGATTTGTGACCGCAAAAACGCTATGCCGACCGCACAATGGTCGCATACAGAGGTAGATAAAATGCTATATTTGAGGACCAACATGCGACCAATTTACGGTCGCATAAGTTGTTATGCGACCACTTCTGCAGACCGCAAAATTTGTTTTTCTTCTGAGGGTTATATTATGCAAAAAGTTCTGCGGCTCGTAGAGTTGTTATGCGATCGCAGAACTGATCTTAGAAACAACTTTGTTTTTCATTTTTCTTTCTTGCTGAACATGTTGTCCATGACATACCACATACTCATTTGTTGATTAATTGACAGGAATGGCACCAAAGAAATCCCTAGCATCGCGACCACCTTCCGCTCTAAGAAAGAAATGAGTTGTTGCTTTGAGCCCATAATCACAGCAATCCAAATGCACACGGCCTGACACAGCCAGAAGTGTATCTGAGCATTCCTCCAAGTCTCAAAAGGAGGAGGCACAGATTGACCTTGTACCACCAGTTGAACTCCAAGCTGAAGCACGCCGAAACATTGGTGAAGATCTCAAGTTTGGGATTTCCGGCTCTTGGACTCTGTACAAGGATTGCCTGAAAAAAAGGAAAATCCTTGAAGAAAATTATCTAGGCTTGAATGGTTTGAAAGAATACTATCCCGATGTGCTAGAAAACATAAAAAAAAAAAGGGATGAGATTCCTTCACTCAGGTTTCAGGGGAGTACAACGAGACACTCGTGAGGGAATTCTATGCTGCATCCAGGAACACAGAACAAAAAAGAAACCATAGATTCTTGGACTCTATTTTAATCTGGGGAGTAGAGATACTCGGTGATGTCGGATCAATTAATGATGTATATTTCGAGGAATGGGAGCCAGGCATGGCATAATTTGATGAAAAGCTTAAAAACAAGGAATCCGTGCGTGCTTGGGTAGCTTTTGCTATAGCCAAGGGAACCTTATCTTGGATCACTAAGCGTCAGCTGATTCACAAAAGGGATCTTACCCAAGAAGGCCGATATTGGCTCAGTTTTGTCTGTTCTCAGATAATGCCCTCGAGAAATGAAATCGACATAAGGATCAAGAAGGTGATCCTCATTTCTTGCATCATGTTGGGTATTAAGGTGGATGTGGGAAAACTTATATTCCGCGAGATTGGAATCTAGGCAAACCAGAAAGAAACCTCGCTCCCCTTTCCATGCTTAATCTATGCTCTGTGTAAAGCTGGGGAGGTCCCTCCTATCCCCAAACATGACCTCCTAGAAAAATCCATTCATGACATTGACATCACTCGGATTAATGATACTGTGGATACAGTGGTCGAAGATCCACAAGAGCCTTCACTCACTCTTCCTGCAGCCTCAGCAGCACCTGCTGCCTAATCAGTACCTGACATACCTTCCGTACCGGCTACCTCATCATCCACTCCCAGACCAGACACTGCACCACCACATGCCTAATTGCTTGAACTCTCAAAGCTTGGTCTACTGGCATAACATGCAAATACCAAAGTAGACAAATTGACGAAAGAACTTCTATCTCACATCCGGAAAGCACTCGCCCCGATCCAAACCTCTATCACTGCTCTTCAAAAACAACATCTATCTTATGAGGATCCACTCAAGCACCTTGAAGTGCACCTTGAGAGGGTTGAGTGAGGCGAAGTTGGGGACATGCCTCAACTTAAAAGGGAGGTAGCTGAGCTAAAGTCAGAGCTGCATAAGATGCTGAACCTGGAATTTGATTTGACCTCCTTTCTTCCGGAAGGGGGGAGCAGGGCACTGGTACCTCCCACATTCCAAGCCTTAACCTTGATTTCAAAAACCTCATGTCAGCTGAGATGGCCTAGGGTATTGCGACTTCACAAGCTCCGGGCTTCGTTGTGCACATCGATGATCATTCAGAGGAGGAATCTGAAGGATCTGAGGAGAAAACTGATGAGGAGGAAACTGATGAAGATGTTTTACTTGAGGAGGAGGATGATCAGCGGGACAATAGAGGCAAACAAATTGTTGTCTCTATATGTACACCGAGCATAGAGGAAGCAGATGTACAGACAACCATTGCCCACTTCATTGCAGATATGGTCGCCAAAGTCACTCCTACGACCACATAGCCATCAGTAGGTGAGGCTAGCAGCTCATTGGTCCATGACCCAGCTTCACAACTGGTAGAGCTTCCTATTCTAGTCTCAGGCACTACTACACAGTCAGAGGTTCCACCTACTGCCTCCACGGTGTCAGCTTTCGGCCCCATGGATGCTCCATCTACTGTCAAGTAAGAGGATCCACCCAATGTCCCCACAATGTCATCTCCCAGCACCCCAAGCACCTAGTGCGCCCCAGAAAGCCCCTAAACTTTGCTCTTACTTTCTCAATGCATTGGGGACAATGCATGCTCTTTGGATGGGGGTGGGGTAGTCAATTTTTGAGACTTGTATATAAACTCTTTACCTTAATAGTGCAGTGTTGTAGTGTTGTATAAAATCCCCTAATAGTGCAGTGTTGTATTGTTGTATAAAATCCCCAAATAGTGCAGTGTTGTATATAGCAATGAACTCCTCTTGGTTTTTCTTCGACGGGTTCTTTTCCAAGGGTGTAATAGTAGAACCATAGCTGAAGCACAAAGCGTTTTGACTTGGTTGGTGTTTTTGTTCTAGTTTCAAGCATGTGATAAGTTTTTGTTGAATAAATTACACCCTTCAAATGTTGTAAATAAATGGTTAGCCATTCTTGTGTGATCGAGGCTCGCTCTTTGATTTTGTGCTTACCTAGAATTTCAAAAATCATGTGATGAAGCTTTGAGTTGCCTTGTATTCACTTGAGGCTGAAGTTATGCCAAGTCGAATAGTCTATGCGTTGTGAGTGGGTGAGAATTTGTGTAACTAATGCATGTGCTTAACTTGTAATGTCTAGAACTTGCCCGGTTGGCTTCACAATTCAATTCGCAGGTTGATGATTGAACGTTGAAATGATCTTTGGCTCTCTTTGTGATTGTAAACTAAATTTTGACAAAATTAACCTCCCTGGTAAATCTATTATCCCAGTTACCTCCATTGAGCCTTCAACCTTTTACTTGGCTACTACATTACCAACTTTTACCCCTCCCTCTTTTGAACTCATCCCTCCTTGAACGATTAAGAATGAGGCTAAAAGACTAAGTTGGGAGTATTGGTGTTAATTTGAAATTGGTAAGGTTGTATATTGAGTATAGAAAAAAATACCTCAAAGTTGTGTACATGAAGATTTTCAAGCTCCAAAAGAAAAATATCTGTATAAAAAAATGTGTGTGGAGTCTTGTGAAAACTGAAGAAATACATTGAGGTGGTTCTATGTCGGTAACTAGATGTCAATAAGGGATATGTTGTAAAGAAGCAAAGTGTATGTAGAGTTAAAGGAGGGTGCAACCACTATATTCCCAAATATTCGTCCAATCTGTCCTAAAGCCTACATTATAACCTGTGAAAAGACCTTTGTGATCTACAATCAATCATTCCTGAGATAGCAATAAGTTAAAATAAGGGCAAGCATACGGACTGATACCTGTAGGATTTAGCTTTCTTTCTTAGTGCAAGTGTTTGATTGTATCCCCTTTACATACTTGTTGAGTTAGGAATTTTCTTTGATGTGAGCATGCATGAATTTCATGATTTAGCAGAAGCTAGGTTTCTTGAAGTAGGATACAAGTGCATACCTAGCTGTGGGTAGCACTCTGTCATTGCTCTTGAGGCTCGAAGGTTACAAACTGATTATCCGAATTGCTAAATGATCTTTGTCTTCCAAGAACGGTGAATAAAAAAAATTGCATGCTTGTTAGCTAATAGTTAACACCACCCATAGTCACTGCTACTTTGCGATCTATTGAAAATAGATTAGTATGTGATAAGATGACTTTATTTTAGTTGCTTGAGGACAAGCAAGAGTCTAAGTTGGGGGTGTTGATGTGCCGTAGAATTACGACACTTTTGATACTAATTACATAGGTTGTAGCTTGTCTTTTAAAGCATTTTAAGTCAATTCTTATGTAGTTTTGGTGTTTTGCAACAAGCTAGACCTGAAGAACCAAGAACAAGGAAAAGATGACAAAAACCCATAGAAGGGCAGAAATGTGGCAGGTTTGCGACCGCAAAAGTGATGTGTGGGCCACAAACCAACCGTAGAGTGAAGCAGATAAAGCCAGTTTTTGGGATTGATATTGCAGTAAATTTTTCCGTCATATAACACTTATGCAGACCGCATAATGACCATATAAGTGCAAAGAGTGTTTCTGCGAGAACAACTCTGCGACATCAAATGAGATCGCGAAATCAATGTACGGACCGCATAATGGATCTACGATGGAAAATTGGGCAACTGGACAATCAATTATGCAATGAAATTGTGCTTCTACGGACCGCAAAAGTGTTCTGCGGTCGCAGATGTGATCTCCAGGGGTATTTTATCATATCTTGACCCCGACTTTTAGCCCATTATAAATAGAATACCTAGGATTTTTGTGGGAAATCTTGTCTGAGAAAGAGGCGTTGAATACACTATTATTTTGGAAGCTTTTGAAGAAGAGAATCTTGTCATCTTTGTATGTTTTATGACTTTATTTATTGTTTTATTCTTGGATTCTAGTACGAGTAGCTAGTTTTAAATAGTAAGGTTGTGGACCCTAAATGGGTGTAATGTTAATGGGTATTTACTATTGAATATAAATATAATGGTTGGTTGGTATTTATTCATTTCTCATGCTTCATTTAATGTTGATGGTTGCAAACATTGACTAATGCCATTTCACTCTATCTTAACTTGGAAAAGTGGGTTAGGGTTTGGTAGAATTGAATAACAAAAACTCAAGGCTTTAAACCTTGTTTAATAGAATCGCTTAGGAATAAATAGGTTCTATTTGGCATAAATTGGTTGCTCTTAATTGCAACTCTTTTATATTTGAGAAAATCATAAAGAGGAAATACTACCTAACTCTTGGGATATTGAGTAGTCATTTAGGAACCATTTGCATATCAAAGGATCTTCCATTAGAAATATAACATATTAACACCGATAGCATTATATCCCATTGATGGGGACACAACCTTGGTTTTCTTAATCAAATTAATTACACTCTAATAACAAAATAGTTATTTTGATAATTCACAATTACAATATTCTTTTGTTAAGCTAACGGAGTAGAATTACGACTTAAGTTAAGTTTCATACTACTCAAGTAACCTTTTCACACATATTCCCTGCAAGATTCGACCCTAACCTTGTTGGGTTATTATGTTTGACACCGATCTTCTTACACTATTTATTTAAGTGTAATTTGAGCGTATTAGAACTCCCGACAAGCAGGGTGGAAAAGCAAGCCTATAGGCCACCTCACCCACTTTCCCAGAACCTTAAGTTGACCAATGTACTGAGGGATCAGCTTTCCCTTCTTCCCGTACCTCATCACGCCCTTCATAGACGAAACTCTGAGAAGAACTCTCTCACTCTCCATGAAAGATGCATCACAAACCCTCCTGTCAGTATAACTCTTCTTCCTGGACTTCGATGTACGAAGTTGATCCTGAATTAATTTTACCTTCTCTAAAGTATCACGAACTAGATCGGTGCCCAATAACCTAGACTCCCCTGGCTCAAACCAACCAACTGGAGAACGACATCACCTCCCATATAAGACCTCATATGGAGCCATTTCGATACTCAACTAGTTGTTGTTTTTGTTGTAGGGGAACTCTATTAACATTAGAAACTAATCACATTGGCCTCCAAAATCAATGACACATGCTCTTAGCAGATCCTTCAAGATTTGAATGGTATGTGCGGATTGTCCGTTCATATGAGGATGAAATGTCGTACTAAACTCAACCCGTGTGCCCAACTCATGTTGCACTGCTCTTCAAAAATGGGACATAAACTGATCGATTCGATCCAAAATGATAGACATCGTCACACCATATAGGCAAATAATCTCTCTAAGATAAATCTGAGCCAATTGCTCAGACGTGTAGGAAGTCGTGTGACCAAAATGAAATGTGAAAATTTGGTCAGTCCATAATGACACACACAACATCAAATCTCCTCATGGTCTGTGGCAACCCAACCACAAAATCCATAGTGATATGCTTTCACTTCCACTCCGATATATCTAACCGTTGAAGCAAACCACCTGGTCTCTGATGCTCATACTTGACCTACTGACAATTCAAGCACCATGCAACATGCTCAACAATGTCCTTCTTCATCCTTCTCTACCAATAAGGCTTCGTCAAATCACGATACGCCTTTTTAGCACTTGGGTCAATAGAATACCGCGAACTATGAGCCTCCTCAAGAATCAACTCTCTTAAACCATCCACCTTCAGGACATAGATCTGACCCTAAAGTCTTAACATCCCATCATCACTAATAGTCACCTCCTTGGAACCACCTCGTCGCACCATGTCCTTAAGGACAAACAAGTGGGGATCATCAAACTAGAACACCTTAATGCGCTCAAAGACGACTATGACACAACACAAGTAAGTACCATGCTAGGCTCTAAGATATCCAATCCCACGGATGAACGCGGTATGTCAAGGCCAACTTTACCAGAGCAAAATGACCAGGGCTTTCAACAAAAGGGTAAAACCAATACAGTTCACACAAGGGCAGCTGGTATTGAATAAAATCTTCCCATATCAAGGTGAAGCCAAAGGGAAATTCTCTCCCAACTAGCAAGGTCCGTACATGGTTCACAACGTACTGACAAGAGGAGCACTCATACTCGCAGAAATGGATGGAGAAATCTGGCCAAAACCAATCAATTCAGACGCAGTCAAGAGATACTATGCTTAGAGTATTTACATCTTCTCTTCTAATATAATTGAACTACTCTTGACCTGATTCCCGTTTAAGAGGGTATACGTAGGCAGCCTTATGGGTTCGATCATATCATAATAAAATTTTCATTTCCTCCAAGTTCAGAAACTGGGGCAGAATTTTGAGGAGGGCCCTCAAAATTCCCGAGCAAGTTCAGCCAACGCCATCGTATGACAGAAAGGAAACTGGGGAAAATTTTTGAGAAGGATTCTCAAATTCCGAAGAAGATTCAGCAAGGCCTATTATCTGCAAACAGTCAAAAATCTTCTACCAAACTGGGGCAGAATTTTGAGAAGGACCCTCAAAATTCTAACATAAGAGAGCTATGATGCCTTTGAGATATGTTATAGTCTCTGGTTCATCTAAAATTACTTAATGTATCAACATATTTCTAAATAACTCTATTTTCATCAATGATTGCATCTTTTTCGAAAACTCTATTTCCGTAACAGTCAGGTGTCACATAGAGGAACTCAAAAGGCTTTTAGGATGGAGCAAAGCGAATGCCGGTAGATGAAGCACGAACCAACCTCCCCCTCACAGAATTTACAATTTTTCTTTGAACGTAGGCACATCTGACATGACGATAACATCCGCAAATATATGCACGTAGCAAGATCACTATCAATCAGGCCATCAGACATCGAATATAAATCTCCACCTAAGACATATGCTACTTTTACTTACTACTTGCTTTCTGCATGAGGCTAATCCTTGCCTCCCCATTTTCATGAGGCTAATCCTTGCCTCCATAGCTGCATGAGGCTAATCCTTGCCTCCATACCTGCATGAGGCTAATCTTTGCCTCCATACTTGCATGAGGCTAATCCCTGCCTTCATACCTGCATGAGGCTAATCATTGCCTCCATACCTGCATGAGGATAATCCTTGTCTCCATACCTGCATGAGGTTAATCCTTGCCTCCATACTTGCATGAGGCTAATCCTTGCCTCCATACCTGCATGAGTCTAATCCTTGCCTCCATACCTGCATGAGGCTAATCCCTGCCTCCATAACTGCATGAGGCTAATCCTTGCATACATTGCATGAGGCTAACCCCTTGCCTCCATATCTGTATGAGGCTAATCCTTGTCTCCACATTCGCATGGGATTAAGCACTATCCATTTTTGCACAAATATTGGTCTATTTTACTATCTATTTGTTTTTTCAATTGGGCTAAGCTCTGCCCTCCATTTCACAAGACTAAGCCTTGTTTTGTTAACATCATATTATTGCATATCATAGGCTGAAATATCACCAATCTATTCGGAGGCGTCATAGTCTAAAGGCATCATCCTCATAGCCGAAAGACACTATACCATGGCCTGAGGATCTCTCAAATTTGCATATCATTATTCAAAGGCGTCATGGTTCGGAGGCACCATTTTCATGGCCCGGAACATCATTTCATGGCCAGCGAATCCCTCACTAAACAATTCAAGGCCCAGGATGTCATGGTCCAAGGACGTCATCTTTAACTGTCCAAAGACAACCTTCATGGTCCAAAGGAAATATACATTATGTTTAAATTTTCGCAAATACATGTTTGTAGCATCTTTTATCTTCAGGTAACCAGTAAGAAACCGCTATCCTGGCAGGAAGGATCTCGCTCCAGTTCCTTCAACTGTCCCGAACCTTAACCGCTCACCATAGTCTCTTCCGCATCGCGTATCCGTTCTTGCAATAATTTCATTGGCATATTCCGTCGATGGATCCAGAACTATACACGGCCTGATTTCTGTAAAATCAGGGATATGTAGGCAACTCAAAGACTGGAGTCCGGCCTCTGTCTTTCAAAACATCCTGCCCGGTCAAAATTGGCCATCATTTCTTTATCCGAAAACACTTTCATCTTTACCGGGTAAAGAGAGGCAGTTGTTGATACCCAGTTTTTCACTATATATTTTTATAGACATATATACTTTCAAAATAGCATATATATATATATATATAAGCATGCACGTGGTTTTTATAATTTTTCTATAATTTTAAAGGCTTTAAAATGATTTAATTCTTCCCCTTTTACTTATAAAATTTTCAATAATTATCCTTCAAATTATTGTTGTGGTAATTTAGCCATCTAATTCCTATATTTATGCCAAAATAGTGCATAAGTATTTTTTATACATTTTTTGTAATTGCAGCATTTTTAAAACTAATTTGCATATATTTGCAATACTAGCCCTATTAGTGCATAATTACATTTATATGCATCAAATGATCTTCTATATTTTTTAAATATTAAATATCTATTTTAAATTATTTTAGTACATGAAATTATTTTTAAGAAATCATCTATTATTTATTATAAATTATATAGGGTTAAATTAGCTATTTAAAACTTAGCCAAAATGTATTTCAATTTTAGCCTAAATTCAACCCAATACCCCATCCCAATTCCTAATTGAATTACCCGACCCAAAACCCATCAGATCATGGCCGTTGATCTGAAAGATCAACAGACGACCTGTATTGGTTCTTTCCTTTTTAATTCCAAACGACCCCTTAACCCTAATCATTTTCTATACACTGCCGCCCTAAAATCCTCTCTTCACTCAAAACACTCTCAACCTAACCCTAATCTTGAAAGGCCGACCTCACATCTCCGGCCATCTCTGGTGACCTCTCATCGTCTCTTAAGCCTCCAATGGCTTCTCTCATGTCATTCTTGCCTTCTCTAAGGCCCTCAAGGGCCCAGGGCCATGCCGACTTGCATCTAGGGTTCATCTCCTGCCTATTTCTAGCTATTCCAGTGTGATTCCAAGTAGAATCCTTCTATATTTGACACGATCTTTGGGATTCTAGACAGATTTCTTCATCTCTATGTGGGTTCTTTCGAAACCCTAATTTCTTTTCTGTATAGATCTAGGACGATTTGAGTTCGTTTCTTGAATGTTTTCCTCTGTCCTTGAGGTTTTTTACAAGAATTATGTGGTTTCAAGTGTTTTTCATCTTCTTCTGAAACTAGGATTTTTGGAACTTCATTTTAAAACCTTGTTTAACTGATTCTTTGTGTTTAAACTTCTATTTCTTACATATTTTGACTGATTCTATGAGTTTACTACATCTTTAACACGTCTATGTTGAAAGCCCTATTTTTTAGGGTTCTTCGTTTGGTTCTGTGTATCAGCATGACTGACCGGTTCTCGTTTTTGAGATTCTATGATTTCTCGTGACTATCTTGCCTTAATATGTTTTCACTGAGTTTCTTAGCTTAAATTTAGATTGATTCTATATGCTTGTGTTCATCGTGATTGTTCAAGACTTACCTTTTTCTCATTGAATCATTATTGTTTGACTTTCATGTTTGCTAGAGTTGTATGTCGACTCTTGACTATCCATGTCTTACTTTATTTATATGCTAAATACTGACTCATGACTTTCTCTTTGATTGATTCTAAATTCCCTGTTTCTTGGTCTGATTTGAACACTTTTCTTTAAACCTTCGATTCCTACCTTTCTACTCAATTTGATTGATTCCCTTACCTTGGCTACATTGGTACTTGATTCTTACTGACTATCTCCTTAATTAGAGTTTTTCTGAACCTAGACCTAATTGTTTACTCTATGCCTACTATGTTTGAATTATTTCCTTGTCTACACATTGATTTATTTTCTTATTTGTTGCTTGTTCTTACCGTTTGAACTGATTCCCTTAAATTAAGGGAGTACTTGTACTGATTTTGCTCTAATTGATTTTGAGTTTCATAATTACTATAAAATTGTGATTCTTGCCTTATTTTACCTAGTTTCGAACTACTATATATAGGCTCTCTCATTAACAGTCAACACAGACATTAGTTCAATAACTCTCTCTTACACTTAAAAGCTCTCTGCTCTTAATTGTTACTTGATACTTTTACTGAACTGGCCGACTGTAAGCTAACGTTAGTTATTACACTACACCTGCTCTATACTCTGTGTTTTCTCTCTTTAACTGGTATGTCCTAATTCAATTTCAAGTCCAAACCCTATATGTTCTATTACTGCTTTAGTTCATTGATTTCCAGTCTTGTTCCTGCTTGCTATTTGGCTGTTCAACGTGTAACTAGCATGTCTGAATCATTGTTTCACCTAGCATGCCTAAACTACACTGCTTAATCACTAGCATGTATGAATTCTGTCATGTTTAACTTGTAATTAGTATGTCTAAGGATCTGCCTATTGCTTTATCTAGCATGCCTCAACCTAAGTTGTCTTATATATGTCAGCATGTTTTGATCAATCTGTTTACTTAGACTTTGATTTGATCTGTTTTGCTAAGTTGTCTAATATTTCTAAGTAACTCTGTCTCTATGTTTAATTTATCCAGTGTAGTATGTTTCCACATGGTTGTTTCGTGATTCATGCTCTATGTCTCTACTTCCAAGTTGTATGACTAATTCCTTAATCCTATAAAACTCTAGAAAAACTTATGTACTCCTGTTGTTATGTGCTTCACTATGATATTGATGTGTTTTGTATGTCCCCAATTCCCACTACCCCTATGTGAATTCTGTTGTTAAGTGATGTTGGACCTGTTTGTTCTATAGCCAGCCTGTTTGCTTGCTGATTTTTGTAAAAATGTTTACACTGTTTTCAAACTGTTTTACTACTGATCAGTCCTTATTTTCAGAAAACTTCTTTACTTATTGAATTAATCCAGTATTGTTTTCTTGTCAAAACCTTTTCAAAACTATGTCAAGCACTCTCACTTTACTCCTAAGTCCCTAGGTTCTGCCCCCTCCAGTGTGTGTACTGCCTTGGGATCCTTCTGAGATCCCTCTGAACTCTGGCACACTGAGGCTAGCCCTTCCACACTGCACTTACTCAATCCCTGTTATGGAAAGTTTAGGTGTGAGCATTGCCCGGGATCCTTGAGATCCTTAGGGAACTCTGACGCACCTAGACAATGATATTGTCTATGGAATTTGGCATCCGAGGCTATTAGAGGTTTGGGAAAGTCATTTGGGCCTATGTCAGGCTCCCTATAGTGTAACTTCTTCTTTTATTTTATCTATTTATGTAATTCATTCATCTGATTTGTAACAATTATTTGTAAATGAATATTGGGGTGATTAATGAAAATGGGTGGGTAGTTACATATTTGTGGGGTAATATGGGTAGAAACCATGCCTATAGGATTTTATACTTGTTGTGTTTGCCTTACCATATTAGAAATCATGCCTATAGAGTTTAAGTGGTTCCAATAATAGAAATCATGTCTATAGGTTTAAAAATCAACTTCATAAGTAAATACCATACTTATAGAATGTGATCAGGTTTATTTTATGTTACAATGGGTATTTACATTTGTTTTCATTAGATATCATGCCTATAAGTTTGTAACATCAGTTCTTAACAATTAGATACCATGCCTATAGGAATTAAAAAATCAGAAATTCTGCATGTAGAATAAAAATAAATAAGTCAGTTCAATTCATGTTAGTTTACTTCAAAACTGCCCTAATCAATGGTTTGTTTTCTTTAAATGAATTCTTTTAAATACTTCCTTCACTGTCACTAGAAAGCATGCCTATAGGAACTCAAGAGTCCGTTTTAAAAATTGTTCACTGCTTTACTATATCAATGTAGTTATCATGCTCTTAGGACATCACTATTCTGCGCTTAGGCAAGCCTATAGGGCGATTTTAAATTCTGCAACTCTGAAACAGTTTTTGCTGCTTAAAGCTCTTCAGATTTAATACGCTTAAAATTTGTAGGCAAACTGATAGGGCCATTACTTCTGAGTTTATAAAATAAACTGCCTATCTTCTATGTTTTGATATTCACTTAGACATCATGACTTAGGATCCTGTTTAATAATATTACCCTTATTTGTGTTTGAGTCGTGCTGTTACATGCCTTATCTATGGAAGTAAAACTGAGCCTTTTATTTGCTCCTTTTTGCCTTTATTCGCTAAGAGTCCTATGTGTTCTTGCTTGTCGCCTTAGTATTTTCTCCTTTAAAACTTAGGGGTCTGTCTAGAACGGCCTATAGGTAGAGGTCCTAATTTCCTCCAGGACCATTAAGAAAGGACGCGTAACAACACGCAATAGAGATCGCTAACCAACACTCACTTTAATAACCACTAAGGGGTGAGAAGGGTAGATATGGGATATGATGACTACGCCTAATGTCACGTGTAGCCCCTCATTGAGGAGTGTTTACCGTACATTGTGTGGGGTGATCCTGTAGGCTAACTAACCTAGGACCTCTCCTTTACCAAATTTCTTTTGTTTAAAACTTTGTTTTTATATGTAAACAACTTGTTCAAATCCTTTGTCTTATTATTTGAGTCATATAATGTACCTTCCCATCAAGGTTATTTCGAGCCCTTACCCAAAATCTCTGGTAATGCAAACCAATCCAAGAGTTAATCGCTCTAGGTGCCCTAACGCACCTAATCCATTAGGTGGCGACTCTTCAAATACCCAATTCCCAAAAGGAAATGAGTTATTACCCCCATGAACGTCAGAACCAGGACCTTCTCTCTGTGGAGGGAAAAAATGGGGCGCGACAAAGGCGTTAGCTATTACATTGTCCTTCCCCAGATGATAAAGAATGGCGATATCATATTACTTCAATAGCTCCAACCATCTTCGATGCCTCAAGTTCAAATCTTTCTGTTTGAAAGGATGTTGGAGAGTCAAGTTATATATATACACCTCATAGGACATGCCATAGAGATAATGCCTCCAAAACTTGAGCGCGTGCACAATAGCAGCTAGCTCTGAATCATGCAACAGATAGTTCTTCTCATGTGGCTTTAGTTAGCATGATGCATAGGCAATCACCCTACCATCCTGCATCAATATACATCGATGAAAAACCCTTAAAGAATCAACCATAGACTGTATAAGATCCTGATCCTGAAGGCAAAATCAATACTGGAGCCATCGTCAATGGTGTCTTAAGCTTTTAAAATCTCTCCTTACACTCGTCTGACCACTTGAATGGAGTTTCCTTCTGACTCGGCTGAGTCACTACGGAGGCAATAGATTAAAACCCTTCCAAAAACATTGCGATAATACCCAGTCAGGCCTAAGAAACTCCTGATCTTAGTAGTGATAGAATGTCTGGGCCAACTCTGAACTATCTCAATCTTCTTTGAGTCTACCTTGATCCTATCACTAGATAACATGTGACCTAAGAATGCCACAGAGTCTATCCAAAACTCATACTTAAATAACTTAGCATATAGCCTCTTCTCCCTCAAATTCTGGAGCACAGTCCTCAGATGTTGCTCGTGCTCCTTAGAACTATGGGAGTATACAAAGATATCATCAATGAACACAATAACAAAGGAATCCAAATACTGCTTAAACATATTGTTCATAAAATGCATGAAGGTTGTTGGGGCATTAGTCAGCTCAAAAAACATCACTAAAATCTCGTAGTGCCTGTAACAAGTCCTGAAAGCCATTTTGGAAATACCTGAAACCATAATCTTCAACTGGTGATACTTTGATCTCAAATCGATCTTTGAGAACACCCTAGCGCCCTGAAGCTGGTTAAATAAAACATCAATGCGAGGCAATGGATACTTGTTCTTTATGGTAACCTTGTTCCACTACCGATAGTCAATACACATCCTCATGGAGCTGTCATTCTTATTCACAAACAACACTGGTACAACCCATGTCGATACACTACGCTTGACGAACCCCTTGCGTAGCAACTCTTGCAACTATTCTTTCAATTCTTTCAACGATGTTGGAGCCATACGGTACGATTGAATAGATATGAGTTGAGTGCCCAACATCAAGTTAATACCAAAATCAATATCCCTATTAGGTGGCATCCCGGTAGGTCTGCTGGAAACACATATGAAAACTCCTTCACAACCTGAACTGACTCGACAGTAGGGGTATCAATACTAATATCCCTCACAAAGGCTAATTATGCCAATAACCCCCTCACAACCATCCACCGATTCTTCACAAATGAAACTCTACCCGACTTGGAGTATACCCCAGAGAACCCTTCCATTACAACCTTGGAAACTCTGGCATAGCCAATTTCATGGTCTTAGCACGATAATCAAGAATAGCATTGTACGGAGATAACCTGTCCATACCTAAAATCATATCAAAATCCACCATACTAAGTAGTAGAAGATCTGCACGAGTCTCATAGCCCCTAATAGTAACCTAACAAAACTGATACACCCGATCAACCACAATAAAATCACCAACAAGTGTAGATACATGAACATGAATATCAAGAGAACTATAAGGCAAACCAAATATGATGACATATAGGACAATGTAGAATCCAGATCAAATAGAATCGATGCATCCCTTTGACAGGCTGAAATAATACATGTGATGACTGCATCAGAAGCCTGTACCTCTGTCTTGTCTGAAAATGCATAAAATGGCTTGACCTCCGCCTCTGGGACATCCCCTGACTACCTGAGCCCCCCCTCTAGCTAGTAGTGTTGCTGATGTAACAACTGGAGCTGGAGACTCTGCCTGAGAACCCTACTATGTTGCGCCTTTACCACGTTTGTGGCATTGTCTCTTGATACGCCAAACCTTCCCATATTCAAAACAACCTCGAGTTAATAATGGCTGCTAAATATGAGGTTGCCTCTTATAATTTGGGTACCCATTTGAAGAACTCTAGGCTGAAGTTGCGTGGTAGGAGCTCGATGCTAGTAATACGCTGAATGATAACTGAATTGGAGCACCACGAGCGGGCTGATAAGTTAAAGGAGCCAGCCTACTAGGATGGCCTCGCCCAGAATAATCCTTGCCTCTAAACGAGGCACCACTGAAACTACTAGAATACCGGGGCTTCTTTCCTCTCCCTACCGTGCTACCCTGCTTTGACCCTGAATGTGCTCAATCTTACGCGCTTTATCCAGAACATGAATATAGTACCAGTCTCTACCTCCCTGGCCATAGCAATCTTGATACCATAATTCAAACCTTTAATGTACCTCCTCACCTTCTCAACCTCGGTGTGGATCAGAAAAGCTGCATGATGGGATAGATCAGTGAATCTAGTTTCATACTTGGTCACAGTCATATGACCTTGCTAGAGGTGCTCGAACTGGCCCCGCATCTCTTCCATCTACATGAGTGTAATGAACTTCTCTAAGAAGAGAGGTGAGAACTGACTCCAAGTAAGTGGAAGTGACCCTACTAGCCTTCTATGCTTATATGCTTTCCACCACCTCTTGGCTGGTCCCTGAAGCTGAAAAGTAGTGAATGCGACCACATTGGAATCCACCAAACCATGATTCTGCAAAATCTCCTGACATAATCTAAGAAATCATGTGCATTTGCCAAAGGATCACTGTCATTACATGGAGGATCCATTTTCTTGAACCTGTCAAACCTCTTCTACTCCACCTTAGACATAGCGGCCTCTACTGCCGACCTAACAACAACTACGGTAGGATGTCCACCGAGTTGTACCACACCTGGGGTCTGATAACCAACCGCAACTTGCTCATAAATGTGAGTGGGGGGAGTCTGTGGCCCTCCTTAGGCCTGAGAAGCGCCAAAATTTGATACGCTCAAATTACACTTTAACTAAATAGTGTAAGGCGGTCGGTGTCAAATATAACAACCCAACAAGGTTGGGATCGAATCCCATAGGAAATAGGTGTGAAAAGGTTACTTGAGTAATGTGAAACTTGACTTAAGTCATAATTCTACTCCTTTAGCTTAAAAAGTGAATGTTGTAATAGTGAAATAACAAGATAACTGTTTTGTTATGAGAGTGTAACTAATTTGATTAAGAAAACCAAGGTTGTGTCCCCATCAATGGAATATAATTCTATCGGTGTTAATATGATATATTTCTAATTGAAGGTCCTTTGATATGAAAATGGTTCCTAAATGACTACCCAATATTTCCCAATAGTTAGGTAGTATTTCCTTTTTATGATTTTCCTAAATATAAAAATGTTGCAATTAAGAACAACCAGTTTATGCCAAATAGAACTCACTTATTCCTAAGCGATTCTATTAAACAAGGTTTAAAGCCTTGAGTTTTTGTTATTCAATTCTACCAAACCCTAACCCACTTTTCCAAGTAAAGATAGAGTGAAATGGCATTAGTCAATGTTTGCAACTATCAACATTAAATGAAGCATGAGAAATGAATAAATACCAACCAAGCATTATATATATATTCAATAGTAAACCCCCACTAACATTACACCCATTTAGGGTCCACAACCTTAGTATGTTAAACTAGCTACTCATACTAGAATCCAAGAACAAAGCAATAAATAAAATCATAAACCTTACAAAGATGACAAGATTCTCTTCTTCAAAAGCTTCCAAAACAATGGTGTACTCAATGCCTCTTTTCAGACAAGATGCCCCCGCAAAACCCTAGTTATTCTATTTATAATGGGCTAAAAGTCGGGGTCAAGATATGATAAAAATACCCCTGCAGATCACATATGCGACCGTGAAACGGGCCCCAGAACACTTTTGCGGCCCACATAACTATAATTTCATCGCATAATTGAATATCCAGTTGCCCAGTTTTCCATCAAAGATCCATTATGCGGTCCGCACATTGATTTCGCGATCTCATTTGATGTCACAGAATGGTTCTCGCAGAAACTCTCCTTGTACTTCTGCGGTCATTATGCGATCTGCACAAGTGTTATGCGGCCACAAAATTGACCGGAAAAATCGATTCCAAAAGCTGGGTTTATCTGCTTCACTATGCGGTTGGTTTGTGGCCCGCACATCACTTTTGCGGTCGCAAACCTGCCGCATTTCTGCCCTTCTATGGTTTTTTGTCATCTTTTCCTTATTCTTTGTTCTTCAAGTATACTTTGCTGCAAAAAACCAAAACTACATATTATTTTACATATTTACAATACTAATGTGAAAAGAGTTTTAATTGATCCAGGAAGTTCAGTAAATATCATACAACTACGAGTAATTGAAGAAATGCAAGTAGCAGATCGGATCATCCCAAAATCTCAGTCTTTGTCTAGGTTTCATAATTCAAGTGTGATAACTAAAGGAGAAATCACGTTGCCAACTTTTGCAGAAGGCGTTGTGAAAGATACTACTTTTCAATTAGGAGTAGCTGACATGGAGTACAATATAATTCTAGAAAGGCATGCATTAATGAAATGGAGGCGGTACTATCAACATTGCATCAAATTATCAAGTTCCCTTTAAAATGAGTAATAAAAAAATCAGGAGCGATCAACGTGCAACATGGGAGATAAATTCAGTAGCTATAACCAATGACTTGAAAAAAATTGAAGATGATAAATAGTAATTAAAGCATCAAGTTGTGGAGGTGAGTGGTCCCTTAACATCCACAGAATATGTTTAGGAAGCTAACACAAGTACAATTGGGAAACCAGATATGGTCATGGAACTAGAGAAAAATAATATGATGAATACAGTGTCGGAGGAGATAGAAGCTATTATTTTGTTCGTCAATTGAATTGAAAGAAAATTTTATATCAGATCAAATCTCAGCCAAGGACAAAAGAGTAAGTTAATTAAATTTTAACGAGCTAACTATACTATTTTGCTTTGTCGCGTTCAGACATGACAGGTGCTCCACTGGAAGTAATGATGCACAAGCTCAATGTGGATCCTTTACATACCCCGATTAAGCAAAAGAATATAAAAGCAAAGATCTTTTTAGGATCATGTAATAAAGGAAGAGGTACATGAACTCCTAAAAATCAGGTAATTTAAGAAGTCAAATAACTTGATTGTGTAACGACCCGATCATTTATTTCATGTAATTGAGCCACATTCCCATATTTGATGCTTCCTGTATGCTTTTTTATTATATTGTGACTTACGGGAATGGTTGATTTGATTTTAGAGAAGTTTTGGAGTGAATTGGAACACTTAGTTCCAAGGTTGAAGCTTAAGTTATAAGAACTGACCGAGATTTGACTTTTGTATAAATGACCTCAAAATGGTATTTTGATAGTTCTAATAGGTCCGTATAGTAATTTTGGACTTAGGGGTATGTCTGGATTTGGATTTGGAGGTTTCTAGGATGATTTGGTTCTATTTAGCGAAAGTTGGAAATTTGAAGGTTCATAGGTTTGACCGGCAGTTGACTTTGATGTTATCAGGATTATATTGTGGTTCTAGGAATTGTAATATGTTCCTTATGTGATTTGGGACTTACGTGCAAAATTTTAGGCCATTTCGAGTTGGTTAGATGTGGTTCAGCATGAGTTTTAAAAGTTGGAAGTTTTATTAGTTCATTAGGCTAGAATTGAGGTGCGATTTATAGTTTTGCTATTATTTTGTGGGATTTGAGATCTCGAGTAAGCCCATGTTATATTTTGGGATTGTTTTTTATGATTGGATGGGGTCTCGGGGTCCTCGTATGTGTTTCAGGGGTAGTTTCGTACCATTTTCATGAATTTTGGATATCAGATTTTTGCTGGTGTCTGATGTCTTTCGCCTTCCTTTGGAAGCATCACATTCGTGATGAAGAAATTTGGGATATGGGCCTTGTATTCGCTTTTGTGAAAGTGAATCGCGTTCCTGAAGAAGGGGTAGTACTGGGCAGCAGGTCTTTTTCGGGTGGTCAATTGCGTTCTTTAATTGGGCAATGCTTTAAGATATCTTTTTTGGGACTTTTATTCATTCTATCATATTTTGAGATCGAGAGTTTGGACTTGGGCAATTTTTTAGGTTATTTTCACCACTTGAATTAGGGTAGGTGTTCTTGACTCATATTTGATTATTATTCATGATTCTACCTTTGATTTTTTCATTTGATGGGTGAATGTAAGAGAGAAAAATTAGAGGTTTTGAAAAAAAAAAGTTCTATAGTGAAAAATGGAGATTCGGGCCTTGATTTGGAGTGGGTTTTTTATGAAACTTATTTATTTGAACTCGTATTATAATGTGTGTTCGGGATTTGTAAATTTTTTTGGTTCAGAGAGGCAGGTCCGGGTTGACTTTGTGCAATTGATTAAAGATTTAGTTTTTTATAGTTTGGGTTTGATTTCTACGACCTTGTTTGACGTTATTGAGTTCTATTTAGCTAGATTCGGCTCGTTCGGAAGTCGATTTGAGAGGAAACACTATTTTTGGAGAATAGAGGTTACGGGGTAGAGGTAAGTCTCTTGGCTAACCTTGTTAAGGTTGAAACCCCTAGGATTTGTCTTGTTGACTATGTGTTTAAAGTATTGGGGATAGAGTATATACGTGGTGGCGAGTGTATATACATTTACCGAGTTTATGTCATGACTTGGGGTAGAAATTGGAATATTTCATGCTTTGTTTGACTATGTGCTTGTTTAATTCATGATTTATTTGGCTTATGTGACTACGTTTGCTCTCTTATTCATGTTAGAAATCATGCCTATGCTTATGATTAATTGTGAAGGCATGACAACTTATTTTTGATATGTTGAAATGCATAGTTAACCCATGAGCACATATTCATATGATATTTATTAATTCCTTGAGCACCTTTTATAAAAAATTCTTGAACTTATACATATATTTTGATTAATGAATACATGAATCGGACTGAGGGCTTTGGCACGACGGGGCGTGCGGGTAAGATACAATTTTGGCACATTGGATAATTATCGGATATTGATTTATGAGGGATGTGTTGATACCCATTCTTTTCCTCATATATTTTATATATATACATTCAAAATAGTGCATATGCATCATCATTTGATTTATAAGCATATACAATTTTTTTTATAATTTTTCAAAGATTTTAAACCAATTTATTCCTACTTTTTTTTTCAATAATTATCCTTCATATTTTTATGATTATTTAATCATCTAAGTTTATCATTTTTACCACCATAATGTTTAAATATTTTTCAGTGCATTTTTTATAATTACGTTTGCATTTTTTAAGGCTAAATTGCACATCTTTGCAATAATAGCTCATATTAATGTATAATTATATTATTTATGCAGAAAATGATTATTTATATTTTTAAAATGTTAAGTAATCATTTTAAATTATTTTAGTATACAAAGTATATTTTTATTATTTATTAATTGTTTTTATTATTTATTTATTTATTAAATATTGGGTATTTAAAAACTAGCCTAAATTCCTACCCAACATCGGACCTAAAACTATCCTTACACCAGCCCCATACCTATCATCCCAGTCCCCATACCTATTTTAATACCCGACCCCAGACCCCTTAAATCAAGACCGTTAATCTCTAAGATCAACGGTCCACGTTACACCTGCCCCTTTAAACCTAACCCAATCTAAACCCTAAATCATTCTTCACCACCCCGCTTCCTTGAAACCCTCTCGTCTCTCATCTCTCATAGAAAACCCTAGCCGCCTCTCAAAAAACTCATCGAATTTGTCTCAATCAGGGATTTTCCATGATTTTCTTACCTTTTGTATGTT